>NC_089814.1:20539090-20844090 GCF_029633855.1 Hoplias malabaricus | reverse complement strand
ACAAAAGGAGCCTGGTCCATTGTGGAGCTTCGCCGTTGCGCCTCTAGTGAATCCTTTTCTATTCAGCCACTCATGGCACAGGGGTTAATCCATTACAGGGATACTTCAAGGTGGGAAACTCAATCACAAAAGCGTCTCTCTGTGTGCGTACACTCCTTTTTTATCATCGCAAAAGATTTGCCTGTACTTTGAGCCCATCTTCTTCCTCATATCGCACCTCCTCCTCCACGCTAACTAATTAACTATGACCATTAGTATTTGAGATACAATACATTCAGATCTGAGCAAGGGGGGTTAATGCTTGTTCGACACAGGATGAGTCTCATTGTAGATGCGACCGATGCAACACATCTCTGGCTAGGTCGCCAGTGGATTGGGAGATTCCTGCTGGCTCCTTTTCTCAGCAAGTGAATCGCTGGGCCTACAGGAGTCCATAATCTCCGGACAAAACTTTTTTTATATAGATATTTCCCTCCGGACATGTGCTGCTGTCTTTACCCCACAATGCTCATCAAAGCCCCTCTCTTGTGGAGATTCTCCCCCAATGCCGGGCCAAACGGATTTAGATATCAGCGTTTGCTGTCAAATTGGTGGAGGGAGACAATGTGGGCTATGGCCGTCATGCGGAGTCCCTATAAAGGACCACCACCATCCAGTGCTAAGCCAGCCCCGAGGAGCAAGGAGAAGCCCGTAGCAGCATCGTGGTGGTGGGTCTGAGGAAGATTCTCTCTAAAGGGCTGGCAGCCTACATTCCCAGGCAGAACACACACCCAGACTGTGACCAGAATGCAAGGAGTCAGTCAATAAAAGAGCGACTCATTGTGGGAATTTATACTTCGCCTAATGGCTAAACATTCTTGCCAGCAGATGATTACTTCTGGGTGTTGGCTGCACGTCTGCACATGGTATCTATCAGCCAGCTGAGCATCGCAGCCACTGGAAAACTCATTTAGATCCTATCTGGGGAAAAAATTAGTTTGGGGGGGAAGAAAAAAAAAAGTGTGAGAGAGAGAAACAGAGAGAGAGCGAGAGAGGCTAGCACGGCCGGCACTTGATTTAATTTGGTCACTGATACAGCGGCCAAAGCACTTGCACGCTCCTTATTTTTGGGATGTAAAGAGGAGAAAAAGCCTTCTGTTCAAGAGTGTGGTTGTGAGGACACGCACACACAAGACCACTTCAAAGCGTTTAAGCATCACAGAGGAGCGAGGTTGTCGCTGCTTCAGCTGGACCAAACGCAATCCCAATCACCACATTCAAATGAAGCCTTTCAGTCCCTTCATTTCCTCCCAAGACCTTCGTGGTGACGCTAAAAAAGCTCTGTGTGACCGCAGGTCAAACACTAATGCAGAAGCAAGGCTCTGGGCTCTGAAAGCCTGAGCTATGCCACCTGTTATGTGCTCAGTACGCTCAAAACCAGAAGAGACTTTCTTAAAAAGCTTTTCAAACAGACGGCCCTAATCTAAAGCTTCCCGGTGATTTTTAACTTACTGCCTCACAAAAAGAATGACAGTGACTACAATAATTACCCTCAAACTATAAATCAACAGCAGAATCTGACTGTAAATACGCTATACACAGAGTGAGAGGGACTCAGACAGATGGGCCCTCCGCTGGAGTGGGGGACAGCTTGCGCAGTAATGGATGTAAAATGAGATATGGGGATAGAGTCTGGCACAGCTAATAAGTCATTTAATCATCGGCAGCTGACCGGCACATGGACGCCGTTTCTGTTGCCACACAAGCTTCGGCCAAACTAACCATTTCAACCTTCGGATATGGACACTAGAGCAAATAGTGCACGGATGTATCGTTTTCCTTTCCTTTAACAGAGTTTCAGTTTCACTGCATGCCTAAAAAAGCTAATATATTTGATCCCATTTTCGTTTTAATTCTTCAGTTCTAAGGCAAAAATATGTCTACTGCTGCTTTAGAATCTACTCTAATGCTAAATTAAACATGGATATAAATATTTCTTTCTATTTTATTTATGAATACTGACTGTTGTTTAATTCTACCACAGCAACTTTGATAAAAAAGGCAGAAATGTGCTTCTTTTATGCGGAGATAGAAAACATGGCAGTCCAAAAAGCACATTGGCTGTGTCTGAAACACTGCTCTATTCACTATATAGTGCACTTTATTAGGATTCCACCATTTTGTATTAAGATCTAAAAACAGTGAATCGTTTTTCCCATCAATCCCACAATGCACCAAAGTAAGTAATGTACAACTGAAGTATCCTAGCGGAGCGTGGATACCCGTAACACACAGCGGAACTGTCCACATTTGTTCCCTACACCGGAGAATTCAGTTCCCTATAATAGTGCAATTTATAGTGCGTAATGTAAGGAATAGTAAATATTGAGCCTTTCTATACTATGAGCAGGCTTTTATGATTTAAACGGGATCAGCATTATTAAAAACTAAATGCTAGTTTGGGGTTAACTCTTAACTTTAAGGACCTGTCAAATGTGTCCTTATTTGTCTTCTTTACTCTAATTATTGTATACCTTCCATATTAGTTTAATAGTAGCTGCTGAGTAATTCATAGTAGTTATTGGATAACAAGCCTCAAGATGAATTGCCAAATAAACCTGGAGTTAACAAATTAGCCTTTGTACAAATCTGTGAAAGGACCTTCTCCACTGCACAGACCCCCACATTGTGTTGAGCAACTTTAATGCACTTTGACAACTTAATAACATCACAATTAACTAAATGCTTAACAGACGTGCAGCCCGCACCGCTATGATTGAGATAATGGACATGTATGACATGACCTTTATTTACCAGTGGCACAGGCCTCACTTTGTGAGTGACAGGCACATTCTGAAGCAGAGGGGTGAGGATGGGGTATTTTGTAGGGTGCTGGGGGCATGATTACAGGATATTTTCAGATGTGGGGTTGGGAGGGGGGGGGGGTGTAAAAGAAACAAGAGAAAAAAAAGAAGGAGTGGGGGTTTGTGTGCTGTTTTTTCTCTCTCTCTCTGCACCACAACACAGCCATGTTGTCCTCCTGCTTTTCTCTCTCTGTCAAAACTATTTCTGGCTTGAGAAAGAAAGTGTTTACTCTGTGGCCTGCTTTGCTGGAGTCACGCCGTGTTCCCACTGAGCAAATCCACTGTTCCCTATCCAAAATGGTTTGCATATTTTCCCTGTAACACAAGACTTAAAAAGGACGTGGGGAAATCGAGAGGGAAGAGAGGGGGGCAGTTGTTGCCATTTTTTCTGGATTTACATGCAGTCAGCTGCTCTGCCTTGCTCACTTGAGCTTCTCTGGAAACAACATCGAAAGTCCCCAACCCTGCCTCCCTATGCAACAGCCGCTGTTCAACTAGAGCGCATGGCAAACATCTCGGGCGTCCCGGGGTCGAAATAGGAGCTGAAAATCTGACTAATATTGACTAATCAGTGTCCCAATGGATGTGTGATTCACTGAGAGGCATCCGTCCTTGTGGAGATGGAGGGGTTTCCTGGTCCGTTTCCTCTGCTGTGTCATAACAGCATTGTTAACAGAGATTCCAGACAACATTTGTAGCCACCCACACTACTGAAGCTGCCACAGACAACCTAGAACTTTCCTCCCCATCATATCCTCTCATCAGAAGATAACAGCACCCCGGCGAGCTAAATACAGCTCCCCGTCACATATCATATCTCTCCACTAAAACACTGAGTCAAACTGAACTGAGACTGAAATCAATAGCTCATTTCAAATGCACGCTACATAAATGCGAAAAGCCCCTTTAGCAACATTCATGACTGCATCTCTTCCCCCCCACCCTCATCCCCCTCCTTCTCCTTCGTTTTTGGTTTACTGTTTCGTTCCAATCCCAAGAGATGAGTGATCCTGGATTTGAAGTCTCTTCAAATTGGGCTCTGCCCTTTAAAGTAGGTCAGACTCTAGCAGCGCTGGAGCTGTGCGTCAACAACAGCACATGATGTTGTTTTTCTCTCAAAGTCCTGGCACCGAACACTACCAACTATTTTGGTGCTTTAACCAGCCCCTGCACTGTCTTAAAGAGCTACAGCTCGCACGTCACAGAGAGCAACACCTCGCCAGTGATCCAGCAACAACAGGGACCAAAGTGCCACTGTCGTCCAGATCATGTTTATCCGATAATTCATGTGTCATCTCAGTGATATTTGTTTTTCTAAAAGAAGATTAGCTCCTTACATAGGCGGTGTGTCCTGACTCATGCTGGTTACTCAAGAGGATTAAACAGTACATTAATAGTGCATGTAAATAATTAATAACAAAAAAAAAGGTCAAGAAAAACATTGAAATCTAAACAGTGTGGATCAGTTCCCTTCCTGAAGCTGAACTATAGCAACAGCTGATTTGTCTGATGTCAGCGACGCACAGCGGGGGCTACAATGGTGCCCATTGAAGGGTCGGTGTTACCCTGGAATGAGCATGACTTCAGAATACTGGCAGAATACTGCCATTTGGCTCCACTGCCAAGCGTTTGCTAAGATGAGGCTGACCATCAAACAACTGAATGCGCCTTTCATTCGGCACCTTGCACCTTTTCATATTTAACACTTCTGCGCTGCAACACACCACAGAGTCGACATGATCTGAGAGCAGATGGCACTGATTTAAAAGTCAGTGGGAAAATAATTATTTCTGAAAATCAACACGTCGTGTGCAGAATTCAGTGACTACCTTTTCACATATTTCTAATAAAAACAGCAATTACGTACATTTTTTATATTATTTTGTTGTTTAAAAACATGTTTATATATATATATATATATATATATATATATATATATATATATATATATATATAAAAGCATTTTAAAGGAACACTAGGTAAGGTGGTGGTTTTCTACCCTCCTCCAAACATAACAATGCAGTGCATTAAAAAATAAAAAAAAATAAAAATAAGATTGCTGTCCAAAGAAAAACATGCCCGTCCAAAACAGTAATAATTGCTTTAAACGGATTTCAAGGTTAAATATTTTATTCCAAGTAGTGCTGGAGCATTCATTGTAAAAATTTTACACAATGTTAAAGACAGCAACAATATTTAAAAGAAAAAAAAAGACAAAAGAAAATTAGAACCATTTAGAACCTAAATCTCATTTTAATTTCCTCAGTATTTGTATGCTTCTTATTTTATAACTTAGCTTCCATTCTTTTTAAGAGACCTGCTTTCAGTTTTAGAAAACAAAAAAGGAAGGGATGTTTTCCATTATTCCTGGAAAATTACAAAGTTTAGTCTTAGAAGTTGGTTGAACTTTGCTTCTCAGAGTAATTCCAACAGTACAGGTGTCTCGTGATAACTTTTTCTTTTACTTTATCCTTTCCTTGTCCATACATATGTGAATTGTTTTATATAACATCCTCATAAATAACTTCTTCTGACTAGAAATTAACCCAGTAAACTGAGATCTCTCACTTTTGCTCAGTGCCGTGTAAGGAATAATGTAAGTATTTTCTGACATTGGGTCAAACATGTCGTTTTCCATGAATGACTGACTTGGCTAGAGAAGGTTTTCCAATAACTCAGTCCTGTGAGGCTTTCCACATTAGCAGTAGCACTTCAGATAGCCTTACAGGAAATGACCGCTGCTCTCTGCACTTCTCTGCCTCTGTTACTGGACGAGCTGCCAACTTGAAAAAGGAGACCTGGATGTTTACAACGACATGAAAACTTTGGCCGTCGTAAACACCACCTCCAAGCCGACAGTCATTAACTATTTATACGGTGGGTGCAACACCCAGTTACATATCCACTAGAGAAGGTGTGTGTGTCTGTGTGTATGTGTAGGAGCAGTATGTGCTTGTGAACGAGGGTTGGGGTGACATTGTGAAGCAACACTGATCCTGATTGTGCGCGATTGTGCAAAAAAAGAGCCGTTGGGTTAGAGCTGGATATTGGTTTAGTCAGTGTTAACTAAAAAAAGATAACCTGACAGCTTTAATTCCTCTTCATGTTGCCGGCTTCACACCATCACTAAAGAGGCATTAAAAAGCATTTTGTGAGCGTAAAAGACATTTCAGAATGGTGTGCGTGCCTCTGTAATCTCTTCTCAAAAAGTGTATTTTCCACATTGCCTCACACATAAAACCCCCCTGATAACCCACTTCCAGTCTATCTAGGCTGCAGAAATGAAGCATATGGGTGAGCATATTGAAAGACTGTGGTGGAGAGAGAGAAGGAGGGGGGGGGGGGGGGGAAATAAAAAAAAAAAAAGGCCCAGCGTATCAAACTAGCCATGCGTTATAGCACATTTAAAATATAAGCCTGGTAGCCACAGGGGAGGCTGGCCTTGCTGCTGTTCAGCTCCCTGGCAGGAGGACAAGTCTCGCTGCCCGATTTGTTTTTTTTTTTTTTTGTTTTTTTTTCTGCTCCAGACTCCAGTTCTATATTTAGCCAGGCTTTCCGCTGGTATGCCTCTCTGATCGTTAGCCCCGTTTAACCCCTCTTTACAATGGGCCCCATATATTGGTCAAGGCTCTGTGGAGGCCCCGTCAGTAGGGGCATGTCCAACTCTTTACATGCGTCAGACACACACAGACGTCCAGAGTCCAGAACCGGGATCAGTGTGCTGCTTTAAAAGCGTGAGGGATATAGAGAGTTTTGCTGCACTGCTGTTCACACCCCGTCTACTGCTGTACAGTAAATCAGCCTTGAACAGATAAGAGTTGGAGTGTAAGAAAGTGTTTGTGTTTGATGTTTACATTTACAGTGATTCTCTGATGAGAGCGTTGGAGCGTTTTAGTGTGAATCGCTGGGCATTGTGCTTACCATGACCCTTGACTCCAATTTACTCAACTAAAGAAGAAAACAAGATATGAACAAGTGTGTTTTATAATACATTAGCATTTTACACAAGAGCTTAACAATTACTTCACATACTTAGCATGTATGATTCTTATCACAGTCTGGTTGAAGGCTGCTTAGGAACACTCAGATCTTCACAAGCATAATGACAGCCCACTTTTAGGACCTATGAAGTATATTATGAACACTGGAAATTTACCTCACGAACTATAAGCAAGCCACATTTCACACTTCTTTTTTGAAATCTCAGTTAAACAGTGGTGTTTAACCAAGAAGACAAGGTTACTATGGAATTTATTATTATTAAGGTTAAATAATAATAAAAAATATATATTACTATTATTATATGGTGGGTTTTAGAGAGTATTAATAGGTATGCTCATAGTTTTGGACAAATTCCATGTGATGTTCTAGAGATAATAACAGCAATAGCAACACGTTCTTCCAGTAATTTTGAGACAGCTTCAAAATCTCCCCCAAAGCAGGTCATGATGGTTTTCCGTATTTTATTTTCCCAATAAGAGGGTTTAGTTACCTACACAGTCCCAGTTCACGATAATATTAAACTACATGAGATCAAATGATTCCAGTTGCTTGCCCTTTTTGCATACAGAATGATCTAAGTGAGAGTGATAGCTACACTGTGGAGAGCTAGACTTGTGTGTATGTATGTATGTGTGTTATGTGTGAGAGCGTCTGAGTGCTGGAACATTCTCCCAAGGGCAGATAGCCGGGCCTGTCGGGAGAGTGAGGAGTCGGAGCATGGCAGGATCCCAATGTACCGAGGGCAGAATGCATCACCACATCACTAACTCTCTCGCTCTCTACCCCTTTACCCCAACTCCTCTCTCGCCCTGTGTCCAAGCAGCAGAGGTCATTTCCCGCGCAGGACAGCGTCTCGGCACCACATCAGCACATACCCCACAGAGGTGCCAGCCCAGCACAGGCCCAAGCTGAAACTGGAGAAGCCTTGCTTTAACCCTGTAGGCTAAATAAAGCCGTATGAGCTTACACACGTCACATGGAGGTTTCCTTCACGCAGCGTAATTTTTATGGAGACAACAAACTGCCTGCCAAGCTCGTCCATGGCTATTCCATTACCACACCCAGTAATTCTTTGCTTTGCACTGACCAGCAGCTTGGATAAGTTCATGACCAATAACCCCCTTCCCCCTAGCACCCTCCACAGAAAACCTGGCTGGCCTTCGCAGCCCTTTTCCAGTAAGCACTCATCTGTCGACTTGTGTGCCAGAGAAGATTCCAGACACATGACCATGACTCAAGCTTTATCTGTTTATAAATTCTTCGGCCCATCACACTGCCTAACGTTCCCTTACGTAAACACTTTTACACCACTAGGACTAAAATATTCAATACAGTTCAAGATACAAGCCACTGAGAGGCACCCAGATCTTCATAATCATATTATTGGGTATAATTTCTGAGCGATCGTGGAGTGATCTGAATGCTGTTCTAAGATGGGCATTGAATATGTAGGTTTTGCATGTGGGCAATGAATCCAAATGCCCATCACACTGTACCACCAACAGTAACATTATGCTCAGAGTTTGTTTTCTGACCTACACTAGGAATGTTGTGGTTCTTTGGCAAAGACAAATATATAAATAAAATAATGTAACATTATTTAAAGGAACAATAGTTAAGATTTGTTCATTTGCTCCTGGGTTCTCCCTACAGCAGTAGAGTATAATTCATTTGTACAACACTGTACTGAAATCAAGGGGGCAGGGGAGTGGTAGTTTCCTACCCTCCTCCAAAAGATACATAGTGCAGTTTCTGCAGTGCTGAGCTCAGAGTAGCAATGACAAGGGCTCTGCTCTGCCTAATACAGGTCAGTGAAGCATAATGATTTGAAGCTGTACTTTTAAAGTAAAAATATGACATAGGGCTCCTTTAACGGTGACATTTTGTTTAATATTTACTTTTTTCAAAACATTTTTCTATACCTAATTAAACAAATGCAAAAATATTCTAATAATATACGAAAGCTTCATATGTAATAAAAAGTTTGGCATTGTTTTAGAAATTCCAGTGGTGAGATTGGCTCATGATAGGTTTGGCTTGGCAGTTGTGATGGATATTTCCAGGTCAAAGTGACTATGGAGAGACTAGTGCATAGAAAATTGCAACTCTTGTGCTATTTAAATGCGTCAGACATTTACAAATTTTGTTTATGTATTTTTGGAGATGTTTGAAATGAACAGAAATCAAATGGAGCTAAATATAATAAGTGGGAGTGTTCTCCTTATTCACAATTGTTCCACAGGTGCACTGATATCTTTGGGTGGTCCCATACCTATGCCACTGGACAGTGAGTGTATGGGTCAGTCTCTTACCTGTGTGGATCTGTCTGTGTGCTTCTAGGGCGTCTTCCTTCTGGAACTGAGCTCCACACTGGTCACACACAATGGCCTTTTCTCCAGCTGCAAACAAACATAAAGACCATGCTTAAACTCATAACAGATAACTAAATAAAGCTACTGTACAGATTGTAACTATCATGTCAAAAACAGAGTTAACCAGTACAAACCCACACCAAAAAATAAAAAAATAAAAAATTACAACAACAACAACTGTATCCCCATTAGTCATCCTTGTAGAATGTGGATGTGCAGAAGTGTTGCAATCTGGATCCAAACACAGGAACTAAGGCTGCACAGAACAGCACTCACAGGCTTTTTCTGATTGGGGTTGGGGGGGGGTGTCATTTCAGGTCAGAGCCTTGGTATTGTACTAAGCTTATTCAGTCCGCTGCAGGTGTGGCTAGAGTAAAGGTGGAGCCTTCTTTTTACAACGAGGCCCAGTGCATTCACAACACCACGTCCTATGGTTACAGCACCTCAGCAATCAAAACAGGAAATCATAGTTAAGATAAAACACTGCGATGGAGACGAAGCGTGGGCCTCATTTCACAACCATTGTGAAGTTACAAAACATACTGTACCCTTGACTGAGACAGGAAGAGACACTTTTCATCTTTCTCTGGTGGAATAGGTGGTGCAAGAACCCGTTCTGCTCCATGCACACACACAGACACACACACACAATGCCCCTCCAGACTGGTCAGATGTAGAGCTATCGGCGCTGGGGTTTATTATTACAAGGACATGGCTCTAATGGATATTCCTCAGAGATCTTAAAGTACAGAATCAAATAGTTAAATCTAGAGAATTTTATTTTACCTACAGACAACATGCATTCAACTTCACTTCATAAATATGAGATCCGTGTGCTGTGAGAATCTGCTAAGCATTCACTTAAACAGATACAGATATGTCCTGTTTATCATTCACAATGTAAATGGTTAACTAAGGCAACTCAACAAGAGGATACATTTTAATCATTTACAGCAAGATTGATGGTTATTACAAGCAATAAATGCCATTTCTAAGGGTTAATTAAACTGCCACTATACACAGTTTAGAGATTGGAGAGATGAGTGGGAAGTGGTTGACTTTTATCACTTAACTTATCATAACTGACTATTCTGATAACTTCTGGCTAACTTTGGAAATAAAGAGTGTGGGGCAAAACCTGTGTTTTGGTTCAAACAGGCTGGTCCTTCAGTGCTATAGCTGGAACACAAATAGAAATGTATGGGGTAAAACAGCCCCACATTTGGCCACAGAGCAGACAGGTCCAGGTATTGCAGGAGTAGCCTCAGAGGACATTAATCATCACATTAAGTGAGAGAGAGAGAGAGAAAACTGGAGGGAGCTCGGTGTGAAACCCACCCACATCACAGGCGGCCGTGGCCTATTGGAGCGGGTCATTATCTGGCAGGGGGGGCTACGGCGTACAGCCACCCAGCGGGAGTGTGCTTTCAGGCCTCTGCTAAAAAGTCATGAAATTAAAGTGATAAATTCTAGCCTTCCCCTTTGATCAATAGGTGCTTTCCTGTTAAGTGGGGATGAAAAAAGAAATGGAAGAAAAACACCTCCTTCAGGTTTGGCACGGTGTCTCCTGGCTCCTTAACCCAGCACCTACCGCCCTGCCAGCCCCCCAATCCTTCACCAGCCCTCATTCCCTCAGTCTTGCTCTCTATGGGCTGAAATGATGGTGCAGAAAAAGAGCAGAGGGCCAAGACTAGAAATAACTGGCTCTTGAGTACAAGAAGAGAAGAAAAAAAAAAAAAAAAACAACCAACAGTAGCTATAAAAGAACAGTTTTTTTTTAACAACTCCCACTTCCTCCTGCACCCCCCTCCCCCAGCCCCGTTCCTACCTCCTTGGAGTTGCCACAGCAGGGCCGAACCTGACATAATGGGCCCTTACACAACGCGAGGTTCCCAACAAGTGCAGGAGAGGTGCCACGTGCCACTGCGGCCTGTTCCTTTTTCACTTCCCCTCTGAAATATTGCACAACTGGAGAAGAGAGGGATTTACTGCAGCTAAAGAGGACACTCTGCTGAGCACTCACACTGAAGAAGAGAGCCTCGGGTTTGTGGATGTGCAGGCTCCTGCGTGATGTATTGTTTGTGGTTATGGTATTATTGGCCATTGCAATACTGACCAATCACAAATATTCCATATATAACTGTGTGCGTGTGTGGGGATGAATGGAGGTATTTACACTGAATGATGACTGGATTTAAAAACACCTACCATTATCTACACTCACTGCTCATTTCATCAGCTCCACTGACATTACAGGAGCACTTCGTAGTTCTACAAATTCCAGGCTTTAGACCACTTGTTTCTCTGCATACTTTATCCCCATTTCACCTTTCTTGTCAATAATCAGGACCCTCACAGACCATGTTTAAATTGGAGTGGTGGGTCATTTACAGCGCTGCAGTGATACTGAGGTGGTTAGTGTAAGTTGCGCTGGTACGCGTGGATCAGACACAGCAGTGCCGCTCGAGTTTTTAAACACGGTGTGCCCTCACTGTCCACTCTGTTAGACACACCTACCTCGTTGGTGCACCTTGTAGATGTTAAGTCAGAGAGAGTAGTTCTGTCTGCTGTATCTGTTGTTGCACAATTTGTGGTGGTCGTGCTCTAGTCCTTCGTGAGTGGACACAGGATGGTGTCAGCGAGATATTTTTGGTTGGTGGAATATTCCCAGTTCAGCAGTGACACCGAGGAGTTTAAAAACTCCAGCATCACTGCTGCGCCTGATCCACTTGTACCAGCACAACACACACTTGCACATCATCACAACTTAAGAGAAGGGTCAAATGGGGATAAGACAGTCCCATTTTGGTTTCTTCTTCTCTGTAGGGATTATACAAGCAGGATGTCCTTGCTGACGATGATTATCTGAATCTTAAAGGAACACTTGTTGGTATTTTCACATTAATATGATAACTTCAAAATCATTTTGATGCTTCACTGACCGAAATAAAGAGAACAGGGTCTCTGTCATTGCTACTCTGGGCTCAGCATCGCGGAAACTGCACTGCCTTGTTACGTTTGGAGGAGGGTAGAAAACCACCACCTTACCTAGTGTTCCTTTAAAATGCTTTTATATATGTTTATATGTGTATATATATATATATATATATATATATATATATATATATATATATATATATATATATATATATATATGTTTATATGTGTATATATATATATATATGTATATATATATATATATATATATATATATATATTCGGACATACTGTATACATCTTTCAGCCCCATGTTACTTGTGTCCCTCCAAATGTCTGGGAATATGATCTAATATATTGAAATCCAAGTAATATATATTTTTTATCTATCAAAATGATCTTGTTAATGTAATATGTGATAATGTGAAATTAAGGGTGTGGAAGCAAAGCGCACAGGAGTGATCAGTACAGCGCACTGATCCAGGTTCGGATTATCCTGAAGCTGGCAGGCAGGAGAAAAGCCAGAGGGTGCTACAAGGAGCCGACCGTAATGGACAGGCCGGGTTAGCAAGCACACTCACTAATGTTATAAAACTGAGTCCTCATCAGCCCCTATGATCAGATCTCTCCCTCTGTCTGTCTCTCTCTCTCTCTCTCCCTCTCTCTCCTCAGTCTTTCTGTAGCATCAACGAGAACATGAGTAGACAAATACAGTGCAAAAAAACAAAAACATACCCTCGATGCTCGGTGAGCCTACACAAATGGGTTATATAAGACAGTACACTCAGTACCAAAAAAACAGCAAAGATCCATATGAAAAAAAAAAGGGAAAGGAAAAAGAAAAATCAGTGCCGTCAGAACAATGAGTGCAGACACCATGCTTTCCCCTCTTTCCTTCAGCAGTAACGCGCTGTGCTGTACAGTTTTATTTACACTACCCTCTTATCAGTCACAGAGCAGTACGGTGTCTGCCAATTGGAAAGGACAGCCAGGGACTGTGTGTTCCCTCGTTCAAGTAGATGTGTACTGCAGGCAGAGCATTTTTTATCAACCAAGACAAAAATCCTGGGAGTCTGCCAGATTCCCCTCATAAACACAAACACACACACACACGTGCACGATTACAGACATAGAAGACTCACACACTGATGGCAAAACACAAACTAAAGGGACATGCACATGCATGCGTGTAAGCACAACAAAACAAGAGAATGAATGGGAAGGAAAAAGAAAGCTAAAAGAATGAGAGATTAAAAAGGTAGAGGGAGAGAGAGAGAGAGAGAGAGAGAGAGAGAGAGAGAGACCTCACAATGCATGTACAGTAGATAAGGCAGTTAAGTCTCCACTATCAGAAAATGAAGAGCAGTCAGCTGGTTAATATTTATACTGCCATTCACAGAAAGGAAGGATTTGCCGAAAGATAAAAACAGAAAATATTTGGGCTGCTTCTGATAGCTTCACGGTCCGGTGCGCGCTCAGAGGACGTCTGGGGACAGAGCAGAAGCAGACAAATATTGACATGACAAATACACTTCCCCACATCAAAGACGTTTCCAAAATTTTGATTCTCAAAATGAACACGCTGTCACACAATCATTCGCTCTTGTTTTCCGCACGCTAAATCTCCTAATCCATTCTGCCTGCAGACAAATTTGCCTGTCTGAGAGAGAGAGAGAGAGAGAGAGAGAGAGAGAGAGGTGCAACAGGAGCAACAGAGAGCAAAAACAAGGGGAATAAACATGTGCGGAAGAGCAGGAGATATATATGTTAGGAAAGATAGGTAAATGAAAAACAAATACAGAGAGAAACAGAGAGAAGAGGAGACACGGGATGACAGGAGGGTGAAAGAATGATTCTGAGAGATATACAAAAAAAGAGACAGGAAGAGTGGGAATGAGCGGAAGCATTCATGCGAGAGAGAGAGAGAGAGAGAGAGAGAGAGAGAGAGAGAGAGAGAGAGAGAGAGATGTAAGCCTGTATGTGAGTGTGTGGGCCTTTGTACAATGCAGTCACTTTAGCTCCATGGCTCTGGAGACAGTGGGGGCATTTCAGTTCACACACATGTGCACATGCACACGCAGACATACACACATACTCTGCAGACGTACAGAGGAGACAGACGTCTGTGGTGTGGTGCCTGGGGTCTGATCTCTGCACATGGAGGCAAAGTAAACATCACTAACAGGAAAGCGCTCGAGTGTGACCCTGTTGGCGTGTCCTGGATTCAACTGGTCACCCCGCCTCCACCCACCCAGCCCCCAAACAAGCCCCCAATCCCTCAAGCCCCCGAAGCAAACGGGGCCACCGAAGGTGAAAGGTTCCATGTGTTTTCCGCTTCCTGTCTCACCCTGTGTGTGTAGAACCATGGTTCCTATAAATGATGACATGGAGTGGTTCTCCCTCGGCCGTAGAGTCGGGACAAAGGCCCTTCAGAAGCCGAGGTAACAGGAGCTGAGCCGGGGAGGAACCAGAGGGGCCAGGCTGGTGTGAAGAGGCAGGAAATGAGCACTGGCCCTCCTGCATCTCGCTGCCATCTCCCAGCGTTGAACTGCGCTTAAAAAGCAATCCACCACAATGAGCGAGATCAATCCCAATGCCCTGTGGCCAGCCATGTCAAGAAGCTCCGCTCTAATGCTTCGGACACGCTCGATGTGGACTGGTGACGCCGGCTAATGAAAAGCTGCTATAGGAAATAGTGGACTAGACAGGCTTCACTTCTGACCCCGGCATAACACACGGCGGCTTATGGGGTCGAATTCATTTTGAGTGCTTTTTGAAGAGGTTGGAGTATACGTTCTACCTAAATAAGCTCACAAGATCCCCCAAGAACGTAAGCTCCTTTAAAAACTCATTCCTGTAATCGCTGAAATACGGCAATCGTGCATTTGTTTCTCAATTTATTTGTGTTAACTGCTATAGGCTCCACGCTTTGTCGTATAGAAATATGTTCATTGGTGTGACTATAGTGCTTTTTAATGGTACTGAAATATTATATCACGATTATCATGGCAAAAATTATCACGACTATTACTATTATCATGTTTTTTTTTTTAAATGTGCTGAAACGTTCAAAAAGTACTAATATACAAACTAAAAATCATGTCACCAACTTTATTTGAACACAAAATTAACAGCAAGATGTACTCATCTAAACAAAACTGAACAATGCTGTGTATATATATATATATATATATATATTAGTTATATTGAGCTGTAAAAGCCATGAGATTAAGATAGCAATCATTGTAATGGGTTTTGTTTAACATGTAATCAGTAATCATAAATTATAACCCTCAATTTTGTTATTCTTGTGGAAATATTTGCACTAAATTGAAGTCCCTTGAATGTAGCATTAAACCATTTAAAGTGGAAATTAACGTTAATGTTACAAGCTCTCTTTAAGGTAAAAAAAAAACTTCAAAATTTAAGGTGGGGCACAAAGAAAATCAGTTAAATCACATAAGCTCCACAATCTTATGTGGAGGAGGCTCAAGCTCACCTCCCCTGGTTTGAGGGGCCTTGGGAGGTGAAATCAGGATGGGGAGGTAAGACTGGGCACCACACCATGGCTCTGTCACAGCACCATGTTTGCCTAGACACAAAACAAAGCCACGATGTGCGGTGTGGAGCTTCACTGGGAGACTGCTCCTAACTTTTGCTGCTTGCAAGTGCAAGTTGGGTGGTAGTTCTCCCCGTGACTCGTCATTCCCCTGACTTGGCTGCGTTCATGTGGTTTGTGTGGGAAGTTAAAAAAGAAAGCATGGATTCTGTTAAGATTTATTATGTCATATGTTGATTTTAGCCTTTGTACTGCTGTTTTTATACAGCAAAACAACATGGGCTCATAGTAGATGATGTTACTATTAGAATTAAGTACAAATTGTGCATTATTGTTCGATATCTTACCGTTAATGTGTTTATGTCACAACTAAGCCAAGTTCATGTCGCCTGAAAAATTTCAATGTGTCTGAGTTCCCTATTTCAAAGGGTGTTCGTGTGGTGACTCTTTCCTATAAAAAAAAAAAAAAACTGACAAATAAGCATTTGGCTGATAACGCCAATTTTTCAAATTGTGGTTATTGCAGTAATTTAATGTGAAACAGAAATACTATCTCTCAGGAATTTTACTGTGGTTTACCATGAAACCAGTAGCCATTTAAATATCTAGTAGTGACAAGATGAGCACGAAAAACTCCAGTTGAGCTGTTTTACTTTAACTATAATCAAACTCTTATATAAAAAAATAAATCAGTAAAATTAAAAAGGAAAATGTGACTTTTCTCTTGTTTTAAAATGTGGATTCCTGGGGTCATCAACCACAGCAGAACAAGCCATAAAGCTGGTCTAGAGAGCTGAGAGTGCCATGGCAAAATTGGAGCGAGAAGTGGGGCTGTGTTGGCTGATCAATAACTGGGAGGTCGGCTGTAAGGGGAGCCCTTCCCACCAGCCCTCTTATTTATCACCGCAGAACCTGAGAGGCTGACCATGCGGTGAACCCTTCCCCGAACGACCACCGAAACTTCAGCAAGCCGCTGGATATGGCAATTGAGGTGCCTTTACAGTGCTGTAAATGCCTTTATGGCTAAAGACAGCAGCGGTGGGGAGGGGCGCCTTGCCTCATTCGCCTGGGATTTCATGGTTTGATTGGAGGACCAGAATTTCTTGAAATATTACTGGATGAGCTGGTATCTATCGACACAGGGAGCCAATAAGAGTGTGTCCAAGAAATAGTGGTGATCAAATTAAACTAGAGCCAACATGGTCTGGCAATAAAAAAAGCATGTGGGGCCTCATGGTTGGAGTATCTCTGGGGAGCCTGGGGCTTGTTTGAGATGTGAGAAATGCTGACCAGGAACTGACAAATGCACTCATGCGCTCGCCAGTCAGACAGTTAGAGAGCGAGAGAGAGAGCGAGCGAGCGAGAGAGTCCAAAGCCAGGCCAATGCTGCTGCTGTACCCAGTTAACAGAGGCTGCTGTACGTGTGCTCTCCCCACAGGTCAATAACTTGTAAAGATTTAGTGTTTAGGGCCCATTATTTCCTGCTTTCAAGTCACACGTTTTCAAAGCCAGACTTTGGTTTATTAAAGACTGGGGTCAGAAGCCCCTAGGGGGGTGGGGGGCAGCAGGCCACACAATGACCTATGGGACAGTAACTAGGACACAGTGACACAGTAGAAGCCATTATGTATAACAGTTTGATTACTGGGTTCTATATTTTACGCCTGCCTTTGACAGTGAGAGGCCAAACAAACCACCCCCTCCCCCTCAACGACACATTTTTCAAAAGGGAAAATCTTAAGGGTGATGCTGAAAATTCTTTGCGCCAGGAACGGCTGAGCTTCTCCAGATCCGATCGGAGAGCCAAGTCAAACAACCGCAGCAAACAGCGGAGCTGGGATAATAGGAAATGAATCCTAAAAAAAATGAAAACAACAGGAACAGCGGAAAACATGCAGAGTTTAACTGCTCTCAGGTGCAGTGATTTACATAGTTGTTTAGAGTTTGATTCCAAATTATTTTTTTTTCACTCCCTCTCCATTAGGTACAGCCATAAAAATGTTAATCACCAGCAGATTCAAAAAGACAAAACTATCAGTTATACATTTGGGATCATGGAAACATAAAAAATGGTCAGCTTTTACTAATGCCTTTTACCACACAAGTGACACACAACACTCCCCTTTAGCTCCATTATGTCATTTGCTTTCTTGTGAAGGAAACTTCCTTGACTTTAAGAAGAAGGAAAGAGGAAGAGAAAGACAGCCCTGGTGTATGGGGGAGTGTAAGAAAGAGGAGTAAATGGGGAGAAAGAGAGAGAGAGAAGGGAACAGAAAGAGAGAAAGAGACACTTCCATAAATGACCTCTCTTCACAAAAATGGACAGTGTGACACCTCTTCAGACTTCCTCACTAAACCTTTTTTACAATGTCCTGACACACATCCCAACACTGTGCTCCTTCCTCTCTCTGACCCTCAGACGTTCTGTAGAAACATACAACAAACAGATCAATGTGCCCTAGCAAATCATACACACTAGCAATTGCAATAGCTATATTTTTTTCATGATATAATTATCATTAGAGTTTAATACTAATTAAAATGAAACCATGTAGAGCCATTTAAACATTCCTCAACACTTAACCTAGGAACGTACAGCACAGTGCACACATCAGAGATCACCATTTGGACTTGGACTGGCTGTCCTCTTCATACTGTGTGATAATTTCATGTTGAATTGACCAATAAAAATGCTGAAAATGACCTAGTAACTACTGTAAAGTTACTATTTTGGAGATGCATGTTTTTGATTGGACAGTGACAATATACAGTATATGTTAATGTAGATATATATCAGACTTTATTTCTGCGTTACTGAGTTATGCAAATTGCCAACTAATCACCATAAATAAATCAAGGAGGTCAGTTAAAGTGTAAGAGATAAGACCTACGTAATTGTGTGTGCTTTAATTACATTTTATCTCAATATGTGCTGTGCAGTACTTTACACGGCAACAAACAAGCCTAATTGCTAAGTATAAACATACAACCCTACAGGCCCAGGCGCTTTGAGTGGGTTATGTAACACATTGGATTCTCTTGTTTACCTGCAACTGTACGCCTGCTACTTTAGGGCCAGAGTGTTTTTCGAAAAAGCTACGCCTGGTCAGTGGCTGTCTATTAAACATTAATTAGCCGTGTCACCATTGAGCCTTTCAATGCTGGTCAAATGGAAGCCGAATGGAGGTATTTTGAGCCGGACTAAAACCGTTCAGCCGGCCTCAGATTAGTATTCTGATCCATATATGTGGCTGCAACAGTAATAACACAATATGCATGGCTGCTTTTCATGCTGCACCTCCCAGTGGAATGGGGAGCATAAAAGCAACCCTTGTGTGTCCTGGCTACTTCCAGATGGCTTTGGGACTGCTTTTATCTTTTTTTTTTCTCCCTCTCTCTCTGCTCCTGCTTTTTTTTTTTTCACATGAAAGCGCCGTCGGCAGATCTTTGCTCAGCGCTTCGTTCTCTCTTCATCCGAAATATAAAAGTTTCAAAGAGCGTTTCACGAGGGAACTCTACCATAAATGGGATTCATAGCTTTTTAATCTGCACTAAGAAATTGATCTAAAAGTTTCCCAAAGCCATCGTCCAAAACTTACATAATGCAATAAAAAGCCGTCCTCCGAGAGCATTTACTTTTATTGCCATTACATGGGAAGTAAATCATGTTTCCTCCAATTTTGCCTTTTGCGCTCCATGGATGTTATTGTGGCTTGAAACTGACCCGCAAACATGGTAACGGGATTTCCTGGAGGTCTCTGACTGCCTTATGTCAGTGGGGGGGCTTCCATCAGACATGAAATCCATAATTAAAAGCTCTGCTTCTCTGGCATGAGAGCTGAAGACAGGGAGGGAAACCTAGAAGTGCGTTGTGCACGTCTAAATACGGAGGGAGAGGAAGACGCGTGGGTCTGGAATAAAGATGACCCCTGTGGTGGAGAGGAGGCAGACGGAAACAGATGTGTGTGAATGGGATAAGCAGTAGAGAGGCATTTATCACACTACAGCACGCAAACACACACACACACACTACAGAAGCCTCCGCCCAGATAAAGGGCAGGTGAGTTTTCGGTGGGTGGATGTACTGAGACATTTCAACACTATTATGGTACCCATGCGTGTGTGTGTGTATGTGTGTGAGACACAAAACAGACCCTTTTTAACATGCGGCACAGTGTGTGATGTAGCTGCTCCAGAGGTGTGCCCACCCGCTCGCTGAAACTCAATTGAACTGGAACAGTGGGTGCCAACACATTCCTGCACTTATTTAAGCCCCAGCAACAGATAACCCTCTTAATCCTAATCTAATAATCACACTAATGCTGGAGACACTGTTATGTCACTACAGCCTCAGCTTCGAGGCCCTTTTTTCTGGAGGCAGATAATCGCAGCACGTTGTCAATTGCCCCTTTTAATCTGAGATTACATCTAATTTGAACACTTCTGGAACAGAGTGGCAACATGTGGATTCTAATACATCCGTCTGCACTGGAGGAATAAAAATATGATATTTAGACCAGGGAGAGTAAAAAATATTAATATTTTTGGATTTGCATATAATTACCTATTACTGACATGTAATGCATGTGTTCTGTTAAATAAAAGAAAAGCATTACTCCACTAAAACATGTGGATGGACATTTTAGTCTATTTGTAAATTGTAGGAAAGCTGTTTATAAATATTTAAATTACTCGGCCAAAGTCTTTCACGTGGACAATGTCCACACATTTAATTTTTTCTGCGAGACAGATCCGTTTACCTGATGGTGACAGTTTTGAAGGTTGTTAGGAGTCCCATGTTCTCTTTAGATTTAAATAATACAAAAATAATAATAAATTACAATAACTGAATATAATCTTATTCTAGTGTACCGCAGATATCAGTGTTGACAGATATACACATGGATACTATTGGCTATAGTTTAGAGCCTGCAAATCCCATATCAGTGCATTCTAAGCCTAAACAGAAGGGTGAATGGCTCCAATTAGGTAAGGTTTCTTCTCCACATGCACCAAATCTGTGTGTGTGTGTTTATAGCCGTTAGATTATGGGCTAGAATGGCTGTTTTGGTTCATGAATTGAGCCTAACGTAGAAGTGAATAGATCTGATTGGATGCAAGCACTCGCATTTTAGACTTCAAAGAAGCTATCTATAAGATCTCTGCATAACTTTATCTGACTGGTGGTCTAAATAAACTCCTACAGTACTGGAGCAGGTGTTTCATTAGGGATAAAATGACATCGACGACTGCGACCAGCTTTGGTGCATTTCAGAAAGACACAAACGATAGGACGCTCACAAAGCTCTTTGTATTCGAGCTCTCGCACGCGTCAGGCTTAAATGGACAAATCGGTGCCGAGTGAGAATGCGATCTGAAAGGGAGGTGAAAAGTGATATGATAAATCCACGCAGAGTGGTCGGCTATTCAGCGGCCCGTCATCAGGCCTGGCAGAGAGGGTCCGGCCTTCGCCGATGAAAGGAAAGGGGCCTGACAAAAAAACAAATCCATACTGGCCACAGGCTCCTCTCCAATCTATTTTCTGCTCAGCTGGTTTTAAATGAAGTTATTATGACTCATTAAAATGCCCGCAAGCTTGTGGAAGTCGGCCAATTACAATTTAAATTTAGCCTCCTCTCATACCCCACCCCCCCTTCTCTCTAAATCCCCCCCACACCCCTCCCTGCTTTTTCCCTCCGCCGGCACCAACACACCACACGGCTGCGTTTCAACCACGGGCTTACAGCTGCCACGAAAGCCTTGATCTTTGAACACAAACGCAACCCAATAAACAAACAAATCATCATTTTTTCCAGCCAGGCTGCCAGAGGAAGAAACAGCAGAAATCTGGCAAAGCTGCCGAGCTCGCTCACCACAATGCCTTCATTAACAGACTCAAAGACCCCGTTGGAAAAAAAAAAACACAACAAAAACCCAACACTAACAGAGTGGCTGGCCTAATGAAGGATGGTCCATTTTAAAGAGGGACCGCTGATTAATCTGCAGCCTTGCTATAAAGAGAGTTACATCTTCATAGGTAGAAGCACTCCACTTCTGTCAGGTCAACAACACCAGGCTATCAAAAGGAAGATAGATGCTATTGCACAATAAAGATTTACCACGACGTTGACTGATATAAAAGCCAGATATGCCTTCAAACGGCTTCAATGGCAGGACGGCATCCATCGTTTGTCACCCTCATAAAACAGTAAAGAGACGCTTCATTCAGAAGCCAGAGTTTGAAGACTGTTGTGCTGCTGCAGCCATACTGTAGGTCCACCTTATTTATCTATCCATCTATTCTTTTTTTAATGACCAAAAGACGTCTCGCCTAACGCCCTGTGATCATACAGTTCAACTGGACTGCTCTTTATATACCTCTTCCAGCCCCCTTCAAATGACCACCATTCTGGGAACAAGGGCATCATTTCAATTCCTCACCCTTTCCAACAGAAAAGGAGCAGCACAGAGGTAACAAATGTCTTCTCTCCTCTAGTTGTTCCTGTGTGCCTTTTGCTTTATTTTTCAGATTGTGAGTGGTGTGTGTGTGCGCGCGTGTGTGTGTTCTGCTGTATCGCTCTCATTTCCAGCAGAACAAATTAATCTGTGCCCTTCCAGCAACGCTCCCCTTTTGACAAAGGCTGCTCAGAGGAGAAAAATGATGAAGCAAATCCAAAATTCAATTGCCTGTGTTCTGTTTTAGAAGGCACACCGTGTACTGTACAGACCATAAAACTCCCAAACAGCCTCCAGACGCTGCTGCAATCACCCTCCATCAAAACACTTTGTCTCGCATACAAAAATAAGACCCGGCATCGAGCTGAATACCAAATCAGCCCATTAGAGCACAGGGGCACTTGCTACTTAGCAACCAAAGGGATTTAAAGCCGCAATACCCAACAACAAAGGAATAAGATCAGGATCTTTTACAGGGTATTACGGGCTAGCTTCAGCTTATTCCACGTTTTAATCGAAAGACGTTAGCAAAACAATCATCGAAATGCAAACAATGGTAAGATTAAACAAAAATAAACATCTTAAAAGGAGACAGTGTGTGTTTTGTTCTCCCCCCTTTTATTTCTTTTTTCTTTTTGCCCAGGAGATGTGCTTGTGGTATTGTGATTCAAGAAAAAATCAATTATGCGTTGGGAATTAAGCCGATATGAATGTGATCATGCTACATTACAATATAATGGCTGTTATACAATTACATTTTACATGAATATAAGGACTATTTTTACAGGTAAATAAATATACATAGACTTCAAAGAGAAGAAATGCTACATGTGAATTTTTTTTTTTTAAATACAAGCTTGAAGGGTTAGAACGTGGTCTCACTTCAGCTTAGGGTGGGTAGTCTAGAGGCTTCATTAACAGCAGATGAGAGCATGCAGCAATACACCTAAGAGTGTGAGAGATCTGCTCAATGCTGGCGGACATCAAAGGCACCGCTGCCAACGGGGCCAGCTTCAGCACATTGGTTAGACCCCACCATTAGAAGAGGAAACGGTGCTCCCTGTTTCAGACCCTTCCAAGACTGAGGCTCCATACAGTTCCAGCTTGGCCCACCCCGAGGCGTCACGGGAATAAACTCATTTCAGCTTTCTGATGAGGAGCAAACTTGCTGGACAATTAGAGGACCATTACCCGGACGCCTAATCATCTCTCCTGGACCTTATAATGGAGGAGATTTATGTCCCACATAATTCAAGTGTTGTTTTAAATGGGGGTTTAATGTACATCAACAGGTCAGGGGAAAGTATTATGGGTTTAAACCACCAGAGAGAAGTTAGGGCACGCGGCCAAACAGAAGCTCAGGCCATTTATCCACGCTGCCCGTCATCCCTCGCTAATGCTCTGCAGGGAGGGGGGAGAGGGAGAAGAAGAGGGAGGGGGAGGAGTGAGTGGGGGCTTTATCAGCTGCTCTAAAGAATTTACATGAGAGCATGGAGCGCCAGGGCATTTTCCTACTTTTTTTTTTTTTCTCCTTCCCCCCTCCTCTTTATTTAGAGCCCATTCTCTCAGTGCCCCCCCCCCACTCTCAGCCCTCCCCTTCGCCCTGTCCCACTTGCAGGCTCTCTATTTTGGAATATGTGGTTTGGAAAGCAGTCAAGTTTCATTAATTTCTGGTTTGGGTACAGTATGTTCCTGGACACACATCTGCGAGCGATCATAAACGCTCTGGAATGCTGGCAGAACATCCAGACCTGCCGGCAGCCGATGATGTCATCACTCTGAGGGAAGAGCTGGCGAGCGGCCAGACTGAGAGAGCCCGGCTCTCGCTGGCTCTGAGAGAGAGAGAGAGAGAGAGAGAGAGAGAGAGAGAGAGAGAGAGAGAGAGAGAGATAATGGAGAGAATGAGAGCAGACAGAAAGCAGAAAAGGAATGGAAAGAGAGAAAGTCAGAGAGAGCGGAGATGAAGAGAAGGAGAGCAGACAGGCAGCAAGAGAGAAATGGAGAGAAAGACAGATGGAAAAAAAAGAGAGAGGAGGGAACAAGGCAAAATGTTCCTCTCTCGCTCTTTCCTTCAGCCTGCATTCCACACATGTCTGAGATTTTTCAGTGCCTTCATGCGTTAGCCATTTATATCAACACACACACACACACACACACACACACACACACACACACACAGCAGGTGTCAGTCAGGTGCTGTGAGAGGGTGTAACTTAAGATGATGTCAGGGTCAGACTAGCTGGTTTTTTTCCCCTCATTACAAACACATACACACGCTAGGCTCATACGGAGTCTGTTTATACTAAAGATCGAGGACATGAACCAGGAAACTAACGTGGGCCCAGCAGACAAACGCTCCTACACAACACAGATAATGGCACAGCAACAATGGAGCTAAAGAACAGCTCTAGGGCACAATAGCATGGTTATAATTGAGGGAAAAAAGGCTAATATAGTGCCATCAAAAGCAGCAGAGCCGTCTGCTAAGCAGCAACTTGAGAGCAACTGTTAGTGACTCACAATAACACACAAGTCATGTCTGCACATACGGTGCGCAGTGTCCTACATAGAGACACATTAGTTTTCGGTGCATCACCTTTTGCTCTCTTTATGTTAAAGCTGATCAAATCTCAAGAAATCGGACAACAGAAAATAACAAGCCAAGACTAATGCTCTGGTAAGAGTCTTATATTAGCAAAGCTATAACAATTAAATAAACAATAGATGTGAGAATACCATATGCTAACAGCTGAATAGATATCCAATATGTCTGGCCTGTTCTATTTTTCCATATAAGGTCCAATTATAATGTTAGTGTTGCTTTTGTTCATTTTTAAGAAATAAATATGAATATTTGTGAATGAGCTGTTATCTGATTGGTTCATCTGTACTATGCTTGACATAAATAAACAGTCCCAGTCATGAATGCCTGAAGCTAAACTGCGGTAGTCTCTCTCTCTCTTTCTATACTGATCCAAAAGTTTATACTGGTGTATCACTATTTCTAACAGAGAATGACTGAAGTTATCTCTTAACCATTTTAGCTCTGAAAGCCATAGGCTCCCAAGGGGCTAGTAGCATTAGCAGCTAATTCAGGGCTAAATTGGTAGCAGTAAACAGGGCTGTAGGTGCTGGTAGATGGGCAGAGGGCTGCTGTGGCCTGGTGAGAATGGACCCTGCTGTCTGAGCCCTAACTTGAGTCTACGGAGCTAATGAAGTCAAGTGAGGCCCACCGGCTGGTCCCTCTGGAGAATAGCACACAGACTTAATCAGCCTGGGCCAGGCACTCTGGCCTGCTAATGAGAGCGTTCACACAGCCCCACGAGAGAGGGAGTGCGTGTGTGTGTGTGTCTCTCTCTCTCTCTATGTCTGGACGGTTCAATTCAGCTCCGTCTTCTCTGCACACAGGTGGGTGAGGAAGCAATAGGACCATTCTGCTCTGCTGCTCTCATGTCAGGTGCTGGTTATGTCACCCCACTGTTGTTGACCTCCTGTTTGTCCGGAGGCATGTTTTTTTTCCTCTTCTCTTGTTGTTTCTTTTTTTTTTTTTTTTTTTTTTTTTTGAAGGGCAGAGGCGAGACAACAGCAATGAACACTTCATAAAAAAAACCAGGATAAAGACCTCCAGGAAAAGGAAGTCAAAGAAAAAAAAAATTAAAGGGAGCTAACACATGGTGAGAGTTACATGTCTGTACGCCTTTTGTGAAGCCTCTTCTCCCTCTGAAAAGAAAAAAAAAAAAGAAAAAAAAGAAGAGGCCGATCTAAATATGTCTCTTGGCCAGGCCAACGAGACCCAAGTCTTCCACAGCGCTCTTTGAAGTCACAAGGGGAGCTC
The DNA here is from genome assembly GCF_029633855.1 of Hoplias malabaricus. Classification (NCBI taxonomy): domain Eukaryota; kingdom Metazoa; phylum Chordata; class Actinopteri; order Characiformes; family Erythrinidae; genus Hoplias; species Hoplias malabaricus. Next base: position 20,818,086 of record NC_089814.1, on the reverse strand, counting down.
ACATAACACTAATAGCCCAGCAATGCTCCAAATGGCTGAGTCACTTTTTTTTTCTCCCCTTCTTTCACTTCACCACTGCTCTGCCTCAGTACCCAGCAGCTCGTGGACCACGTTGACCTTAACCTGAGGAGAAAACACTAACACGCGCCAGTCCATTATCATGCTCTTGGCACATACACCTCTCCACCTGAGGCTTAAGGCACCACAGAAATGTACATTTGATGTAGAATTGACAAAAAATCACTTCACCTTACTTCAATTAACAAATTAAAATAAATAAATAAAATACAACATGCAGAATTAGTACAAGATTCATACTTATTTTTCTCAGTACTGCTCATCATAGCTGCCAGGTGTTGTACAGAGTATGTTTTTGATTAAATAGCTGTCACTCACTGTAAGCAATCATTTCTATCTAGGATTACCATTGTACCTTGTCTAAAACTAACAAATACAGTTATGTAGTTAGACGGCTAAGAAAATGAAGTGATGGGGACACAGAGGTCATTAAGGTTTAAAGGGTTAATTACCAAATTATGGAGAATAAAGTCCTTTTTCTATGTAAATAATGATAAGCCAATGTCAGAATTAATTGGGGTCAAACAGCAAAAATGTCTCAGTATTAAACTTTTTAGCCTTTTAAAACATAAGTAGACTCTCAAAAATGACCCAAAATATCATGCTATATATTGAATGATCTGCTTGTTTTTGTACTGATTACTTTCTCCACTTGGGCATAAAATGTCATTAAATTTCATTCAGAGCAGGTAATACGGCTCTTCAAGACTGCTACTGTCTAGAAATCCTTAAATCTCTCTATCATCATTTAGTAGAATCTTTCCTGGAACAGAAATCAAACATAGATAAAATATTTATGCAATGATGGTTCAGTGAAGACCACTCTAAAACCCATATCTGTACATCCCCCGTACCCTTTTCTAGGCCTGTGTCAGACGGTCTGCCCTCCACCTGCAACACACACAGGCACGTGCTACCTCCCGGACCACCACAAACAGCAGAGCTTATAGACCAAAAAAAAAAAAAAAAGATAAACACTGGAGAGGGAGAGACAGAGAGAGAGAGAGAGGGAGGAAAAAACACTGGCACAAGATTCACTGTACATACTGTACCCTCGGCTGTGGCAGGCAGCCCAGGCTGGCACCCTGCCAAGTCTACAATAAAACAAACATAGAGACAGCGTGCACCAGCCGAGAGGAAAGGAAGGGGGGCGGTGCTGAGGGGCAGCTGAAATGGTACACCACAATACACACCGCATGCCTAATATCACTCCACTCCACCTTCCTCGCCCTTTCTGAAACCAGGAGAGAGCAGGATGAAGATGAGCAGGAGGTGGAGGAGGGAGAAGCCAATGTCACCATTGCTAGCACTGATAAAAATCAAACTGCTCAAAACAGGAAGGATAAAAACAGAAAGTTTGCAATGGAGAGGAAAAAGAAAAAGAGAGAGAGAGAAAAAAAAAATCAAAGGGCCTTGCTCCGTCTCTTGCTTCTCTGCCACTGTCTGCGTCTATAAAAGTGCTTCCACTGAAAAGCTTGAGCATTACACAAGAGTGAAGCTCTCAAGAGCCAAGCTGCTACAAACAAAAAATCAGGTTAGCGTTGTGTGTCAACTAGCAGACGAACGTCAAACTCCCCCCCACCGCCCCTCCCTTTTTCTTTCCTTTTTTTTGATGCACTAAAAATATGCTGCCTGCAATGCTCAGTTATTACAACTGTTGAGGGGGGAAACTGTCTGTGGCTGCTCCCTTGGCGAACATCTTACGGAATTATGAGTAGTTTTCCCAGCCCTTTCTCAAAACAAAGCTGTCATCATTGTCATGATCATTATCATCACAACTGGTGTGATTTCAAATTCAGTTCTCTGTATTCGTGCTGTTCTGTCTGAGATTTGAAGGGAGGAGGAAATCTGAGGTGTCCCAAAAAACAAACAGCAGCCATATGGCACATGTGACCTTCTGTTAAACACTTCCCAGAGTTCTTACAGTCCTCCTGACACACTGCCCAGAACAGGTAAACACTTCACCCACAGCAGTTAGGACCCAACTGATAATAATCTGTTGGAGGTTATTAATTAAAATACACTAATCAGAACCAGAATTCATTATTTTGATTTTATCAGGGTTTTTTTTCTAAGTTTAATATTCATTCATTCATTCATCTGTAACTGCTTATCCAGTTCAGGGTCGCGGTGATATAGAGGCAGGAATACACCCTGGAGGGGGCGCCACACTCACACATTCACGCCTACGGACACTTTTGAGTCGCCAATCCACCTACCAACGTGTGTTTTTGGACTGTGGGAGGAAACCGAAGCACCCGGAGGAAACCCACGCGGACACTGGGAGAACACACTACACTCCTCACAGACAGTCTCCCGGAAGAAACCCAGGCTGACACAGGGAGAACACACCACACTCCTCACAGACAGTCACCAGGAGGAAACCCACGCGGACACAGGGAGAACACACCACACTCCTCACAGACAGTCACCCGGAGCGGGAATCAAACCCACAACCTCCAGGAGCTGTGTGACTGCGACACTACCTGCTGCCACCGTGCCGCTAAGCTTAATATGATTTATTTTATTTAATTAAAAAAAAAAAATCATTTTAATAGTCTTGTGAGTGCACTAATGATACATTTCTACAGGTGTTAAAAGTTCTGTTGCTGTTGCACATTTAGTTTGCCAAAAAAAGTTGAACCGTAGGTAAGATTTGGTATTTTTGCTCCTGGGCTCCCCCAATTGTTGGAGTAATTCAGTTTTACAGCATTGTTATGAAAAAAAGGGGGTAGAGGGATAATTCCTACCATCCTCCATAAAATACACAGTGCAGTTTCTGCAGTGCTGAGTCCAGATTAGTAACGACAAAGGTTCTGTTCTCCCTATTACAGATCAGTGAAACATCACAACTATTCTGTTCTTAGATTTCTGACTAGAAAATAAATAAACTCTGTGTAGTCTGACATTTGCTCAGTGCTGTTTAAGTGTACAATAATCTACATTGCACAAAAATAAGAAGCTTGGGTAGTGCCTGTATAAACGCAGTGGTCCTAAAGCGTGAATAAAAGAAAAGAGAAAGCGGAGTTGGCATGCACAGTAGGTACACACTCAGAAAAAAGTACTATCATTATAGTAAAATCATTGTCACTAAAGTTACAAACAATGCAAACGTACAAAATAAAAGTCCTGGAGATAAAATGGGGAATGTGAAATCAACACAACTTTAAAATCTATAATTATAATAGAACATAGTATAATTATGTTCCCTAACTAGTGATTGTCTAACTTCTCCACTTAGTCTGTATGTAAAAGTTTTTTTATTGTTTGTTATTGTGTTTTGTGAGCTTTGGGCCTTTTCCATTCAGGGTTTTTTAATGCTCATTTCCTAATTTGCAAAAACTGTGTGGAGGGAAATCCTGCTATACAGAGAGAGACAAGAAAAAGAAAGAAGGAGAGAGAGATAGTGGACCAGACTCCTGCCTGGAGCACTAAAATGGATGTGAACGTGTTTAGGACATCTCTCCAAAGACCACAACACTAGCATAGCTGAAGAACAGCTCCTTTTTGAAGTGTTCTCCAGCCTGCATGCAGACGAATAAATAAAATAAAAAATACCCAGTGTCTGAGCTTGGGATTATCCTTTACCCGTTTTATCCAAACAGCTCAATCCTACCTCCCATACTGCTTTCTGGATTACAAAGCCTTACCGTAATGACATGAAGTGTACTTATTTTATGTGTGAGAGTAAGAGCACACTGACTGCAGGCCAGCATGGAACAGTAGATGAGAGTCACCACACTGTTGCCTTGTCTTTATTAGAGAGTGGCTCTCTCATAAATGTCACCACAGAGCACATGCACGGTGGGTAGCCATCATGAGTGCAAAGCTGCTACAATATCTCCACGGAGCCTGTTATTGAACATACATCTTGGGATTAGAACAGCCTCTAAAATAAACATTAGATATTTTCTTAGAGCAGCTTTACACATGCTGAGTTGTGCATGAATTGAATCGGGTGAGCCAGCGGGAAATGCCATTCATCTCACCACTCAACTAAGCTCCGCACAGCCGTGCAAAAAAGTCAATCCTATCTGACTCTATGGAGATATTGACATCAAAATATTTGGCATTGTTATGTGTTATGGAGGAATCTGACTCTATTCCTGGACTGGGGAGGGACAGTCAGGGTAGCTTTTCTAGCAACTCTAATCTGATCTACATCCCTAATTACCATTCCAGAATCAATTACTTCACTAAAGTGCTGCTCATTACCATGGGTCCATGTGTGCTCTGGACATGGGCGGAAAAAGAAAAAAACACCCTGAAAATCTGATCAATGGAAGACAGTTACGCTGTGCCGCTGCAGAAAGAGGCAGGCCTTTGGAGCACTTTTCGTCGCGCTGGGGAGATGAGGGAAGTCCCACAGAGTTTACACACTCCATATAAACCAAATTCACTTCGGACTCCTTCGGTCGCCTATAAAAACTCCCACTCCAGTAAAAACCCAACAGTGCAAATAACCCCCCATGATTTAGGTAGGTTAGCAGAATCAATAGCCTGTGTGTGTGTGGTTGTGTGTGTGTGTGTGTGTGTGTGTGTTGAATTACATGGCTGTTAGGCTAGTAATGCAATAAGTGTTAGCACACTGCTTCTGGCATATCTGCTCAGTAGCCATTTCCAGCATTTTGTATAGGGTGGACTCGCAAAAGAGTTTTCTGTGGACATGTTGACAATTTTCCGCTGTTTATGTACAGTCCTCCTTTGTGTCATCAACGCCGAATATTCCCGTCTCCTGGTGGTACACTATTTCTAGCTGGGTTTTCAGCCTGCGTGAGCTATATTTGGCTGTGGATGTACAGACGTGGAGGCAGGCCCCTACAGATGTGAGCGGGTGAGTATTACCTGAGTGAGACAGCAAGTGCATCCTCAGGCGTAGGCTGTCTAGGAAGCGCTTGCCGCACAGCTCACAGCCGTAGATCTTCATTCCGCTGTGCAGCTTCCTGTGGAGAGAGGCAGGGCAAAAACAACATCAGCCAGTGCTACACAGCCAACTCCATTTATTTAACTCACACAAAGACAGCGCTCAACCACCACCCCCACCTCCTCCTACAAGTACACAACGTACATGATTTGATTAGGGGGCTAAACGCCAAAGACAGAACAGTGTAATTTCACCTTGCAAATGGGACGAGGGAAGCTGCTGTTTAATAGAACCGGCGGACAAAATGGGGCACTCTGTGGCAGTAAACTGTCAGCTCTCAGGAGACGGATAGATTAAAGCTTGCTAGTACTTTAAAGAAGACTTAAACAAAATGACAAAAAAGGCCATTTATTCATAACGAGGACAACCAAGAGTGGTTCTGAGACGATTTCAGCAGACACCCTTCAGAAATTAGGAAGTGATTTGCTCAGTGCTACACAGGAGGCACGCTGTTAAAATTCTAAGTGGCACACAAGGTTTTAAAGTGCTATTGTTCATTCATGTAGTCCCTCAGTAGCAAAGAAGGAGCTCTTTATCTGAACAGAAACATATAGATGCCCTGTGAGCCCCGAGATAGTGTGCATTAACTCAGCTCACTGGGCGGGCTGCTTTTCGGCCCTCTGGGCGCCATTTCAGACGGAAGGCAAACCTTCTCTGGACGGAAAGTGAAGCATTTGTTCTCTTAATTATGCAAAACCTGCACTGGCGGCACTTATGACCAATCAGAACAGGTCTAATCTGGGAACAGGAAGAGAAATCTGCTTCTTTTTTTTTTTTCTCTCAGCAACACTTCATGCAGCAGATCCACTCACCATGAGGCAAGTATATTGAGGCTATTGCAATAACTGCAATTAGCATTCCAGATTGACCTCTTGACCTATGCAGGGATTAGCATGAAGCAGAGTGTGTTCATGTGTGTCTTTCTCAGGGAAGACAACAAAGAGCAGGGGTATCTGAATCTTTAACCGAGCTAATCATCAGACCCATTGCATCCTCACAGAGATAAGTCAGCAAGACCAACCTAGAGTCAACACACACACACACACAAAAAAAAGATTACCAAACTCAGGTTGGCTAAAAGCTAAGTGACTGCCCACCCATAAAGAACACGAAATTGAGTCGTGGCAGGTAGGCTGGTTTATTGTTTTATGGATGGCCCTCACTTAAGTGGACTGCAGTGGAGCAACCGGCCGCTCAGTGTAGGAACGCTGGCAATGTGTTACAAGTGGTGAACCAAATTAGTTTTTATTAGCATGCTTACAGCATTTGGTAATTGTTTCCAGAACAGTAATTAGCTCATTGTTTGCACCTCTGTGCCAAAAGTATACATGTTTTAATGAGAACCAAAGGAAAGCACCTTCTCCTGTTTCTATTTATGCTTAGAAAGTGAAGAAAGAATGATTATTGCAAAACATATGGTTACAACATGCATGGCTGTGCAGATACATTAGGCTGTAAATGGCATAGCACAGCTTAGCATAGCTTGGCTTAGCGATATAAAAAAGAGACTTGGCCACAGCAGCTTGGAGCTGAATTGTCAGTATTCAACTAAACAAAACAAATCTCAAAACCACGTTATTATGTATGACACCAGGCTTATCAACCAGGCTGGTTTGCAATCATTTAAGTGTTTTGGTAATGTATGTGAGTTGGCAGTACAGGCACAGTGGCTACATTTCTAAAGCTAGGAAGTGTGGTCTAACCTCGGTGAGAATAAATTGATGGAACACCATTTTAGGCGCTGAGCAGAGCGAGAGGGGGGAACTTCAGGAAATAAACAAAGGAATAGGAGGAAAAAAAAAAAAAAAAAAAAAACTTGCAATGCATCCAAAATCCTGATGGCTGTCTTCTAGATGGGGATTGTGGAGACCCAACAAACAAAGGGAAGAATGAAGCAGCAAAGCCCTTTGGCAAGCTGTAAGTAATTAAAAAGGCCTGTAAACGCCTCCCAGGATAAAGGGCACTTCAAAAGGCAGGCGGGCGAGTGAGCGAGCAAAAAAAAAAAATGGAAAAAAAACAAAAACTGTATGCGGGGGAGTGTGTGGTGCTGAGGTGTGCTGGAAGTCAGAGGTCCATGCACCTTTGGGACTTGTGGGGTAGACCTGTACTGCTGTACTGGTATACCGTAAGTAGACCCCTCCCTCAAAGGTCTTTGTGTGCCCTTAATCTACAATCTACCCATTGTTCTTCTCCCGAGGTCTGAGTGTGACAGAGTGATTTCAAAGTGACGTCAGTGCTGCCATATTATAACCCCATAAATCCAGTCAGCTTGTTTGGATTTTTTCTTAGTCCACTTAATAATAATTACAATAAATTGGAATTAAAACTGTGCCAAATAACCACTCTACAAAGTCACATTTTTTCTCCAGGAGATGCTTCAGATGCAAAATCATCCACCTTGTTAAAGAAGGAGAAGTCAAAGGATAAGTGAAAGTTTCCAAAAGGACACAGAAAAGTGGGATTCGTAACAACCATGCAAGACCTGGTAGACCACCAAAGGTATAACCACCACTTAAGATGGTCAACTTTCATATTTCAGAGACAGGAGAAAATACAGCTTCACTATTGCATCAGATCTGAAACACAATTTCTAAGTGGATGAAGATCCCTGTAGCTTTCTTTTGAAAAGAAAAACGAAAGCAAGTCTCCTGGAAAGAGTGGGAGCTGTAATAAAGGCAAAGAGTGGACACACTGAATACTAAAAATGTTATACTCCATTTAGTTTTTGAGTCTTCTGTGAAAAATTCTTTTCAAAATATGTTCTTTGGCTTAGGTTTCCTTTTAATAATGACACTGAAGACTTGCACATACAGGCAGTTTAACAGGAAATTACATAAAATGTGTGTTGTCTTGAAGAACAGTACAAAACACACTGTACATTTTTTTCCTTCTCCAATAAATTGCTACTTTAAAGTTACAAGCATTTGTTATGACATCTACAATACATGATCAGAGGACATATGTCATTCAACATTTCATGGGATTTATTTCCATATCAACAACGTACAATAAAAGTAGTTTAGAAGATAAGAGATAAGTCAATACAGCTCATGTAAAAATCTTTGTTGTCAATTCTGTAGATCATTATTTAGTCTAGGTTGAAATTACATGTCTGGTTAATGAAATATAGATTTATCTTCTATGCCTTAGGCCTAGTACAGGCCATCTATGCCATGAGTGGAATGCTTTAGATTGCCTAATGTGAAAAGGCCAAAGTGAGGGGGCTGGGAACTCTAGCCATTATTACCAAGTTGTATTTTCTGGACAACCAGAAGTGACCCCTGTTTATGGGACGGACGTCTGTGCGCTCTCACACACACACCTCCTATGTGTGAACTGTGGCAGCTCCCTTTCCCCTCAGGTCTCTCCAACCAGCTGTGCTTTTAATTTGCTGCAGAAACTGTAGATGGTGTGTGTGTGTATGTGTCTGTTTTGTGTGAAAGACAAGAGATGGTGGGGGGACCACGAGTGCCTGAAAACAGACTGACTGTAGTCATTAAGAAAGCCGACATAAAACTCTCTCAAGCCATTTACTCAGTTAATAAGCGACTTTGTCCAACAGTCAGTTTTGACAACGGCAATAAATTTCAAATTTATGTCAACAAAACATATGCTGAACACCTCATTTCAGAGCCGGAGTGGCGCACTGGCTCGTAAATCAGGGCCGTGTTTGAAACCCGAGTAGATTACGGGGCCGTGTTATTGAGCTGTTACAGCTTGGCCCGTATAAATCTGAACTTTCTCGCTTCGGAGTGGACCCCGGGCCGTCCATCATACCCAGGAGCTCCCCTGTCACATGAGGCAGCTCACTGCCTCGCAGCGGGAAGGTGGGTTTAAGCTGCTGTGTTGCTGTCCTGCCCCTTCTGCCTTAAACAAACAGCATCCAGACTAAAACACGCACTGGTAAACAGCGGACTTATGCTTTAAATATACCGTTTTATATATATATATATATATATATATATATATATATATATATATATATATATATATATATATATATATATATATATATATATATACACACACACACACACACACACACACACCATAGGTCCACTGCTTACCACCCACACACATATATATATTATTTAACTAATAAATAATTAAAAAAAACAACAACAACAAAATAAATAAATAAATAAAAACCTCACAAAACAGACCAAAAACCCTCCTAATAAAATTAATGGAGAGAGACAAAGCTAGATTGTATGTAGCAGCAACTATAAGCCTATAAACCATGCTCCATTGTCCATCGTCTACTGTCTCCTCCTGTGTCCTTTTCATTTCTCTCCCTTTTATTATCTCCTCCTAGTCTTCACCATTTGGTTCTTAAACTAGAGTCTGTTTTAGGCTTAAAACACAGAACTGAGTCTCAATATAATCCGCCCAATCACCAACTGTCAAATGACAGACCTTATATTCCAAACCCAAACAAACTGGCCACAATCCACTGCAGTCTGAATAAAACTGCCATTTATATATGACCTGAATAATACATTGCTTTGCTGATTCAATATCTCAAAAGTGAGGTATTACTGTACTCAGATTTACCACAATGTATTGTTTGCATTACATCATGACTGCAAGGCTAAAATGTTAGCTGTCAATTAGAAAATTATAAATCAAGTGATTACTTTTTATTTTTTGACTTCTTAAAAACAGCGTAATTGATAAATTGTTCAGGATGGTCAAACACTATCTAATGACAATACTGGTTGACAGGCCTGTCACAATAGCCATTCAACCTGATCAATATACTGTCCCAGAAATAACTGCGATAAACCATATTATTAAAACCATTTTATGCCACTGAAATAAAATTAAAAGTTTATAAACTATAACGTATTAGCAAAATCATGCAATTGCACCACTTGGATTTAGTAAAGAGTTATACTAAAGTTATTAAGAGTATTGTGACATTAGAATTGGAACATTAAATAAAAAATAGATAAATAAACAAAACCACTGTTTTCAAACTAAATGAAATAAAGGCCCCAGAACAGAGAATAGAGAAAAGCAGAAAACAGAAAAGCAAGTGGATAATATATGGGTGTCACTCATTCTTTCTTCATTTATACACAATAGTAAACACTATGTGCGATACTGAGGTCAGTAAAAAAAATTATTGGGAATATATACAAACATTGTACAAAAAGCTGAAAATATAATCATTATTACAGGCCTGCAGGTTAAGTTTCACTAGGTCACTGTAGAAAGAAAAACAAAATGGCCACATTATCAGCTAAATAAAAAAAGTTTGTCCTAGGAACTGGAATGTGAAATTTTATTATTACATTATTAAAAATGTGACAACAAAATCAATATAGCAAGCTGCATGGTTAATGGGCACAGTTTTGGAGTGTGTGGTTCATGAGGACGAGCGTTGGACACCAGGCTTAAGAAATGGTAATAGAGCAGAGGGGACACTAAGAGGCAGTGCCTGGGAACAGCAAAGCTGCGCCATGCAGCCAGCCAGGCCCCCCATTCAACTGGCTTCACAAGCCCCCACTCATGCCTTAAAAAGCATGCCAGCCCATGTGCGCAGTCAGATTAAGGTATTTGTCAAAGGGGGCCCAACAATGCTCCCGAAAAGGGCCAGAGAGAGAGATAGAGAGACAGGGGTGAGGTAGAGGGTGTGGAGGTGAAGGGGGTCTCAATCTGTAAGTCTATCGTCCCACTCGCTCTTAATGGAGATTTCAGTCAGGTGTTGATACCACACTGCCAAAACATTACCATAATGATGATTAATGCTAATTGACTTCTCTATAGATCCCTTATTCAAATTGACGGCTTGGCTGACCCCTCCATAAAAGTCCATTAAAAAGGAAAAAAAATAAAAATAAAAACACAGCAGTTAAAAAGTATATATAACACTTAAATTTTAGATGGATGTATCCCAATTTAATTCCCACCAAATCTAATGGTCACTTTGTCAAAAATACAAAATCCAACCAAAATTTCAGCCTCCATCTTGGAATGAATGAATGTACACCCTTGTTTCATACCTGAAAAAACACACATGCTTCTGTCCGTATTTGCACAGTGAGAAGTAAACCCAATGCTATGGATCTGAAAGGATGTGTAGCTAGCAAGAAGCTGCCACTGAGGGGGAAAAAATCTCCTGTTCACTTCAGATCTCAGCTAACAGCAATTATTGTTTGAGAACTTACAAAGAATGAGACATAGAATATCTCGTCTCGTCTGATCCACTCGTATCAGCCCGTCACCCCACGGCCATGTCAGTGCAGCACTGAGAATGATCTACCACCCAAATCATACCTGCTTCTGCGGCGGTCCTGTGAGGGTCCTGACAATTGAGGAACAGTGTGAAAAAGGGGGACAGAAAAGCATGCAGAGCAACCAGGAGACTACTGTCTGTATTAGCTGAACCTCAAAGAGCTGATACAATGGATTATAAGTACGCAAACAAGGAGGCTGTTTTAATGTTATGACTGAGTGGTGTACTCTGCCGTTTTTATTTCCTGAATACCAAAAACTGAATCCAAGTAAAGGTCCTGATCAATAATGCTTGAAATAAACATAAAACCTGGATGAGTGCAGTCAGCACACTCTTTATGTCTTACTCTCATCTACGGTACATAGCTAGGCTAACTACGTGTAGCATTTTGGTTTTCTTTTAGCAGTCTTTGTAGAGGGGACGGCAAGTCTTTTTCCCCAGCCCTTTCCAGCCCATTAGGAATGAATGAGGCAAGCAATGGTGAATCAGATGGTATGGAGAAGAGTGGGTACAAAAAAATAAATAAAAAAATAAAAGGAAATGCAACAGCAACCACACCAAAAAAAAAAAACCAACACCAAACTGAATCTGCTGGGGAGATGAGCCCACCCTCTCCATGCTGTAACTGCATCCAGAAGAAGCCATTACAGTGTTTATGAAGCCTGATGAGAACACACATTCACATTTACTGCACTTACAAAGGAGCACTCTGACTGACGCAAATTAAATAATCTGGCCCTGCCTTTGTTTCAAGATTCCTTTTCTATTCCTTCTTATTTCTACCCACCCCTCTGGACCCCCCCCCAAATCAAAATGTATCAAACGGCTGGGTAATGCTGGGCGGCGCTGGCTGTTTATCAGCGAGTCGTCCCGCACATATCAATGACTCGGCCCCTCTGTCCCTGCAGCGAGACATTCATATGAATTCCAGCCACACTCACACATGCTGCAAACTCGTGCTAAGCATAGATGAGTAGCAGCAAGAGCAGGAGCGGAAAGGAGGGGAGGAAAAAAAGGAAAAAGAGAGACGCTGTCTTTATTATGATACACACAGGGCTGTTATTCAGAATGCACATGTATTAATACACACACATCCACCCGGCACAGCTTGACAGATAAGAGCAGACAACATTTTCATAGGCTGTGTATTACACGATGCTGGTAAGGAGGAGGGGGCACGCTATCAAAGCCTTGAAGGAAGATGTTATCCTAATTCCAACACAAACAGGCTCAGAAAGGAGGTACGTGAAGCACCCAATTATCAATGCGGAGGTGTTACAGTGCATGGTGAAGGTTATCAATAAGGCCTTGTTTTTTTTGTCCAGGCCAAATCCCCCTTTTTTTTTTGGAGAATGCCATTTGTTATGCTGCTGCCTCAGCCTTGGCTGGGTTAAACAATGTTCTTACACTAGAGCCTTAATCAGGCCCAACATTTTGAACCAGAAATAAATCCTGAGAATATTCTGCCAGAGCTGACCATCAGTGACAAGTCACAATCTGTAACCTGAAAAATTCTTTCCAAACCCAACTGACCACCAAATTATTCTCCACTCCCCAAAACAGTGCCAGATCAATAACACTGCTTGGCTGATAAACAGCTAAGGTTTACATACCACACATTTATAAGTATTAACAATAATATCACTAATAAAACACAGAATTATTTCCTTTTAAATATTACAGAAGAATATCAAATTCTGTGGTGTCCTATTATCAGGATTTTCTCCGGAGTGATGCCATAGCTAACCTGGGCAGGTAGAGTGGCCCTAGACTAGCGGTCACTGTTAAGCGTGTGCAGACACTGTGCTATCTGGACCTGAACCTAAATGATAAATACTCAGTTAAAAATTTGATCACTGGCAATAATTTATTTTAACTTGTGTGACTTTCCTAGCCATTATGGTACAGATTCAGCGGTCCAGGAAACTCACAGACCAATCGTATGCATTGATGCTACACAGCCAGTCATATCTGGGCATTATGATGAGCGCTGTGGATCGACTGAATGACAATAAAAATAGCCCATGGGATGAGATAAAACGTCTGTCGGGATAACAGTGTTGTGTGCATTAAACAAGAAATGTTACAAATAAGTTGAACGATGAACGGGAATTCTAACGCTCAACACGGAGTATGTGTACGGCTCAAGTCCAACCCTTCATCTAAAAGAGCCAATCAGCTTACTAGCTGAGCAGTGAACATTTATTTATCTAGTACTTTATCTTAAGATGCACATATTTTAAAAAGCATTGTTTTATTTCTGAATTTTACTTGAAATGAGAACAGAACATTGAGTATTTGTTAGTTGTAATTCATATAATTCTGTATGAAAATTGGCAAGTATTGTTTCACATATTTCATATGGTTACTGTAATTGTAACTTGATTTGACATTCAGTTGTTGTTTAATATTGAAGGCTAATTCAGTATAACCGTTAGGGCACTGATCATAATGCATGTTAAACATTATGATGTTCCAGACCTTGGCTTGAGACAATTTTCTCTAACTGGACCTTAATGAATATTAATTAAATACCCCTGCTTTATCTGATGAATGCATCTATTAAATAAGTGTGTTGAGCTATTCAACAATGTTATGTTAGTGGTGGTTCATAAAGAAGCAGTGGCTGGCTTGACATGTCTAGCAGGTAGCACGATGTGATTGGGCAATTCATGACAAGCGGAATTGGCAATTGATTAAATTGGGGAGAAAATAGAGTAAAAAATAAAGAAACATAACTAAAGCCTTATAGGTAGGTGTTACCTACGTCCAACACTAGCAGGATCAGAAAAGATCTACGTGAAGTGTCCAATTACCAATGTGGTGGTAATACAGTGTGTGGTGAGGGTTATCAATAAGACATGGCCTTGTTTATTTCCAGATCAATCTCTCCTTTCATTTCTCAGTGAATGTCATTTGCGGTGCTGCTGCTGGAGCTGGGCCTGGGTTAAATAACCGGCGTTGCGTCCAGGCTCCCCTGTGTGCTGCCTGCGAGGGGGGGGGGGCTCTTCAAAACAAGACAGTGAAGGTGTGCTGGGAGACCACAGCGTTGAACAAAGCTCAATTATGTTGTCCGGGGGAACGACACAGCGCTCCTTTCATTATCCCCGCGAAGCCTCTTTTCTGTGGAGTCAACAGGCAGAACAGCTTTGGCGCTATAGCCGCACACACAAGAGCTCTGTCAGGACCCGGGCTTAAGCCAGCTCCCCTAATTGCGCTACCTGGGAAAGGGGGGAGAAAAAAAAATAAAAAAAAGACACATTCTCCTAATCCACAATTTATACCTGTAGCCACCTCAGCTTAGAGGAAAGGATTCTCCGCTAATGCCTCTTTTACCTACAGCCATTATGAGGATGCTTCCATCATTAACCTTTTGACACCAACGTGCACACTATGATCAGTACATTTTCCAATAAAGGGTTTACTGCAGTGTTTAAGGTTATTGGTGGTTTCTCTAGCTCTTTCTTTTTTTCTTTTTTCAGGTCACGCATGTTTGCAAATATCTGGCGTGTGTGTGCAGTGATTACCATGGTGATTTGACAGTTTGCGACACCTGCAATAGCAGCCGCGGAAGCTAATCAAGAGGTCCGGGCTCCTGCTGTGGAGGAGGGACAAAGAGAGGAATGCGTTGGGTTAACTCCCATCTTTAAGCCTGTCAAAATTCGAGGTTAAATGCCAACGCTAGCTCCCAAATCCTCCTTTTCTTCTGCTTTGTATCAAAAACGGCATGCTCTTTCTACCCCTGAATATAACTCTGCTTTTATTTAGGGCTTTTTTTTTCTTTTTTCAACCCCCTCTTCTTTTTTTCCATTTTTTCTTCTTTAGCAGTTTGTTATGTTCTTGTTTTCTTCCGCTCCCATTTGTTGATCCTCAGATCCGCGAGGTTAGAATGCGCGAGAGCACAGCGCGGCTCTATAAAAAGCTCCAGACGAGAGTTCCCTCTCTGCCATGCATTATTCATGGGCATCACCTTCAATCGAGTGGCAGAAACCTCAAGGATGTCTAACTTTAGGTCTCCTCTTTTTGAAAAAGAAGACAGAAAGCAGCCAGGAAACATTCTGCCGTGTCTTGTATAATTTATTCCCGCCTCAGATGACATCAAATGTTTGTGCCCTCTTGCGCGCTGCAGTTTATATCTGCCAGGCTTCTTCGGCAAAGCGAGACTGAGGGAGAGAGAGGGGGGAGAGGGTGAGAGAAGGAGATATATATTTCTTCCTGTTCTAACAAGCGAGCACCTGTTACATTAATAAAGATGAAACTCAATAACAACCTGTACATGGAGGAATGTGCAAAAAAACAAGATGCCAAAAGTTAAGCGGAGTGCGCTGCAGAGCGTGAGCGGAGCCGAAAGTATGGCGGCATCGTGGCACAGATGTTGTTTATCATGGAAAAAACATTGCACCCCATCATATCAGTTCATATCATCAGTATCGCCACCTGGTACGACATTCACTGTAAACAGCCACGCTCGGCTGTCTGGGCAGCCGTACAGCACACAGACAGGCTTGCGCAGACCAGTTGACAAGGAGGCGATTATTTCAGCTTTGGCTGCAGCTCCTCAAAATATTATGCAACGGCTCAAGATTGATTTAGCCCAAAGGAACACAGTTCAATTACATTTCGGACCGTGAGTGGCAGACAAAGACAGGTGTGAACTGATTGGCTGGCTTCTGTCGTGCTGGCTGTCTGCAGAGAGGGAGAAATAACAGCTTGATTCCGTTTCTCATGATGTTCTCTGTACAGAGCTTCCAGGTAAGCTTTATTTGGAGATATCTATTTCAGGGTTTTTTTTGCTTCTCTATATAAATCCAGCAATCACACTGCCAGGTCATGTAGACCTCAGATCCCATATTAGAACTGTATTAATCAATGAGACACACATTAACAACACTAAACACTTCATAACTCAAGTTACAGAGAGCAGTCTGCTGCACTGTATACTTTGTTAGGCTTATTTCACTCTGTTCTTCAATTGTCAGGACTCCTAGGAAGATCAGCACAGAGCAGGTATAATCTGGCTAGTGGAACATCCTCTGACATGGTGGTGGGTCTGTGTCCTGGATCAGACATAGCAGTTCTGCTGGAATGTTTAAAGCCCACAGTGTTACTGCTGGACTGAGAATAGTCCACCAACCAAAAGATATCCAGCCAACAATGTTGGCTACCAACCTAGAGGACGACCAACGCAACTGTGCAGAAACAGATGAGCTGCTGTCTCTGAATTTACATCTACAAGGTGGACCAACGTTGTCCAGCAGAACTCTAGAACGCTGTGCACCACAGTCTAAAAATATGTTAATGTTTTCTTGTTATGTCTGTTGGGTTACAATGGCCCCAGAAAGCATTTGGACATGTGTGTCATGCTTGAAATTGTATTTAGTTCATTGTGTTATGAAACAAAATGTCAAACCAAAGCAGCACCGTTTGAAAACAGACAAATCTTAGTCATTTCAGAACAAAGGGTGGTGTGTTTTGGTCATTATCCTGCTGAAAGATTCACTTCTGCACAATTTCTTTGCAGATCCCTAGAGGTTTGGATCCAAAAATGCCTTTCAAATTTTACAATCTATCTCATCAGGTTTACCTGTGGGAAATCCAGCACCAGACTCTTGGTTGTTTCCTCCAAAAATCAAAAAGTGCTTGACTTTTTATTTTAGTTTTTATATAAACAAACCTCCTGAAACAAGCCTCCATTTTTTGAGCTAAAACTTCACTGATGTTTACCAATAATTCAAGTACATCTTTTGTAGATTCTGTCTGTATCGTACATCCCAAAGAAGCTTATATTTTAGATCTGAATGGGACATTCTGAACGAAAACCGACATTATTATAACAGATATTATTCATTAATTTTTGAAAAACACACAAACCAGCCTCCAGCCTGGTCACACTGCTCTTGCCATCCACAAACACACCCCTTCCCACCAAGGCAAAAGGTATCTGCAGAGTCATAGACTCTTCTGCCCTGCTCTGTGACTGCAGTCATCTGAAATAGCCCCTCAGCCTGCAGTAAACAAGACCCTCTTCTGGCACGGCTGAGCGGCATCTGAGCCTCGCTACGTGCAGAGTCACAGTCCCAGCAGAGAAAGAGCGAGAGAGAGAGAGAGAGAGAAAGAATAGAGGAAAAGAGAGAAGTGGACAGGGGCCAAACAGAGGTGTGAAGATTCACAGAGTCAGTGCAGGGATGGAACAATGGGAAAAGGCAAGGAGAATGACAGCACAGAGGACTGAACCATGTCAGGAATGCACGCTGTATTAGATTTCTGCTGTACATGTGGACATAATGCTATTGGCTCTCATACAGATATAATGTCAGCCTGTCTGGTGATCCGTGCCGTGTCGTATAGAACAGGCCAGTGTTCTAGTTCAGCTGAGTGCCATTACAGAGCGCATGGCACTTGGCAAACTGCATTAGATGGGAGGCAAATTTTTTGGGTAATTTAAGTCAGCATAGAATGAAGCCCAGCCTGAATACAGCAGAACTGCTGACAGCTCTCAAGGCGCTAGCTATTAAAATATCATGGACAGCCATATTGTTCATTTAAGGGCAGGAATGTTTCTAGTCAGGATTTTTTCCCCCCTCAATAAGAGTAATCAAATATTGAAATTCTGCTAATATGAAGTATTATCCTCTGTTTGTATGTGTGTCAGTAATGCACAGCCAATCCAATTTAGCTAAGATATGCTGCTACGTGGTTAATTATCAATTATTATAAAATACGTCAGTACATCATTTGTAGTCTGTGTATAGTGTGATATACTGCACTGACCTGTTGCAAACAAACCTTAGCTCTGTCTTGAGTGAATGTGATGTGTCACTAACTTGGGAATTCACATCCAACAGACAAAACAGCAGACAGGTCTATACTGCAGGCCGGCCAGTCAAGAACACTCACTGTGTCTACTAAGCCACGCTGCTGTAGCACATGTAAAATGAGGCCTAGCACTGTCTCGCTGAAAATACCAAGGACTTTCTGGGAAAAGACATCAGCATTATGGCAGCATGCGTCTCTCTAATATCCCAATATAAGCTACACCTCAGCATTAAACGATACCTCCTCACACACGCATGACATTCATGACTAGGGCACTGATTCACCCTCATACCATGACAGAAGTTGGTTTTGCACCTTCCTTCTGCCCACAACACACACTTCCACTCTCTTCTGGATCGTCTGAGATGAGATGAGCTTGGGCCCTGAGAACTCAGCAGAGTTTCTATGCAGAATTGACCTATGGGTTTCTTCTTGATTTCAGGCAGATTTGGTTTAAGTGACAGCAGTTATCTGAGTAACACCATGAGCTCATGTGGCGATATTCATCAAAGCAGCATGACAATCTTCTATTCAGAAATGTGTGAGGGCTCAATGGTCACACACACATTACAGCCTTGGCCCCACAAATTTTAGAAACTGTTTACAATATAATGTACAGTAGAAGGTGACATTTTGCAATCATGTGTTGAGGAATGGACACATTTATTCACAAAATGGAGAGACACTTTGTTAGACTCTCCTTCTGATAAAGAAATGTTTTAGAAGGGTGTAACATGAACATTCCCACATTTTTCAATATTACTGTTCCAATGCAATTTTTTTAATGTAGTGTCTTGCAGTTATAAATATACTCAACTTGATCGGCCAAAACGTGATCTGTTCTTTGTGCTATTGTTGTATAAAACTTGAAAGAGCATCAACAAATCACAATATGTTATTTTTAATCAAATCTTACAAAAAAGTTTCCTGGCAACAGAAAGAAAAACTTAATATGCCTTTTCTGCTAGATATAATGAGATATATACACAATTGGCTAATCAAGAGACTGTTTTGTATAAGGTCTAGAGAAAGAGAAAAAAACTGACATCATTAGATCTGAAGTGTGCAATCTGTATTTATAAAAAAAAAAAAAAAAAAAAAAAAAAAAAAGAAATGCAACAAATCCTGTCTGGTTTGAATCGGTTTATAATGGTTTTATAATGTATTTTTTATAAGCCATTTCCATTCAGCTTGCTGAGTTTGGGGCAGGTATCTTCCTCTAACAGGATACATCTTGACACTGGTCTTAGTGCATGTTAGAGAAGGTAAATGTAGATCATGTACAGTGCTAGAAGAGTGAAGAAACTGGGCAGCAGTAAAGCAGTAATGGGGTGTGTGAGTCAGGTCCACCCTGGGCCTCATTACGGACCGCCCGCTGGCCCAGAGCGAGAGGAGAGAGAGCCGAGAGACGGGTGAAGGAGCTGCGGCTCTGGAATGAGAGCGTAAAGAGAAATCAATACAAGTTCTGACTCAGCCGCACTCCATCTTTCATTGTGAGGGGAAATCAAAACAGACTTCTGTACAAAACTAATAACTATCAGCGGCGTGGCAGCCTGGAAGGACTTGTCACTTCAGTACTGGGCCTGGGTGGCTTTCCCGGTGAGAGAGAAATAACAGTCGAGCGTGAGAGAGAATGCAGCAGAGAGAGAGAGAGAAATAAAAAGGAGACAGAGCCTCTCACATGCTCAGCCTCACTAAGTCACACAAGCAGAACCGCACACACACAGAGCACCATCTCAGCAGGAGCACACCAACAGCACACTCGGAACTGTTGAATGCAGGTACACAGAAAACACACAGACGTTGGGAGGCCTTTATGAAGCCTTTTAACTCCTAACTCCTCCTGTCATATTATATCAGGCTCATAAGAGCGTTGCCTGCTAGGGCCTGTTCAACAAGCCTCACAACAAAAGACTTCATAATCCTACTTGACTCTTACCCACACCGAACAAGCTGATAGAACAAAACACAACAGACCAGAAGTAGAAATGAATCCCACAGGTACATGCAGAAACTTTAATCGTTTATCATCTTTATCACTGTATGCCCCAACTGTTCTACCACTGCCTGTTCATGTAATACATTTAATATTTATACTAAAACTGATCATGATATAAACTATTCGTTTGCATACAGCTACTTATTTTACAATTTGTTTGTGGTTCTAAAGGCACAGAAACTGAGATTAAGGCATGCGCTCATTTTTCTAGACTGAATTTGTTTTAGGGGCTTTTTACTGTATCTTTTTTCCAGTGAGGTATTTTAAAATAATTAAAACCTACGCACAGCTATAAAGGCATCGCAGTTTGATACATGACAAATAACCAATACTTAAAATAGTAATTTAAAAGATGCATAGCAGAATCTGCAAATAATGACATAACATAATTACCACTGGACACTAAACAGCTAACATTTTATTGCAATACCTTTTACTGCACTCTTGAAGAGCTGGGAAACGGTGTAAAAACAGTTGAATTTTATTGATTTTATCAAATTTAATGAAGAAAGAAAAATATTGTATACATTTCAAACGTACACAAAATTATCATCATTGGCCTGGAATTCATCATCATCATTATTATTATTGTATACAGCTGAAACGCTGCTGTTCTCAGACCAGTCAGCCCCTGTACTGCACTGTGTGGCCTTTCGTATTATTCTGACTGTTGTGCTGAGAAGAGTGAGAAAGCTTTTCGTTATGCTGTTCCCGTGTAATGATGATAACTTTGAATAGAGTTGGAATGACTTGAAAGCCCAGAAGAAAAAGTGTCTCCTCGCTGGCTTTTAGCTGTAAAAACTTTGAGAACATTTAAAGTCAATCATCTGTTCTGTGTGTGGTAGGGATATGAATAATGCATGCGGGGCTGAGGAGCGCGGCGCTGGCTGCCCAGCGTCATCCAGCACTCGCTCCCATTAGGTGTCAAGTCTTTCAGCAGATGCACGCGACAAAAGAGTAATTAATAGCCCCGCGGCAAGCGCGCGAATCCCCCATGCCTCAATATGTCTTCATTTGCTGAGCGGCGTGCAGCAGGATGGAGCTTTCTGTAGGACACGTTTCTCCTCAGAGCACCAGCCTCTACAGTCACAGAGCAGGCACGTAAACCTCCTGTGTCTCTCTCTCCCTATCTCTCTCTTACCCACACACACACAATAACTACAGATGCACAGAATAAACATTATATGGAAGACTTACTGGAGTGCACGCACACACATACAAGCACTGTTTATATGAGTGTAGTAGTAATAATAATCATACAGTTGCTGCCCTGACTGCACTGCACTCTTTCATATTAATATAAAGTAAATATTCCATAAATCAGCCAGGCTTTATCCCTGAAAAGCTTTCCTAATAGCAATCGATGGGATTTATTACAGAACCATAATAGCCTTAAAATGAGACTAAGAACCAAACAGGAAGCGCCCAATGTGTTTCCCATTTTTGACATCTTGACAAAACTTGATTCTGTGATATAACAATACAATACAAAATCCAGAACTCAATACTGCCTTACCTTCAAGGCAGTCCCTCGAGGAAAACATTGAGAACATGTCTTACTGGTAAGATATGCCTCCCACTTGACAGCTGAAATGAGTTTATTGTGGGGCCCTGTCAGTGCGAATGTATAGCTGGATCATTTCATTCATATGTAAGACATCTGAATCATATATTAACTCGAGCCAGATATATTCCTTGAGCAGAAACTCTCCATATTACAGGACATATCGGAACAAACTGAGATTGAACAAAGAACGAACACAAAAGCCGTATTCTATTGTGCTTCTACAAAGCTCATTTCATTTGACACGTCCTGTAAAAAGAAAAACAAATGCTCTTCCATGCACTTTTCTGATTATATATGGGTTGCCTTAGCCTTGGTGAGCTGAAAGGAGGTCTACTTTCCCATGTAGTGAAGCACAATCTCCTTCATTGACAATTTTAACGCACTAAGGGGCTTAATATCTACATCGGTGGAGTAACTTAACTCCCGCTCCCTTCTCACTCCAACAGCTGCACTGTAACTCAGAATTGGGGTGGGGTGGGTATTCACACTAGTATCTCCAGGGGGACTGGCAACAAGTTAGCACTGATGGTATTTAGAGTTAGGTGCAGTCTCTTGAGAGCTGAGGGTCAAATGATGCTTTTCACACCATCGAGTCGCTGTGTTGAAGTCTCCTGCCCGCTGCATTTAAATCGCCATTTTAACAAACGTCCCACAGATCTGTCTCCAAAGACCACCCCCCTCAGCATGGGCGCACGCACACAAACACATTCGCATTACCCCAGACAAGCAATTTGCCTTTTTTGTTGTTTGCTTGACCTAGAGAAAACAATTTCAAAGGGTCTTCCTGTGGACTTAACAGCTCTGCTGAACAGGTAGGCAGCGGGCAGCTTTTTTCTTCCAGAAGATGAATTGGCGAGCTGTCGGCTAGAGACAGGCCGAGTAGTTGTGTTTCTGTAATGGGACACTGGAAGTGTCTTTGATTAATGAAAGAGCGATACTGAGCTGTTAGGGAGCCTTCCTACTGAAAGAGCGATTGAGACGCGGATACGCGCCGACAGATGTAGGAGCACGGCTGGACCCAGAGGAAAGAGAGCCTGCTGCAGACACTCACTCTCTCTCTCTCTTTCTCTCTCACAGCAGCTCCAGAGGATGCTTCAGCTCCAGACACGGGGCTGGAAATGGGCCTCAGACACGTTCCAGCACCCCGAACGAGAGTCATTAGTGAGCACTGCTTTCTGCTAATGATACACGCACTGGGAGATGCTGCTCTAAACATCACTTCTGTTCAAGAATGATCGTTATGAGCCTCTGACACTCCCCTCACAAATAAGCAGTCCGCGTTTCTGTGGTTAGAGTATCAGAAAACTGGTAGAAAGATGAATAAATACGATAAAAAGTGGTAGGCAGTATTATATGTTTTATACAGTTTTACGCAACACTAAGTATCCTTGGTCAAAAAGTGTTTTTTTCCCACTCTTCTGCAGGAATACATTTACACATGCCATTTTCCTGCTACTTTTAGAGCAATATCTGTCAGTTTTTTGTTTGTTTTTATCAGATAAATTAATTTCAATTTTTAAAATATGGCATAGTTTTTGCACAGACCTCATTTGTTATCATTGGAGCAAGAGAACCCTAACTTAATGGCAACTGGTACTACCTCAACAGATTCCCAGTTAGACAGAGTTGATGTAATAAAATTCCAAATTACATTCACTTACACTGGAGAAAAAAAAGAAAATGACACACTCTGAACATTTTTATTGGGCGACCGTGGGAGTAGCTAATTCTTAAAAGGTGTCAGCAAACAAAAACAGAGCGTCTATGTTCTAAGTTTCACGTTCTGCTCTATTACCAACTCATTTCAGAGGATCAGATTGCCTCTTCCTTTCAGCAGCGGCAGAGTTAATCTTTCCTGTGAGCTAGTTGTTCCGTCCTTGTTTGTCTAAATACATTTGTTCTGTCTTTCATTTAAAACTTTTCTCCCCCTGGCTTAAGTCTCAAACCTCAAAAAACAGCACGCCGCGCTCAACCAAACACGCCTTATTCAAAACATGCTGGCAAGCTTTTTGTTTACCCAGTTTTATAAATGCCCAACAACGCTAAGTTTGAGATACAAGAACCCTCTGTTGTGCTGTTGACAGGCCAAGTTCTGTTCCAGTGCCTAGAGAGATTGTCCTCAGAAAAAGCGGCTGACAATTCAGTCGACTAACTTTTTCCATTCCAGAGGAAAAAAAAAAAAACTTAATGTAAGTACGATATTTGTGCTTAAATTCATTATGCTTTTATATGAAAATAAAACAGAATTAGATCACTGCACTGTTTGGGCATTTACTAATGTGTGTTTATTGGTGAATCAAGGCAAAGCGCTGATTAGCTAGAGATGAGATTTTTGGGAGACCACATAATGATTAAGGGCTTCAAGCCTTTGCTTTATAAGCACTTTTAACACATCACCCAAAATGGTTCAAGATGGGCAAAGCCTATGAGGAAGATTTATTAAAAATCAGCTAAACGCAGATTAGAAAGAAGCACGTCTTTTTATGTATTTATTTATTTTCCCTTCGCAGGAGTTCATTTTCACCCCAAAAGCCCACCCTACCCTGATCCTGACCACACCCCCTACCCCTCCAACAGTGCCTGAGCCTTGGCTTGGATTATTTTGGGGGGTACTGAAGAAAGGATGTTTATGTTCGCCTTGTTTCCAGGCGGAGAGTCCTCCCGAGGGAGTGCATTCCTCACCCAAAGCATGACTAAAGGTATGTGAACCATCTGGACAAAGCCAATGGCCACAATAGCCCTTACACACCGAACCAAAAGAGGCCTTTCATTCGCTGGCCTGGACCTTGATATCCATCTGCTCCACAGGGGTCAGCCATAATTTGCACTGTTATCAAGTGCGTTCGGTTGCTTCACTTCATAGCAACAGGGCTGGTTCTGAGGTGCGTGTGTGTTTCTCTGTGTGTGTGTGTGTGGGGGGGGCACTTCCTTTGATAGATGCTTGAGCCGTGACAAACACAAAAGGGGTTAAAGAAACAAAATGATATAGGAAAACGATATGACTGGAGTGCTTGTAATCAGTTTGTAATCAGTTGCTCTGACCAGGTCAAGTGTCTGAAGGCATTACAGCATGATACACTTCATTTTCACTGACAGTTTATGTCTAAAACTTGAGTAAATGTGATATATTACTGAAAAGTTTTATCAGGATAATCATATTGCTGTATAATGCCCTGACAATGGGCATTCCTTATGTATCACCAACGAACAGATCTATGAATATGATTAGAAGTTCAGGCATATATAACAATAGACTATGTTTATTCAGCCATCATTTGTTCTTAAAGTAGCTAACTAACCATTTCATTTGTTTAACACTTTACTTGGAGGCTGCTAAACATAGTGGTCATTACACATTGATAAGAGCTGAAAAATTTATTTCTAAAGCAACGTGAACAATTAAGCAGAGATGAAAACTAAGAGCTTTATTATTTCATTAAGCGCCATTAATTAATTAGAATTGAAAATGGTGTTAAATAAATTAAACGTCCCCAACTTTAGATCATTTACTCTGTCATTTACTTCATTAAACTCCATGTCATCGGGTGATTGTTGAAATAAACTGCTAAATACCCAAGTAGGGCTTTATAAATGTTATTCATTGACTGTCCAATGTAAAACATGCATCCCTGTTTTTGTGGATATTTAGCTTGCTACATCTTTTGAACTCAGCAGCTGTCCTTCACATTTTGTGAAACCTTCATGATGAACAGAGCCACAGAAATGCTCCAAAATGACTTGGAATAAAATATTTTTACATTGACTTCTACTGAAACCTGAGAAGTTTTGTTTTTTGCTTACTATACTGTTAAGTTGCTATTTTGGAGATACGTGTTTTTCATTGGACAATGATATGTTTCATAAAATCTGTGCTGAAGTACTATTCAACTAAGGTATTAGGTGCTAACATTGAAGCTGCAGTATTGAGAGACCATGGTTAACGTGTACGAAGTCTGAGTGTGTGTGTTTGTGTGTGTTCACGCAGGGTTTTCTAAGGTAGGCTGAAGTGGCCCAGAGGGTTCATTCCTCCACTTGCAGCCCTGCTCCACTCACTTCTGCTCCAATTTAGATGCTTGGGACTGGCAGAGAGGAGTGCGAGGGGTTCACGCAGATGAGAGACCCCACACATGGTCACGAGGGACGCACTGTGGCTAATAAAGAAGCTGGATTTGATAATCAGCTCAGACAGTCCATTTGCAAATAAGGCAGTCTAATTAATTAATCAATGTGCATTTCAACGACTGTACTGTCAAGAGCAGTCAAGTGTAGTTCACTGAGGGTCTGGCTCAAGAAAAAGAAAATAATAATAAAAGCTGTCCTTTATAATCTATCATTTAAAGAACAACATAATGCCTTTAAGGCAATAACATTTACCCAGTAATTACCCTAAACATCAACTTTCCTGAAAGCCCTGCCATATATTCATCACAGATTAAAAAAGAAAATGCATCCCTTACCCTCTCCCTATCAACTCCCCAACCACTAGATGAAATTAGGTTTTGAATTTGTAATTTATTTGGAGAAAATGCACATTGTTGGCCCTACAAAAAGCCTGCATCTCAATGAAGCAGCAGGGGAGGCAGTGGTGTTTTCTTGTTAATTTGGGAGATTAAAGGTTAACCTCAGACAAACTGCCTCCATTCTCTGGCTGTTTGGGGTGAGTGGGGTATTAAAAGCCTCAGCTCTGACGCTTGAATGTGAATACCAAGACTGCTGGAGCTTGTTTAGAAAGCTGCCCAAGTCCAAAATCATTCCTTCCTACAGGGCCTGGAATTACTGTACTGATACATCATCCAGACTGCATTATCTGCTATCAAACAAGTTGAGGGAGAAACATACAGGGAGCTTATTTTAGAGCAGGGAGGCCTGAAAAGATGTGGGAGAATGCAAATGATCCAAACAGAGGCGACTGTGCCTGGGGCATTTTAATGCTACAGTGGATTGAGGAGAGAATAGTGGAGAATCTAATCTACTTGAGTAACTCTATTCATACAGTGATGATCCTCACATGCTGATCCCAACTTAGGGCCTGGTTTCCTAAAGACCTGGAGTGGAATGCAGGCTTTCAGCCTTGTTCCGTTGTAGTTAGACGAGCACGCTTGTCTGTAAAACTCTGCTCAGTCTAAACGCTCTTCAGTGCTGACACAAAAAAAAAAAAGGCTGCCCTCACTCAACATCTCACAGCCTTGGCCTTTTTAGAAATGTACAGCCACGTACAGCAAACTGGACGAGCCAGTCAGTTACAGCAGTCAGGACTCTGGGAAAAAAAGGCAGCAGGGGTTTGGTCAGTTTGAAGGCAGGGGTGCCCTCTAGGCTAACACTAAGCTGCTTCGAGTCTGCCTGACAGGAAGGAGAGAGGGAAAGAGTATGAGAGAGACATTCACTACTCACCTACAGAGGGGGCTAAACTTTTAAAGCTTTCATGAAGTGCAACACATTTAATATATGGAACTCAGCTAAAGCATTAGTAAGAAGAAAACCACTCTGGAGGAGAGAGAGCTTGGTTGTTTTGATATAGGGCTGGACAACATCTCAGTATCAATATAAAATAACAATATTATTATGTTTCACTGGCAATGATGATTTTTTTTATATTCATTGAAAATCATATACAATATTTCAATGTACATTATTTACAGCATTTGTTACAGGGTGCTTTACCACTACAGTATGGAAAAGGAACTTAGATTATGCATGTTTTTTTTTATTATTATTATTTAAATAGGGGCTACTTAGTACATGTTTACGACATGAACGCAGGATTCAAAATGCAGTATTTAAATACAGAGTTCCTCTCAAGGTTTCTTCCTTTTCTTCAGAGGGAGTTCTTCCTGACACTGTTGCCTCAGTGACACTCACTTGAGGCTAAGAGCTGGAATTCAGGAAAGCTGCTTAGTGACAAAAGCAGCTGTAAAAAGAGCTACTTAAATAAATAAAATCAATCTGCTGATTATTTGAGACTGATTATGTCAGTATTCACAAGATGATAAACACTAACTTATAACATTGACTTATTGAAAAAAGTATATTGTGGCTGTCCAAATATATATATATTTTTTTTTTCCCCTTTCTTTTTCACTTCTCCATGGAAGTCAAGGTACAAAAAAAAATCTAATATATTATATTTATTTGAGAATTTCTATTGGTCCATTCATCAAATTTTCACACATTGTAGGACAGCTGCTGGGTTCAAATGAAAATCCATGTTTTTCCTTGTACTGTGAAATATTTCACTTCTATATATCATTCTATAATTATTTATAAATGCTATCTCGTGCTTATTCGTGTTCTATAAATCCTTACAAATTCAGTTATTCCAAAGACTATATAAACACTACCACACACAAATAGAGCCTCATTAATGACCATTAATAACAAATGTAACACATTGACCAGTTTCAGGCCTTGAGAATGATTCCCAGTTTGGGAGTGCAAAGCCTATTGTCTAAAACTTTTCACAAAAAAAAAAAAAAAAAAAAAAAAAAAAAAAAAAAAAAAACTTTCCACTGCTTGAAGGGGAAGGAATTTATGGAGGGGAGGGCCAGGGTGGGGGGTGGGGGTCAAAGGTCAGCCCTAGCACTCAACAGTCAGCCTAAAAGCCCAGATAAGGGTTGAAAGCATCCTGTGTGTGGGGCTGATACCAGCCTCTGGCCAAACAGATACAGTAAAGCTTGACCAACTGGAATCCAGTGCTTTAAAAGCTGCAACTTAACACAGTGGACAACTTGAGCCAGACTTCAGGGGTCATTGCTTTGCCAGTAAACAATTGTTCATTATGTGTAACACGGAGAGACTTTTCTTCTACTGGTATAAATGATCTTGGTCATTGAACACCACCTGAACAATGTAACAAACATCAGCTCCAGAATGTCAATAGGATCCCAATAAGAGGTTAGCAGGGGTCAACCAACCACTCAACACTCATGGCCAGGTGGCTAAAGGTGACTATTTGTGTATTCGTGCAGAGACTGCTTATCTGGTATAGTGTAGGGTTTTTTTTTGAGGTAGGTGGTGTTAAAAGTGCCTCACCACGGAAGACGTGTCCTCTCCACAAAGCTTCATGTAAAAATAGCCCTCATTCAATTAGGTGTTGCAGGCCTAAACGAAGAATTACATCAAGTGGATGAAAGACATTTGTATTCGGAGGAGCATACGTGTTGCCTTGATCTAGATCAGATGCAATAGTACGAGACGGGGAGGAAAAACCTGACTGGAAAACTAAGTAACTATCATGAGACTCCTTATCCAGGGGAACATAGCAACAGTTACTGCTGTGGACGGAACCCTTTGGCTTAAGATAGAGAGGGCCAATGTGCCTGAAATAATCCACCCCACCCCAAAAAAAAAAAAAAAAAAAAAAAAAAAAAAACCTACGCAATGGATCACGAGAGCGCAAGAATAGTCACATTTGTCATGCCATCTTCTCGAGTAAGTGCTATTTTTGAGGAAGCAGCAGTGAGCAGTAAAACTAGAACAATCAAAGTTGTGAGAAGTCTTCCTTTCTTTCAAGTACCCCTTCCTTCTTTGTGCCGTGTCACAAGCCTGTCAGCAAGTACCTTGGCCTGCCACACTGTCAGAGGAAACGGCTGGTCTCACCAACATATGTGCACGTGACACACACACACACACACATATATATATACACACACACAAACACGATGCTGTTATTGTTACAGTCGTTCTTATGAAACATCTTACCACAGACCAATGTAAGCAGTAAAAAACCTCCTCCAGCTGCAATTCTCATTGCTTTCACCCAGACTGACCATAGAAGGATGTACTGTATTTGCTATTCATGAATTTCGCTTTTGAAATGACTAATATGGCTTGGGAAAAAAAAAAAAAGACGCATGTAAAAAAATAAATAAAAAACAGCCGTGGGTTGAACATTGGCGTTAGTTCCCCCTTGTTTCAATAACAAATGCAAGCATAATTATTCAGACATCTTTAGCACATGGAAATGGGATTCTTTCAAGACTGCTGGCGTGCGTCCTGTTGGCAACATGTAAGACACCAAACAAAAGCATCCACGGGCAGAATTGCGGCTGGTATTTTAGCATTAAAACAATGGCCAAATTTAATTAGTCTCATTCCGAAAGAAGCCTCTCTCTGTTACTGCGAGAGGGAGCCGTCTCCCGGACTACAAAAAAGACCATGCGCGTGTACTAATTGATGAAATAACATTTTCCGAGCCACATCAGCGGGCGGCTGCCTGGGACAGGATCTATTTTTGAATTTTGTCTATAAACACCATGCATAGCCATAATACTCCTTTCAGAGGCAGCGGTACTATTAGCAGTGAATGAAAGGCAGGGTCGTCGCTCATTAGAAGTGATCTGCCAGCATTGATCCCGGCAGCTGAGCAAAATGTCACCTTAATTAAAATGCGCCGGTGCTCGGCGAAAGCGTGTGCAGGAATCAGAGTACACACACACACACACACACACTGGTGCATGCTTGTGTTTACTGCTGCGCATGCACACACACACACACACACAAGATAAATACTCATAAATACATAGTCGGGCCGCACGTTACTGGGAAAAACACTACTTGTGGCAGTGGTTCTCTAATGACTCCAAAACCTGCTGTAAATGGTTCTTTTAAATTCCTGAGTCAAATACTGTCAGTTTTATCATAAACCTGTTTTGCCAAAAGTGCACAACTGTAATTATATCGTCACATACTGGATTTATGATAAGCCTTTGCCATATATAATGCATTCATGAATAATTCAGGTGACAATGACCAAAAACATTAAGGCCCCAGTGACACTTTTGCTTTGAGCCTTCACTGGAATGTATTTTAAACTTTGTAATTCATACAAAAAACATCTTATTGAACAAAACTAAATCAAATGGTCAAATCACCGTTATACTGGAATTACCATATGTGACATGTCTTATTAGCCTGCCTTACTGCACCCCCCCAAACCTCTCCTTCAATAGCTTCAGACCTGACCCCCAGAAGTCTGCCCCCACTTTGGGAACCAACGCTCTATTGCGACACCAATGAGAAGTCCAACATGGTAATGGCACAAATAACTTATTACACAAGCTCCATACCAACACTGCATAGGAGTAGGACTGTTCGGCACCCCATGAAATATGGGTTTCACAGATATAATACAACTTAGTTTAAGTTGTTACACAAGGTCTGTGTTGTTGTTTTTTGTTTGTTTTTTCCTTGAATGTTTAATTTTTCATGATAAATGATGTGTTTTTGTGGTTGCAGTGTTATGTGCATCTATTACAACTCAAAACAACATTCTTTTTTTCATCATTTACAGAAAGAGATATCCAGAAATCATTACAGTCTTTGAAAATGGAACTCTGACAGTCCGATATGGGAAAGAAACATAATTTTTAACAAACAAACAAACAAAAATGTCCTTATCAGTAGGTTATGAGGACATTGGGAAAGCAACAAGTTCTTTAATCCAAAACTTATTACAGAATCAGGTTTTGAACAGAATGGATGGATACTTCTGTTTGGATTATGCTAGAGCTCACAAAGCTGGTTTACTGCTTTGCTTGTTGTGGACTATTATGACTTTCACATGCACTGATTTGTTGCTGAATAACTGCATGCTGAAAGCGTCTGCCAGAACCCCCCCGCCACCCCCCTCCCTTTAGAACACAACGCTCTGTATCTGCTCCAGCTGTGGTCCTGGTAATACTCTTCAGGATGATGCTATGCTTTTCAGCCAAGTGCAATCTCAACACCTTTCCATCAGAGCTCCTTTAAAAACCTTACCTCACCTCCCTGGCTGGTCTCTCAGTGACTGAGCACAGGTCTAATGTATTCAGATTAGGCCCAGCTTCAGCACACTTCCACTTTGTAATTCTCTGCCCTCTCAAACCTCACTATACGACTCACTAAAGTAGCCACTGTCCTGACTTTCATCTCCTGTCTGTGTGAGAACAACTTGTGGAATGGATTATACATGGATTTACATATGCAGGCCAGTTTAGGGGATGGAAAATGTGGTTTGCTGATCGTGATCCAGCAGCATGTTATTGCTGAGTGCTAGCGGCGCAGATAAAATAAGAGGTCCTGGATCATCTATTCAGGCCCTAACTTGTCACATGGGTAAATAACAGAGCATTACAATGAGAAGTAATAGCAAAATTTTCTATATTGTGAATGCAAATTGAAGTTAAAGAAGTCAAACCTAGGACCGATTCACACAGATCAGTTTTTATTTAAAAAAAAGAGATATCCGCTCTCCGTTTTTGAAAATATCCCCATCCAGACGAATATGAAAACAGCTGCATTCTCATGTCAGTCCAGTAGGGGGCCATAGTACCTTTTAAAGAGAGACTTCAAAACACCACGACGCATGAGAGAAACACGGTGGTTTAATCTCAAATCACTCCATATTCCCTACGTAATGTACCTACATAATGCATTTCAGCCTGAGACAGGCGTGTCCAAGTGTTCGTTTCCTCCGGGTGCTCCAGTTTCCTCCCACGGTCCAAAAACACACATCATTAGGTGGATTGGTGACTCAAAAGTGTCTGTACATGTGAGTATGTGAGTGAATGTGTGAGTGTGTGTCGCCCTGTGAATGACTGGCACCCCCTCCAGGGTGTGTTCCTGCCATGGGCCCAATGATTACGGGTAGGCTCTGGACCCACCGCGACCCTGATAAGCAGTTACAGACAATGAATGAATGAATGAATAATAAAAAGCTACCTCTCAAAGTTGCCCATTTGTACTACGATAATACATAATTGTACTTTGCTCTGTTTTACAGCGATAAAAGTATTGTTGTTTAATTAAATCTTTATGGATTAACCAAAACTTTACAGTAAAGAATTTAAAAACGTTTAGAAGTGTGACATATTGTTATTGCCCAGTGCTTTAATGTTGTTTGTTCTCTGTGTGTCTACCTGATTAATCATTACAGTAATAAATAGATCACTTGATACTGTAATAATGAATAATGACTAATTACTGAAGCTGGAGAAGGGAACAACGATGTCCGTCCAACAATGTTTCCAGCACAATAGCAGCTGCAGCTGATCTAGTTTCTCTCGCTATCCTGGGCCCATCATCACCCCAGGGCTGGGCAGTGAGTAAAAATATTAGTGATCATATTAGAAGTAATGGGTAAAAACACAGCACTATTCTCTGGGCACAGAGAGACTGACCTAGAAAAGCACAGCCGCTCTCATCTGGAGAGAGAAGTAGGAGAAATTGGCGCTGGATAAGACGAGCCGCTCAGCCATGGCATTCATGCCCAGGTGCTATCAATTTCCCTCAGCGTGTGCCAGCTCTGAACTGGCACCGAGTCAGTCCACAGGAACCATACAGTGAAACTAAATACAATACCGCTGCGTCTATGCCATGCTGCAGCACGTCACGCGGCTTAGCGTAAAGTTTCCCCAGAAAGCTTCAGGACGCTATAACTCCTGCAGCTTCAAATCCATAGTTCCAGAACGAAAATGGCTGTTTTTTTCCCTGTGTGCTTAATTGCCATTGTAAATAGCATTCAGAATTAATTACAAGCCTGTAAAATAAGTATTTTTGGATAACAAAAGTCATATAAAAGTCTTACTGGTCTTTCCACTGCTGTTATTTGGTTTTATGAAGGGATGCGTGTGTGATTGGTGAACTGCTTCGACCGACTCGCCAAAAAACATCATAAACGCCACTGATACAATCGCCCCGGTATGTGTTCCCTGTCCCTACAGGAAATTTGCACCCATTTCATTTGAATTCAATCAATCATTTACAAACAACAGGATGCATACAAAACACAATTACAGCCATTTGTATACTGCAATATGTGTGCAAGAGTAATACAATGCCCATATAAAGGAAGGGGGGAAAAAAAGAAAAAGAAATAGGGACATGCTGTTCCAACATGACATAACAGATCCTTAAACGTGGCATGTACATTGGATGTAGGTGATCTACCCATCTACAATGTCAATGAAAAATGCAAATTAATAAATGAATAAATAAATTAAGCAAGCCAAAAGGTGGAAGAGCTGTTTTACAGCATTTCACTCATGTTGGTACTGATCTGATAGCCAGCAAGATGTAACAGATCCCTAACTTGGCACATAAAATGAACCTAGGTGATCTACTTAGCTCAGATAACAGAGCAAAGAAACAAAAGAGAATAAAAATCACACCTGCGGTTCTAACTAAAGCATGTTCCAAAGGCAGTCTGGGTGATGTCTAATCCCCTCTGGCTGTCCCCAGGTTCTGTAGCCCTCCTCTTGCTCTCTCTCTCTCTTTCTCTCTCTCTCCTTTATCTGGTGCTCTTGCTGAGTGCCACAGACACAGACAGTTCCTGGAGTGGCTCTTCAGGGAGAGCGAGTGGTCCACATGTGGCGTTTATTTTTAGTGCAGCCCGAGACTAGCGAGCCCTCTGGTTAGTTTCTCCAAATGTTTCGAGAGGTGATAAATCTAATATTGACCTCCTCCCTGCTCGCGCAGCTGAATACCTACTGCACATTTTTAATTTGGCCCTGTGGGCATGAGAAGCAGGGAACAGTGTCCTCACACCAGGCTCGCCAACGCTGACAGAGACACACAGTGCTTTCTCAGCTGCATGTGTTGACAGAGCCCAAGAAAGCTACTGATTTGTTGTTGATCAAAGGCAGGTACCCAAGCCTTGATATGGTTTGGTTTCTGGAGGAAGTTTACTTTGGACTGCCAAGAGAGATGTGGAGCCGGAGTTGTTGACAATGTAGAATTTAGCTTAAAACTAGGCCTGCAGAAACTGAACCATGATCAGTTACAGAGAGCGACAATAATTAAAAAAGGCACTGGCTATGAATTCCATTAATGAAATAATTTGATAAAGTTTTAATCGTGATTTACATTGTTGTACTGAATTAAGAAGAATGCATAGCATAGAGATTAGAGTACAAGTGTATGTATACACACATTTTGAAAATATAACAGGAGAAAATGGAACAAGCTAAAGCTATAGTTCAACAGTAAGCGGTTATCTCTTCAACTGGTTTTTCAGCTTGGTTTGATTTGTTTATCTATTGTCAATGGCATAAAGCCATTTTGAACCAATTAAAGTAACGCTGAGTAAGATTTGGTATTTTTTTTACTCCTAGGTTCCCCTAGTTGCAGAGTGTAATTCACTTTTACAGCAGCCTGGAAATCAAGTCAACTTTGTCTGCTCTCTCGCTCAGTCACAATCTCTTTTTCTAGTCTTCACTTCCTGCTTATTTATTGGTGTGTATGACTTCTGGTGTGAACATTTTAGACCGTCCTTGTGAGAGGTTTCCTACCCACCTCCAAAACATAGGTGCTGTTCTGCCTATCACAGGTCAGTGCAGCAGCACAATGATTTTAAAGATGTAATTTTAGGATAAAAATACTACATAGTGTTGCTTTAAAGTCTTCCACTGATTATTGAATAAAACTTGATAAATCTCCATGGATCCAATTACATATTTTGTAGTTTTTTTCTTCAAAACAACAAAAAAAACCAAAACCCTAATGCCATAAAAATTAACTCGACACCTTCACCTTAATGCAGAATGTGTATATTTATGAACATGCAGACAGTCCCTGCCTCTATCTCCATTTACGCCTCTGACAGTCTCCTGCAGATTGCAAGCCCCACCCCTTAAATTGACAGAACTCTTTCCTTGGGTTTATGACATAAGAAATCCTGGCTGTCTAAACTCACTCATTTAACTCTGTCATTGGTACACATGGCAGAAATGCTCAATGGCTTATTTTGTTCATGACACATCTCGCATTTAAAAAAAACATGTATTTTAACGACGCAAAAAAAAAAAAATACTTGCTGTTCACTGGAGGGGGTCTTTTAACCATTCGAAACAGTGCTCTCACACAAATACAGACGGCCTCAGACACACACAGTGAAAAAAAAATTCGCAGAGAGTGTGAGAATGTGGGGCTGGAAGTGGGAGATGTGATGAAGCACCTTTGAAGGAACTCTGCATTGCTCCAATAAAATAATAAAAGCTCTCCCTCTGTCACCCTTGACTTCACTCTCAATGGAGCCGGAGTGGAAATCAAAGGCATGAGGGAAAGAGAAAAAAAAAAAAGCAAGAGAAGATCAACAGCTGTCCAGTACTGCACCTTTGCTCCATATAACTAGCATTGCCCGTGTGTGTGTGTGTGTGTGTGTGCGCACGCTGGGCATGCAGGGACAGGAGTGGTTAATAAAACTCAAGGTTAATGTAAGCAGGACAGAAGTTAGGATGCACTGTGGGCAAAACATAAAAAAAATAATATTCCTCTGTCTTATTGCACATGTCAGTGTTATTGCACAAGGCATTCTTTGCACATGAATCAGAGAACGAGGCCAAATCCACCAAAGTTCAGACCTCAGTTTGAATAAGAACAGTGGCATTTGTTTAAAAGAGAGGCAAAAAAAGAAGCTTGCAACATAAGAGCATGCTTACACCAGGCTGCCACAACAAACCAAAACAAAAAATAAAAGCCTCTAAAACCTGAACATGCCTCTTTAAATGGGCAAGGAACTCCACAATGCGCACAATATCAGATTCTTTCAGTTGGGGAGACAATGCAGGGGTTCCAAGACATCTGAGGTTCTGAAAATTAGTTCCAGTGCCACTATTAACGTGGTGAAGTAGAAGGCTCGGCAGGGGGTCGAGGGCACTCAAAGAGCCCACTTCTAGCTAAGGAAAAGCGAACACGGCAAACAAAGGCACGGGTCAGGACCTCGAGGCCATGCGAAAGGCGGCAGCGGCGGCTTGCGGCCCTGAGCGCCTGCGCAGGCGCAGCTACCGACCTTCGGCCTGTGGCTCGGAACCCTCCCTGTCCCTCTCATCTCGCTGGATTTATTATACATCATCAGCAAGAAAATGTCACCTCTCCCAAGCTGTACAACAGCCACAGCACAATAGCCTTGAGAGGACCAATCCTCACAGCTCCCATCTCAAGCGCTCACCTTTGTCCGGCCGTGTCAAGGAGATGGTGAATAGCTGACGAGAAAAATAGGCCAGAATTTTTCCAAATAATGTAACAGATGATTACTTTCAGTGCCATTACTGGACTTGTGGTCACTCCTGATTAAATCCCAAGGACAAAATTGACCAGACTTTTACTGGGCTTTCTTTAAAGATATTTTCTTCTTGCAAAAGTAAAAAAGTTCTCATGTTAAAACATGTAGGTTCAAAAGCATGTTAGTGAATTTGGTTCATGAAAACTGTCCACTTGGCCTTGAGACCATACAGGGTGACCTGATTTTACCCCGCTTCACTAAAGAACAGTTTGACCTCTTAGTGTTTACTGGCACACAGAACAGAAAGTGTTATCACAAACCAAAACAAATCACAGTCGCTCGCTCTATTTCGAGTTTTATTTCCCCATCTAACCAGGTGAAATAAAACGTGTGAAAGGTAAGGAATGGAAAATATGGGAATGCCTTATTATTACTACTGCCTTCAGTTGTGTCACAAAGCAGTGTTTTTTTTTTTGGTTTTTGTTTTTTAATAATGGAGATTACTGGTAGCTCTTGAAATCCACAGATGCATGTAAGGCTGGACTATATGGCCAAAATGTATATCATGATATATTTCTTAACTATGGTCGATACTATATGAACAGTATAAAATTCACTGAAAACTTGACACCACCATCAAACATAAACCTATTGGCTTTGTCAATATTAGTATTTTAAAAGTAGTTTTAAACTGACTGTGCTGAACTGACAACAGTGCCCTGTAACAAATGTCAGTGAGATATAGATATATACACACACACACACGCACACTGGATTATTGTTCAGCCCTAGCTTTGCCGGACCGCCATATAACCATTGTCACAGAGGTGTTTCTGACAGAGGTGTTTCTGACATTCCTGACATAACAGGAAAGCCCAAAATACATACCCTCATCATTGGAAGGTCTGGAGAAGCTTTGGGGCTTCATATCAATGTGTTTGTTTACATGTGGTTTTTATTATGTGATTACGTAAAGTTTAAGGAGGCTGCACGTGAAGTTTAAGGAGGCTGTGCGCAGTTATGTAGACTTATATAAACACACTAATCCCACAAAATGTCTCCCCACCACTTCCCTTTACAATATTTCAGGGAAAGACACACACATGAAATAAGACAAATTCAGCAGTCCTCCTCTCTATGTGAGCCGTCCTGCTGAGCTTGTGAACTAACCAGTGCCAAGCAGAGGCTCTAGCTAACGCGCATGGTGTCGCACCAAACACAGCCCCAGAAACACACAGAAACAGAGTGTGTTCCAGTATTATTCCCTATTATTCAGCCATGGTTCACGCTGAAGAACCTTTGGTTCCAGCTGGGAACAAATTTTTCTGGTTCACAAACCAGTAAATGTCGGTGTGAAAGCGCCAAACGGTTCCAAAATTAGTTCACGAACTGGAATGTGAAATATAGCTGAACTCTCAGTTCCTATTCAGGCATGTGCATTTCAACATTAGGAGTCAGTCAGTAAGCGATTTCTACGCCGGCCTGGTAGGTGGTCTGGCAAAAAAATTACAAATAAAAATAAAAAAAAAATGTTGCTAGCAGCAAATTATCACTGGGATACCACTAATTTACTTTAAGTAAGAAGTACTGAGGCGATGCTCCACCATATTTGGATCTTACCTATAGATGCCAAAAAGCCTGTTCTGACTCATAGGCACAACCAATTAAAATCTTGATTTCAGTTTCGTGTGGGACTTGCGTATCCCTAAAATTAACGTAACATTAATCTAAATTCTTTTAAAATTGTCTAGTTTTTTCAACATAAATACAGCCATTTTATTTAATGTCCAATACCAAAAGTGCCTCCTGAATTTTTCCTGTGTTTTAGGTATGGAGAGAGAACTAGAAACTTTTATCAAACTACTTACAAAGACATAATTCCAGATTTCAGTTGGATAAATTTTCCCCATCCCTTTTGTGGTGTGGTGCCACCCTTAAATTAATGTGTGCATGTTACTGTGTTGCACTTTTGCATTTAGCCTCACTCTCTTTCAGATTATTTTCAGCAACTTAGTCTCAGAGGTTCTTATAGATTAATATAAATTCTATTCATATGTTTTAAAATCTAAAAGCATCTTAATTAAATTGTTATGGGTAATTACAGTTACGATTTGACAATAATTCAATATCAATATATATCGCAATACAAAATGTAACTGATATGATTTTTAAACACATTTTCAATATTATAATATCCATTATTTACAATATCTTTTACTGATGGACATTCATTACAGGGCACTCTCATTGGTCCAGCACACTCACTTTAAAATATAGTATAAAGTTAGTAATATTTACAAAGCCAGTATGTTCATGTTTGATGGTGATGTCATGCTTCTTGTTTGTTTTTCAGTGGATTATATATTGTTCACATCGATATTGGAATTATATCTTATCTACCAAAATTAGGAAATATATCGTGATTAATATTTAGCTCATATCGTCCAGCCCTATTTACAGTTCCTTTTCCATCAATTTTGATTTGTAGGAACCTGTCCTAATCGTCATTATTCTAGTGCTAACTTCCACTACTTCAAACCAGCCCCCAGACTAGGCCAACGCACTCAAAGAGATGTTTATTTTTAACTCTTTAACCATTCCGCACATCAGAAGACTGAGCACCGCTGACAGGCCCGGAATGAAGGAGCCATTACCTCTTCACAATAGCAGGAGAGAGGGGACAGAGACAATGGGTAGAGGGGGAGAGGAGGCCACTGAAAGCACAACACTGAAGCACATCTCTATTTAAGAACTCACACAGGACACTAGATTTTGAAGGATGTGCTGCCCGTGTTGACTAGTTTGGTGGAGTAAAATAAAAATGAAAATAAAAACATTACTTTGCATTTAAAGCTACAGACTGATTTGTTCCAGTTATTAGGCTATTCCAGATCTATTACAATTATTCACTGCACAGCTGGATATGTTAAAATTTTATGATGTTTCAAATTATTCACTTACGGTCTAAAGCCAGAGACTGGTTCAAAAGTTCACTGTCTGCAGAAATGCCTCCATCATTTTATTTGATAGTTATTAACACAAAGCTTTCACACTTTGGTCAGCGCTCTCCCAAACAAATTCAAAGCCTCTGTCAAACTCAGCTTGAGTTAGAGCCAAGACAATGGGCTGAAAGGTTGGGGTTCATACTGGACCCCCCAACCCCCTCGACCTGCCCCTCTCCACTCCAACACCCCACTCAGAATACAGCCCTCTGACCTATGAACTCTGACCCCCCTGGCATTGTGGAACTAAAAATAATAAAATCTGTTCCGGCCGACAGTTCTGTGCCGAGTATTTTACGCAGGGCTCTCTTTCTTCGCCTGCTCCATCTCCTCCCTACCATTTAAGTCAAGATTATGCCAAGATTATGTGGGATTCTACTGGCAGATGGTGCTTTTGCACCATGCTTATGGGAGCCAAGAGTTGGCTGGGCTACTTTCCCTCTTCTTAATGAAAGAAAACAAATACTACTGCTTTCAGAAAGCTTTGGGGATTGGGTCCAACAAGAAGGCATATGATAGTCTTAAAATGTGTCAGCTTTCATCTCGGTGTTAATCAATAACACACCAGGCCTCAGGGGCCAGCATTATTATCAAAATGAAGAACCAGGCGGTCTACGGGGTAAAATTATGGAGGGAGCTGAAGCAGTGAGTGTGAAGTTAGCAGGACACGATAAAGCGAGGACGTGGAAGTGCTTTCTGGAGTTTTCACAGTAATTTAGACAATCCGACCGGACCAAACAATGGCGACAAAAAAGCCTCCACATTGTCTACTATGTCTCCGGTCCTTTGTGCCTGTGACAGAAATGACAGTGGTGCGTCCTGTCCTGCCCCGTCCCACAGTCGGAGCAGCTCTCCAGCCATGGTGCCTCGACGTCATCCCACCCCCACCCACTTGTTTTTCTAAACTTTGCCTGTGTGACAGAATTCTTTGCTGATCAATAAAAAAAAAAAAAAAAGCCTACTATGAAGGCCCTGGAAGTCAGCTCCCCCCCACGGCACTGCTCTTTGACCTTATTGAAGGCCTGACTGAGCAAAAACACTGCCCTTCCCATGAGGCCCCTGGAGGCTCCTGTTTCACTCGGGCAATGAAAGGGACTACTGTAAATAATGGGGGCCTGTTTGACCCTGCCTTTGTCCCTGACGAGACCCCTGCGTCCACTCTACTGTAACAGAGCCGACCTCTCACAATGGAGGCTCTCATGGCTTGGAGACCCCCATCCTCCAGTACTAGACCCACCAGGGTAGGGTTTGAAACAACGGTTGTGCCCAGTTACAAGCTCAGAGAAAAGCTTTCCTCCAGCTCACTATGAGAAGGCCTTTTGTCCTACCCACCTTCTCCAACCACCATCTCTTCATCTCTAACGTCAAGGTGTTCTCAGTGATATTAGAGCAACAGCCAACTCCGGCCCTAGCTGTGAGAAGCCAAAGCTGGCATCCTGAGGCCAGCTGGGGCAAATGCTACCGTAACCACAGCCATAGCCTGGTAAGGAACTGCATGTGTGTTGGTGTTTGTGTGTGTATGTGCGTGTGTGAGAGGTCAGAGGCTAAGTGAAATATTTCCCCCTCTGAAGCCTGTGTTAGGATGCAGGAAGCTGAGCCCCAGAGATAAGGCATGACGTGGCGATAAGGACGCAAACACCTGTTAGGGACTCTGGCTCCAATGTGCCAGTGGCGCACACTAGCCCGCAAAGCCTCTGGGGGGAAAATAAACTTTCGTCACTTCAAAGGGATGCCACGGCTAACCCCAAAGACAGAGAATCAATGTGACTTTCCTTCAGTGCGAAGGTCGAACAGAGAGCATGGGGCGTAAAATTGCAGGAGGGAGCTGTGGAGGACGGCGTGTTGGAGAGGAAGAAGAAGAAAGAAAAGTGAGAGAGAGGCTCCTGCCTGAGCACACTATGCTTAATGGTGTACGGCGCCTCCTGACAGCATCATCTGTATCTTCCTGCCACGGACACAAACAGCAGAAATGATGCTGTTTGAGTCATGACATGTCACAGCGGGCCGCACTGGTGATCAGTCCAGTAAATGGAATGGCTTTTGGACTCCAGACAGGGAGCGAGGGAACACAAAAACACTTCAGCCTGAACGGAGGGAGGGAAAGCTCTCCGCCTGTTACACGCCAATAAAAATCAAGCACATTTCAGTGACAGGTCACACACACAAAAAAAATAAAAAATAAAAAAAAGTTCCATCAGGTTCTCAATAAATAAGAGATGCTGTTGTTGCTTGTGCTGATTCATTTTGGATTTAAACAGACGGTCATGAGAATGACAAATGAGAGCCACAAACAATATGGCTGTTTAGGAGCATGGGAAAACAACAGTGGAGGCTATTGGGAGATTAGTAAAATGTTTCGCTTTTACACAATGCTCTTAGTCTGCCGGGTGATAAAGTTGGCCTGACTCTCATGTTGTTGACTGTGCAAAGGCAATTTCCAGAGAGACAGCTCCCTCACTTCAGGCCTAAACGAAGGTATGCGCCTGGTGAAATAATCTCTTGTCTATTGAATTAGAGGCGTTATGAATTCCATAATGTAAGTGGCGAGCCCCGTCCCTCTCCTAGGCGGGCTCTCTTAAGGGCATGCCATCAATCATCCATCCTCTCCTACTGGTAATTACTGCAGGCGTCTCCAGTCAGCAAATACATAAATCAATTATGGTTTTAAGCTTTATTCCACGATTTATCCAACTGATCCCCTTGGATTACAACATGGCTTTAAAACATGCTGCACAGCTTTCTGTGTTTTTTCCTGACTGTGTCCATCTCATATCTCTCAAGCGCCTCCAGCTTCAGATAATAGAGGATAGAAAGAAAAAGAGAGAGCGCACAGGAGAGGGACAGGTTTCCTCGGGCCACGTCTGAACTAACACAACACATATATGCTTTATGAGAAAGAGGGAGAGAGAATCCGACACAGGCCATATCATATCTAAAGCAATGTCAATATTGTAGTCAATAGAAAGGCGGGAATCAAAGGAATTGTTGGGATTATTCTCGTGGGTTCTTCTGCTAAAAGATTACCGCCGGGTGTGTAAGCATGAGGCACAAATGACGTCCTGTAGACATGCACCGTTTGGCCTTTCAAAAGCCAGGCCAGGTTTAACAGATAAACAAGCTCCGGCACTGTCTAGCTCCAATGCTCCTACCTGTGCCGGCTGCTCACAGATCTATTGTGATGGGTATTTTATGGCCCCCTTCTTAGCACGCTTGTATCACTCTATCGGGGGGCCCCTTGCCAATCTCTGGCACCCCATTCAACAGGCAACAAAGGAGCTAATTAGAGCCCCTCTCGGTGGAAGCCCGCGGAAGGTTCTGATTTGATACTTCCAGGGGATTCCGGAGCCCCAGCAGTGCATTCACACAGCCCCCCATGCACGCTTGGCTTGGCCCTTTGCTCTGGACCTTCATTGTGCACGGAGCTCAGCAGCGCATTAGAACCACCGAGGGGGAACCGACACGTCTTCTTTCATGTGGCAAGAGCCAGAAACCAGATGCTAATGGGAAATTGATGGGATTAAAACACTGTACTTGCTGGAAAGAGGAAACTGCTGCTTTATAATAGAGCTCAAATAAATATAATAATAAAAAAAAAAGGGAAAACACTCAGAGATCAAACTCGGCCTAGAACATGAGGATCTCTGTCTGTTTCAGCTGAGCGAGCTTTAGTTCTTTTTTATATGACTTCAAACACTGTACTTAAACGATGTTTAAAATAACCCCAAAATCCCATCCCGTATCTTTCAAATATTACACTCACGCTTATTTCAAAAGGGGCACAAATCTAGGGCACATGAAGGAATTTAGCACATAATTGGGGTGATTAAGAAAGGAGCCAAACTTTGACACTGCTCTGCTTTCTTTCTCTTGTTTTCACTAACGAGGGGCATAGAGGAACAGTAGCCTATCTGAGAACCCTGTGGTGACAAAAGAGAGAGTCCAACTAAAGCCTCTTTAGAAGAGGCTGCCTGATGAGCGGAGAGTCAGAGGCCCCACTGCTGGACCAGAGGCTATTCAGCACCGGCGGCCAGGTGAGGGAGGGTTAGGAGAGCACCAAAGAGACAGGGCCTCTCCTCTTTCACAACACCACACACTCTTATCTCACGCAGCCTTGTGCTCGCTTCATCTACATCGCTATAGCCACTGCTTAAATCTGATTTTAGTTTGTGTGTGTGCGTGCATGCGTGTGCGCGCGTGTGTGTGTGTGGTGGAGCAGAATGGCTTTAGATGTTCGCGGAGGGTTGGTGTGCCACCTGGCACCATACTAGGGTCCCCAGCACTTTGCTGCTGACTGTAATCCCTCCATCTCCAGTTGCAGGCTGAAGATAAGGAGACAGCCAGTGAAAAGCAGCACAGCCAGAGTGAGCCCTGTGCACAACCGTCCTGTCTTTTTTAACAGGGCATGCACATGCGCACACACAAACACACGCACACACACACACACAACGATGCTTATCGCTTTAATAAGATGTGGCTGTGTTGGCTGCCTATCTGAGTTTACTTTTATTTGGTATTCATGTTAGCCTCGCCAACTCTGTCTCCTGTTTTGTAAACATGAGTGGCAAGCTGGTGCCATATCAGTCCTGAGCCACAGATATAAAAGGAGCATAGCCGGCATGAATTGAGAAGTAAAAATAAGCAAATAAATAAATAAAATTATTAAATCACAACACAGAGCCTATCTGCGAATAGAGATGCCACAACAAACTTGTTGCGCTGCCGGAGAGATGTTCTGAGACGAGTCCACAGCTGCAGTCAAGGTGTGCAGTCCAATCCACATGATGTAACCCTGTGTTAAGTCTTTAATCGATACATCTCGCTTCTTGACAGGGAAGACAGAAGCCAGATCTCAGATCAGAGGGGTGCTGGTGTAAATCTTTACAGTTCAACCCAGGCCTTTTAAAGGCTGTCCATAATTGGATGCCTGCCAACTGCTGCTGTATCCGTGTTGCATAAACAAACACTGGCATCTGAAAAAGCGCAGTAGGAAGGGAACCTTTATTAGCCATTAAAACTCCACATCCAGCCAACTGTACGGTCACAT
This sequence comes from Hoplias malabaricus, assembly GCF_029633855.1. Classification (NCBI taxonomy): domain Eukaryota; kingdom Metazoa; phylum Chordata; class Actinopteri; order Characiformes; family Erythrinidae; genus Hoplias; species Hoplias malabaricus. The sequence continues at coordinate 20,773,438 of NC_089814.1, read as the reverse complement.
CTCGCTTTTGACATGGGTCCAATCTTTCATCATCAGCATTACAGGAAGAAGAGATGTGGGAGCTCCTACATTCATGCTAAATATTCATATTCACACTAAATCACCTGCAGCTATCTAATAAAGTGCCTGGGAGTGCTCCGCGGAAATACATGGGAGATTTCAGGGGGAAAAAAAATTTAATCAAATTCTCTTTAGCCGATCCATTTGCTCCAATACAAGCTTTTAAAAAGACATCTGACTTAAATCAGACACCAGATAATGACTCTTAACATCCCATTAACAAAATAGCACCAACTCATATAATGAGCAATTAAGAGCCTCGGATTATATACATTACCTGGAATCAAAACTGAGAAAAGCTTAAATTAACATCACAAAAGCTTTCAAACAAAGAAAGCCCCACTTCCGTATTTCTTCTCCCATATTCATAATAAATTAATGGAAGGGTCAGATTCATCGGAGGGCACTTTTCTCATTTCCCATGCAGCCCTGCAAAGTCAAAACAGAGTTTCAGCATTAAGACGTTTTAATTGGGCAACCTGACAAAATGATGGGTCCGCTTGTTTGAAGTCTCTCACTTTGGCTTAATTACCATCGCGCTCAATTACCATATTGCGGCGGTGTTAAGGACTGCGCTAACTCAATCCAATCAGCCGGTGAAAGGGACATTTCACAATTTTACACAAAACAGGGCAGATAAATGAACAAACTTCAATGGCACCTTTATGAGCCCTTGGAATTTCAAGAGCTCTTTCCCACTTTGGCTGAGTGACCCGTTTGGCAGAGATTTCTCCGAACGATTGGGAGAAATAAGCAGAAGATACCGAAGTGACAGAATGGAGGAGAGTGTTGACTACAAGAAGCTGCCACAGAGAACGGGTGACCGACCCTGTGGATGAAGTGCATGTATGATGACTGAGCCTTTCTTATGCAATGAGATGTTCGTTTCTGTTACAGTTAACTTACATAGGTCTGAAAAAAAGCACGCACTTGTTGCTGAGAACAGCCCGAGATCTCCTGCGCTATTCAATATACCGCTGGCTTTGAGGGGGTGCTTCTGGGAGTCACAGTTGTTATGGCTGTTGCGTGAGCGTTGGTGGCTTGTGGTAAAGCTCAGCTGCGCTCGTGAGGCACTCACGGAACGTTGCGAGGTGCCTCACTCTCCCTCTCACCTCGCTGCAGCCTGACGCTGGTGTTATCTCACCCCGCGAGCTCCATGGAGCTTATCGGCCCGATCTGCTCTTGGTTTACTGGAGAGGAGAGTGCAGGGTTATCAGTGCCTCTGATATACAAAGATAAGGCCAGCCTTCTGTTTAAACACTGAGGCTAGTGTTGGTGCTAGAGATGCACTGGCTAGCAGCATTCAGTTAACCCTGTTACTGACCTGTCTCACAGAAAACTGTCCACACTGGACCATAGGAGTCACCGTTCAAATATATATATATATATATAAATAAAAATGTAAAAAAAATTATAAAAAATATCATCATCCTCAAAGCTTTCAATCTTCACCTTCATATGGGATGAGCTGGAGGATAGACATTAGGTAAAGACAGACCTAAGGTGACCTCTTTGTCTGGAGGAACGTGTACGGAATACAAAGCGCAGCCCTTTTTCTTGTGCATGCGTTTTCACCTGAATTATTGCTGCTCTGTGCAAGCTGATTACTTTCTTATCGGCAGGTTACTAAAATATTTCTGTAATCCTGTCTCCCAAAAGTCGTAGGACCACGAATCCCCTCCTTCCTTAGCAAAACAAATCAGTGCTGGTCAAATATGCCTCTGGTTAAGAGGGGAAAAAAATAACAATGAAAGAAAAAAAAAAGCTGCTATGCTGTTGAGAGCAAGCTTTGATTTAGCCCCTGTAGGAAACCGTGGGTGAGTGCAAAACAAACAAACCCTTTCATTTAGGTATCCCACAGTCATATATCTCTCCAATACCTCCGCAAAACTCCCGAGGTCCACTTCAAGGGGTAGCCTCCTCGCCCCTCCCCTCCGTTTCCGAATCAATACACATCTCGTCCTGCCGTCCGCAGCTTTATGACATAACCCAGGGCGGTGCAGGATGAATGGACTGAGCCAAATTCACGCAGGAAGCGAGCACTTATTGACGCGTCCTCTGCTACATGTAAATACGCAGACGCACGCCCGGTCCCGTGCCATGTCTGGAAACCATTACAGCCAATTTACTTGACCCGTTTGCACCAAACGACCTTTCAGACCGAAATATTCCTCACATTTGGAACTGGAGATGGCGGGGGACCCTGGCACAAGGCGCTGGGAAATAATCTGTAATTACTCACAAGACCCGTCTCCCTGTGTGCCGCAAGCTGTCAGGAGTACAAGCCTCTAAAGAGCCTTTAGAAAAACACAAACACGGCCATCTCTGTCACACAACAAAACAAGCGCCCGGCTTCAAAAATAAAGCGCATTACGATCAGTGTCTTCGCTTGATATCGCTGGCGAGAAACAAGACAGAGAGAGGGGCAATTAAAAAAAGCCGTCTGATTAGTTGTGAAGACTAACAGTCGTGGCTCTTGTAATACATTCTTCCCTTTGATGATTTAAAAAAAAACAGTTAGGGTTGCCAGTACATGAAGCCACAACAATGACAAAATAAATATTAAACCAGGAGATGGAAAAAAACAAAATAATAAAACAACTCCACAAGCCAGGCCTTGGTTTTATGGACGGTGATAAGACGTTATAAAATAGTGGCATTAAACTTGACAGCAATATGTGGCAGTAATGCATTACCAAATCACCATGAGTCTCCTTTTCTCAACGCACACCGTGACATGCTTTTACCAAGCACTTTGGCTCAGTGATTCATGATGAATCAGAGTACAGACAACTTTTAAATTACAAGATCGTGTCAACTTCTCCCCTTTCAGCATAAACAAGCTTAAATATCACAGAGAGTGAGAAAACTACAAGCTGCTATTTATCTCGCCAATTAGGAGGCATTTATTAAGGTCATCTTGACCCGCTCCCAGACACGTCAATATTTGTAAGAGGCCTGAAACTTGAATCTCGGGCTGAACTTTAACCATCCTGCATTCCAGCAGATTAGGAGCAATGTCAAAATAGCCGTGACTAGAATCAACTGACACAATCAAGGAAACCACTGAAACTAAGAAATACAGAAACAGAAAAAATGCCATCCAGTCAGCAAGTGGCAGCGGGACAAACGCTTGGGTAAGCAGATAATAAGGTAAAGTGGCTTTTAAAAAAGACCATGGAATTTTATTTAAAGCTTCATATCTATTGTTCAGCAATAAAAATCTGTGAAAGGAAAAAAACCAAGTACTGTGAGCAACTAGTGCTTCAAAGTTCTGAATGTGAGGCTCTGTATTATCACCCTGTCTAAGCATAACCCCAACCTTTTTGGGGTGGTTTACACAGTCCTAGTCCTGGATTACACAGCATTTCTAAAATAGTTATTTCCCACCGAAATGAGGACACAGCCTTGGACTAGGCTTAATCCCTGTCTGGGAAACCACCTTCATTTTTATTATCATTTTCCATCATTTAAAAAATGCCATCCTTCATTATGCACATGCATTTGCTTATGAATGGACAAATGAAAATGACAAAGCATAGCAATACAATCCCATTAAAATAGCAGATAAGGACATCTTTTCTTCGGCTATAAAGTTACCATCCTGGAGCTAGAGTAGTTAAAACAGTGATAATAAACAGGCCAGTATGAATCAGAACGTATTGTGGCTAGGTGTAAAAATGCGGCGAGGGCTTCAAAAGCCTGGTGTGTCTGTAGTAGATTTCCTCGCTGTGCTCCTGCCCGCTGTAACACCCCCTGCAGCTACGCTGACGAGAAGCAGAGGCCAGAGCAGTGGCCAAAAGGTTACGCGGTGGAGGTCGGCCCAGGTCCTGCACACGGCCCTCATTTCCTGGGCTGGACAGTCTGGCCTTCTCATAAAGCTAATAAGGTCCTCCTTGTGCCGGGTGGCTGGGGCCCAGACGGGCCTGCCCATCACTGGCCACACCATGGGGGTCAGGGGGTGGATGCAGAGGCTGCTTCCCATTAGCCAGCCCCCTCCCCAGGTGCGGCTAATGGGCCCAACCAGCGCCTCTCCAGGACCACTCAGCAGCCACCAGAGCAAGCCTGGAAATGATCAGCAAGCCCAGGGCCTGCACGCCGCCACCAAACACAACCACCACCACACACACAACCACAAAGAGAGCAAACAGCACAGAAACCACTTCTGACCACTTTTATTCACTCAACACTTGTTGAATAGCTCCACATGTATCTGCTGTGAATGTATTTTTCTCTGTAATCATTTCTTTGCTTCATTTGAAAACATGATGATGTCACAATACAGGGACCAATAGGAAGGTCCTAACTAGACTTAAATACAATATATTACAAATAACTTAATTTATTCATTATTTAAACATATTTTTGCCTTCTGTGAGGTTACCGTTTTAAAATGCATTTATTCATCCATCTATCCATTTATTTGGGCAGAGACTAAATACGAGTAAAGCCAACAAATGAACCATGAATTAAACGCTTCAAAACTGCACCAATACATTACAAGAGAATTTCAGTGCTTTATAAAATAAAAAATTAAAAAATCAACATAATTCAAAAATAACTGTTCAGGATGTAAAAAAAAATACTAATTCAGGACGACTGTTTACATACATAACTCATGTATTATATACAGTACAATGGTTCAGACAAGTACTAGACTTCCAAAGCATTTGGTGCCACTAAAAATCCCCTCACAGAAAGTTTGAACAGGAATCTGTCACTTCATGTTGAGCAAAGATTGTAACCAAAATGTGATTTCATTAAATGTACATTTATGAAAGGTAAACACAAGTATGGCAAAAATGATATTAGTAGCAATAATATCTTTATGATCCACCACTTCTTTATCTACAATTATCTACTTTACTTACTTGAGGAAGCTTCACTGAACAGTAAATAAAGTGGCTGGTGTATATCTACACGGTAGGCATTACCTCTTAGTTCCGATAAGTGCCACTGTAAACAAATCCACAGTGCTCCATTTTACATCAAACCATTCTCGCCGACTTTGCTAACATCTCAACAATTTAATTATGCAACAAATATATAATTCATCCACCCTTCCTTAGATTTTTAAATGAGTTTTGAAAATGATATGCAATTAAATGAGACACTACATTCAAACATATCTAAAATTTTTAATACACTCAAGATACTCAAACGGCATAGATTCATATTCAAACAATTTTTCAGAGTTTTATCCAGACAACAGTTAACTCTCTTTTATGAAGAAATAGCTTTGAGAACTCGCTATATTTTTGTCTTATCCTAGATTAAAGCATGAAATATAACCGCCCAATGTAATTGACCTTATTTTTTCGGTCCTTGGCTAAATGATAATGGCATTAATGTTTGCAGCACAGCAATTTCCCCCCGCTAAATAGGATTCTACACTTTGCATAGAAGAAAGATATACACGGCTAAATCAGTAATGCATTCCTTTCTATCTTCATCCATCACAGCACAGAGTAAAGGAAACTGACATCCAATGTATAGATAAACAAGCAATCACCGGCTATCGCTCTGAATCAACTTCATTTACCTCAAACCTTAGTTCTTTAATCAAGACATTTCTGAAAACCTCATTTTTTCTTCTCTTTACTGAATAACAAAAACTAAACAAGTCGAGCTACTGCATACACCTTTCACTTGAGTAAAATAAGGTGCCAAATTTAGGACTTTTCAACTGAAAAAATGCCTCTAAGCCAGGCCACTCAACACACACTGAAACCCACTCAAAACAAAGTTACGAACAAAGAATCCAGCCCGCAACACAACAGCAACACAACAACAGCTCACAGGATGTGAAACTTTCAGTTTAGAGGTGATCAATTGAGGTTCCGGAGATCTACTCCCCTCTACAGTTTCCTAACATCTTTTCCCGTTTAGTTATTTGAACACAGTCTTCTCTTCCTATGTTTTTATGCAGACTGAAGTACTATCAGTGACCTGTTTGAAAGATTTATATTCCCTAAATCTAAATAACTCCTCCGTATGACTGTAGTCTGTCATGAATGACTTTTTATAAAGCTGCTAGCTCCATATAAATGTACAAAGAGAGTTTATAACCTGTGGCAAGTTTAGTTGCCAACGGCTTAAATAGGCTTTCATGAGCATCTTTATATGTGAGGGTAAGCTACTCATGAGTTAAAACTCACATCATGCTGCAAGCATTAAAGCACACGCTTAAAACGTATAACTACAGTTACTAGACTTTCACAGCTACCTCATGGTATTTCACTTTCTACTTCGCATTCCTGTCACAATATTACGATCTTTATATATCTATGCTTTCATTTTAAACTGTTAATCATTTTTTTAGGGGGTAACTGACTTCTGTTACATTTATGTTCTATCCACACATCAACATAAATACTACATTCTCAGAGAGGTATAATAAACTGTCACAGAGGTGGACTTCTACCCTCTAAGATTCATTTTCAATACTCTTAAGTTTAGGAATATAATGGTACCATATTCCACAGCATTCAAGTTACACATATTTCATACACTTTCCAACTGAAGACAGTGGGCCTTCATGTTATATATTCTCAGTAAAAAAGGTGCTGTAATCAAATTTTAATCAGAAACGCTTCATAAAATTCTGAGGATTTTTCCTCACCATTTGCTGCTCTCCAGTCTGTTTGTGCCAAAGGCAGTGAAAAGGCATCTGGAGGTTTTTTAAACAATGGAGAGAACTCCAAATGTTGATAAGCACACACCACGATGAGGATATTGCTCTATTCCTGCTCCATAGGTGCAGGTAATATCCACTTAAGGTGGAAATGTTTCCAAACTTGAGAGACGGCTAACGCCATTACTGCAAAGTGCTAACAAAACTAAACAATTCGAGCTTCTGTGGTAATTCAAACAGTGAATAAAAACTTACAGATAAGTTCAACTTTAGCCACATACAAACAACAGTTGTTTTTTTTTTTTTTCAAAAATACGGTTCCACGTTAAAAGAAGCAGTGCTTTTGAATGTAAACAAATCAGAGAGAACAGCATTTCCCCACAATCGTAAATATTTCCTATCAAGCAAATTTCTGGGGGAACATGGTTTGCATGGTCCATAAAACACCTACTCAAATCTTAATTTCTATCAACATAGTGGCAGGGGCTTCAGAACAACCCTCTCAGACAGGGCTGAGGTGGTAGACCTCTGGAACAGGACTTTGGCACCAGAAGCTGAACAAAGCAACCACTCACCTGTGCTGCTCCACAGCCTCGTTGTCGGGCAGTTCGGCTCCACACACGTTGCATCTCTCGCTCTGGCTGCCACCGCGCCCCTCTGGCTTTATGCTGGCTGCCAGCTCACCCAGCTTGCTGAAGAACTCCCTCTGGATGAAGCTCTGTGGCAGCAGGCCACCGTAAGCGCTGAAGTCCATGGACATGGGCAGAGCCGGAGTCATGTGCAAGGACGAGGCCATGGAGGAGGGCATGGTCAGCACAGCCTCGTTCTTGTGGTTGGTGGGCATGCCATAAAGAGAGGCCAGGTGCTTCTCAGTCACCCCTGCTACGGCCTCCAGCCCCATGTGGCCCATCTCAGCCTGCGGGTCCGCACCCCCATCCACTCGGACGTAGTGCAGCTCTCGGGCGCTGGTGATCACGCTGCTCCGAGTGGGGGTCCCAGGCCCGTCCCGGTTCCTGTCAGCCTCTCCATTACTGGAGCCTCCAGACTCTGCTGCTCTGGAGCTCTCAGGGTCACCGCCCTCGTCCACCTGCATCATCTCCGTCTTGATCTCGGCCGTGGCAGGGTGGGAGTTTCCAGGTAGGTCATCTCCGCCCACGCCATGCTGCAAGGCTGCATCGTATGATGTTTGTTAGATGGCATCAAACGTTAATCAATCTCAAATGTTCTGAGGATATTCTGTTAAATGCTTCGTTACTGTCCAATTAAACATGTGTCTACAAAATAGTAGCTTTACAGCAGAAGGAATAGACCTTCTTGAATTTCAATGGAAGTCAATGTAAAAAGATTTAATTTTTAGTCAATCTGGAGCATTTCTATTGGTCCATTCATTATGAAACTTTCACACTATGTGAAAGACGTCCACAAAAATGGAAATACATGTTTTGATTGGACAGTGATGATGTTACCAGTATCAGATTTCCAGATGAGTGCATCCCTAACATTCAACACACTATATTTTGTTATTTTTCTTACCATGTGGCATGCCACTCTGCAGGAGGGACTGGCCGATGCTCATCAGACTGTCCACAGCTGCTTTGGTCGGGCTCATGGTGGACAGGCCAAAAGAGGTGGAGACGGAGGGGCTCTGGTCCACCATGCCGGACAGCGCCAAGGCCTGCTGGGTGGCGGACGCGTAGCCGCTCTCGTCCATGGAATGTTTCTTGATGCTCCTCCCGTGCCTCCCCTTGCGCTCCTCGTCCTCCTCTGTGCCGCCACCGCCCCCGTCATTCATGCTGACCTCTGTGTCGTTCTCATCCGAGGACTGGATGGTCTCCAGGATCTTCAGGCATTGCTCCTCCAGGTACTCGATCTCCAGGATCTCTGCTGCATACAGCAGGTCGTCCAGGTCTTCCACTTTGGCCTGGAGCGTGGCAGTGTAGGCGTACTCGAGGATCTGCTGGAAGGTCTTTGGTGAGAGAAAGTCAAGGGTGTAATGCTGGCTGTTGCGGTGGAACAGGATCTCAAACATCTTGCTGGTGCAGGCCAACACTGTCCGGTGAGCGTGGAACTCCTGGCTGTCCACCATGATGACCACATCACAGAGCGTGCCAGCCAGCCGCATCTGATTGGCCTTGTGCAGCAGAGCTGTGGGGTGGTTGGGGTTCTGGAGCTGTATCATACCCATTTTAGTCAGATCCATAACGTCTCCGAAAACCCGCCAGGTCGACTCATGAGTCTCTCTTTCCACTCAGCAGTCTGTTCAGTTATCTTTGTAAACAAGATAAGGTCAGTCTAGAGAGAAAGAGAGAGAGAGAGAAAAAGAGAGAGAGAGAGAGATATGAAACATGAGGAACCTGGGTAAATATACAAAACCAAGAATGTGTATTAGATGCTCTTCATTGATCAAAATTACAGTGAAGCCGACACTTTTGTAATCTAAGCGGTGACTTAATCTCTTTACTTACAGGGGTGTCGCAGTTAACAAGACCTGCTGAATTCAAATACAAAATCCAATAACAGGGCCCATAGCATTCAGTCAATGAGACGAGACAACGGTGGGATTTTCGCACTGTTAGAAAAACAGCGGCCAAACCTCACACCACCTGAGCAAAACGAGAGACTGTAAATTGCCGTCCAAAATGACATGTTTGCAAACACAGAGCCCAAATCCCCAGCTAGGTCTATCAAAATGTTCAAATGACAAGTGGCCCAGACAAGAGGCGTGGAAATTTAGCACCGGTGCTGGGGAAAACCCTGCCTGTAATCATGCCTTTGTTTCGGTGTGTTCGAGCTTGCCTCACAAAGCCCATCAACAGCCTCCTGAAATGAAATGGCATCTTATTCAGTATTCTCATCACAGAGTGGGATAGCGAGCGGAGCATGGAGGGTGAGGCAAGCTGTTGCCAGGAACAGTTGGAACAGAGGATGTCACAAAAGCTCAGAGCCTGTGCGGCAAACAACATGCCCACCTAAAGCTGCTTTTTAAAACCGCTACACAAGACGCCATTTCGAGATTGCACACACTGCTAATAAAGATGCTTTTGGGTTTTTTTTCAAAAAGGATATCAATACTCTGTCTTAAACTATGGATGAAGGGAGATCATATTTGATGTTCCAGGCCCACTTGAGCTGAAATAAATACAGGATGGTGATATACGTTATTATATTAATTGTATCATATTAATTCATCAGGATAATATACTCACACAGTGTAAAAACAATGAGATTTCTCTGAAAATAATGGACCAAGTGAATGCAATATTTCTCAGAGCCCATGTGCAGAGCATTTCAGCCCCTTCACTCTCAGGGAAAACATGGCATTAGGACACACATTAAAGCCCTGATCATTGCCTACACGTTAAACTAATAAGGATGAAAGCTGCAGCCAAACAGACAAACATTACTAATAAAATGCAAACACATAAGTAAACAATAATAATATGAACAATAATAAATACAACGCCTTAATACTTTTCACTGCGTAACAGCAACGTCTGCCATCCGCACACCTTAATGCGAAGGAAGAGAGTCTCCGTGCTGTTTTTATACGAGCCCTGAGAGAGCTCCGTGCCCGGGAGCACACACCGCGCTGTGCGTAAGGAGCTTGCCCGTGCGTAACGCTCCAGAAACCGTTCAGGATTCAGCAGACTGGAGCCCAGACGGGCAGCGCGCCTCCGCTGAGATGCATGGAGAAGTGCGTCGATCAGACGTGATCAGCAACAGGGCGACGCGACTCGAAGTGTGTGTGCAGCCGTGCACCGGAGACTCAAAGCATGCCGCGCGCAACGGAGGCAAATAACACACAGAAGCATCAGCAACAAACCGAAATATGACAAACTGGGAAAAAAGACTACAACCGGTGCATGCGGGAAACACGTGCACGCGCCTGCTGCTAGTAATGAAAGAGAGAAAGGTGCAGCCTGATCAATAGCTGCATGACCGAGACTGGCTGAACACGTGAACGCGCTTAAGGGGAAGAGCAGCAAGTGGCCCTAGTTAAGCAGCGATTCATCATCACCAGCCATTACACAGTTACAGAGACGTGCAGCGGTCCCCGACCACAGCAGCTCTACATGTTTACATCTGGGGGCTACTCCACACTTCAAAACACTAGCCTCCCTCCTGAGGAAACAAGCGGCCTATTGCACAAAGCAGGGTTTCTCCCATTAACCAGAGAACTTAAGCCTCGAGAGTCCAATAGGAAAACAGCTGAAGGACATTCTTGGACAATCCTCAACTCTGGGTTAAAGCTACCCGGCTAACTCAGGAATCCCGCGGGGTTCATTCAGAAGCGGCATTGGTTTGGTTTGGTGAGCAGGAGAAGACACGGTGAAGTGAGTGGAACTGTGATTAATTAACGTTAAACACCAGCGTGTCATTGACTGAAAACACACACGGCTCAGACCCAGCGGCGGAGCAACAGTTTGGAGGCGGGGAGCGAGTTAAAAACCTACAAGCTTTAAACACTACGACCAGCTGCTCAGCTCAAGACTTTGAAACGCTGCTTCATTCACAGTTTACATGTGTCTGCTTGTTTCCTCGTTTAGGAACTGTTTGAAGTTAGCGTGGTTTACCGTGAACCTGTAAAGCACGTCCCACTCGCTCGAGCACCCGCTTACGTCAACACAACATCCCTGCATGTGGCCCGGTGCAGGCAGACCGGAGCCCGGAGGAGCTCCAGCAGGTGCGCGCTCGCTTTCACACACACACACACACACACACACACACACACACACACACTTCACGCCCTCTCACCTTCGGTCAAAACAGAGCAAACATAACACACTACAACACGCTTCTCCTTTAATCCCCGCCGCACCGCGCGAGTCCAGCGTTTACTAAAGAAAAAAAAGTGCGTCTCTTTGGTACTTTGCCTGTGCGCGTGCATGTTTGTGCCCGTGTGTTTATGCTGCGGTCCCGCGTGCACTCACCTGTCTGTCCGCGCGGGTGTGTTTTCTCCGCTCTCCCCGTGCGCGCGTGCTGACCGGCTCTAGATCATAGTGAGTGAGGCAGCAGGGCGCGCGCCGCGCTCTCGCGCTCTAAACTCCGCCGCCGCCTCAGCGAATCAACGCCGTGGTGACGTCAGCGCGCGCGCTCGGGCCAGGGAGCCGCGAGCAGCTGCGAGAGCGCGACACCTAGAGGGCCTGCTGGGTAACTGCTTAGCAACTAGAGGATGAGAAAACCTTTTAATAATAATAACAACATCGATTTAACCGATTATACCACTACTGTTACTGGAATTATATAATAATTGATTTGATAGAAGATACTAACATACAAATAGAAAATATATAACGATAATAATAATATTGTTGGAGATAATTTGGCAATGATGTTGATACAAGTTTAATGGAATTAATAATAACAATATGATTATAGTGAGAAGGTAAATATTCAACAGTTATATTACGAATACAAAAATCTGTTGACATTTCATATACTAGTGTAATTACTCACAACAACAACAATAATAATAATAATAATAATAATACACCTTGTTGTTGTTTTTAACAGTAGTAGGGATATTTCACTGCCCAGGGTGGTGTTCCCCGAAGCAGGATTTATGAGTTAGCTACAATTTAAGCCGATAGTTAAGGGCTGTCTAATAGGAATGTGCTTCTGCTCTTTTCCTATTGGACACTTTTAACTTGAGGCTTAAGCTATCTGGCTAAACTGAGAAATCCTGCTTTATGGAACCTCCCCCAGGATTTCAGAGTTGGCCAGTCTACTAACACTAAGGTCAAAGTTGATAGTTGAAGAAAAGGAATGTCCATTTTCTCTTTTTCGTGTTGGACAGATCTGTCTTTGCGCTGAAGTTGAACAGTTTTATATTATATCATTTAACATTGTTTAACAGTTGCTAACAAGCTGCAGCATGGTCAACTGAGAAATGTGCTGCACTTCTTTTCTCGTCCGTTGGCCATGATGCAGCTTGTAAGTAGCTTCAGATGTGGAATGAAACAATTTTGTTTTTCCAGACACACAACATGCCCCATAAAGCAGCAATGGGTGCACTATGTTTCCCACCTGTTACATATCTGCGCCCTCCCACAATTCTTCACAGCTATTTGTACTCAGTGGCTTCTTCCCTGACAGGTCCAAAAAACGAAAGCGAATGACTCTCTGTGTAGAGCCTTGGTAAAGTTTCCCATTGGTAGAAGAGGAGATCACACAGTGCACCGTCAACTTTGAGCTGCATGCTCTGCTGGCTTAGCCAGGGATAAAGAAAAAGGCACTGCCATAATCTCCACTTAATCCCCATTTTACCAGGGAAGAGCAAGATGAGAGCGAAATTATAATACTGTACTATTATCATCAGAATTACAAGGCAGGGGCCACAGGAGAAAGCAGTGGAATTTTAGCTGAGCATATGCACCACTGCACCAGTCACTGCTGTACAGTCTAAAGCCGCACTAGTAATGTACATCCTTTAAAAGAAAGGTGCCCAAAATAGATCATTTGAAACAAAAGCAGTTTAGCTTCCCTAAAGAACTTTTAAATAAATATTTTACCAGTTTAAAGAACCTCCATATAATGTAATTTATCTATGCTCACTGAGATTTTCATGGAGTAGAGAGGTATGAATCTCCCCAACACAGAACTGGAATGATTGAGCACTGCTGTTCAATACCTAAGACATGAGAATAACACACTATATTTCTAAAAGTCTGTAGACACCCCCTATAACTGGTGAGTACGCCTATTGTAAATGCAGATGTTCTGTGCACAACCAGCTTGTAAACCTAAAATGAAACAGGATGCTCTGGATCAGCTGCAGAAGTGCCCAAGGTCACCATGCTCATTGCCAAGGGTGGGCTAGTGGGGTATAAATCCTCCCAACAGAGCACTGAGCTTTGGAATGATATAGATCCATCCAATACCTTTTGGGTGGTTTGGAGTGGTGTTTATCCTCCAGAAATAACCAATGGTGGAAAGCCCTCAGATCCTCACAGATATGATCCAGCATCTAGTGTAAAGCCTTCCCAGGAGAGTATACAGTGTGGGCTGTTACTGCCACAATAGAAGACAACCCCCTATGGACGCCTTTGATTTCAGAAGAATGCTGGACAAAGAGGTCTGCATTTAGAGCCTCTGTATATGCTAGTGACCCTCACCTTGAGCGAGATATGTCCTCGTTATAAAACATGCTCACTGAGATGGAATTCATAAATCTTTTCTGTCCAAGAATAAGCATGTGTTATTATTTTCTCTCAATTTTCATTTTTCTACATTATTTGAACACACCAGCTGCTCTTTACACGCTATGAAAGTTTCCCAGTAGATGGACCAATAGAAATAGAAATGTTCAAAAATGATTTGCAGGCAGCAATGTGGCGGTGCAGGTATTTCTGCTACACGACTCCAGGGTCTCTGGGTCCTGGGTTTAATCGCAACCTTGGGGGACTGTGAGGGGTTGTGTCTCCTTGTGTGTTCTCCTTGTGTCTGCATGGGTTTCTTCTGGGTGTGCCTGTTTCATTCCACAGTCCCAAATATTGTTCATGGGTGGATTGTGTGTGAAATTGTCTACAGGTGTGAGTGTACGTTTCCCTGCTATACGCTCAATGATTCTGGGTGGGCTCCGGACCCATCATGACCACAACCAAGATGAAGGGGTTACAGAAGACGAATAAATGAATAAAATAGCATGGAATAATTGCAAAAAAGGTTTAACTTGCATTTCAGTTTAACAATGTTGTTTTTGACCTTTGCTGTAAACTCAATGTTTTGGAGATACTTTTTTATTTATTTATTTATTTATTTTGGACAACAACAAAATGCAATAGCTCACATCGTCAGCTGTAATTTCCATCTATTATTTTCTTTATAGAGACACAGGGAACAAGTTAATAGAGTTCTGTAGAATCCCTTTGGCTACCATGATCTCAGTGTGGAGGCAATAAAGAGCAGAAAACCTTGATGTAATTATATTGAAGAATAATGTGGAGACGTACAGCTCATTGTAGATCACACAAACACACAGTGACGTCTTTGTTAGTGTTTGATCGCACCATTTCAATGAAGTAACTAAAAGATGTAATATACTATTCACTGCCAACACTAACACCACTTTGCTGGAGAATATAATGCTCATTCAGCTGTGAAAATCAAAGCTTTATGTGGCACTGATTTAACTGATGTAGGTTTAAAGGTTATTGTGAATTATATATTCACACTCTGTATATAATAGAAGATAAATATATCATTGCTGACAGTGCGACAGTGACATAATTTTGAAGAGAAAGAAAAAGTTCTTCTGGTCATTCATTCATTCATCCTTTCATCTTCTGTAACTTCTTCACCCTGATTACATTTGCAGTGGGTCTGGAGCACACCTGGAATCACAGGGCAGAAAGCAGGAACATACTCTGAAGAGGGCGCCAGTCCATTGCAGAGCGTTATAGTTACGCAATATTGTGGCATCGGCTTCAAAGAACACAAGGACAACATAGCACTTTAAAGCAGTATGCTCTAAAGCCATTTAGAAAAGCTGAGAACCCCCCCGCACCAGACCAGTGCTTTCCTAACACACAAGTCACAGGCTGAGTAAGAAGGGGACAATATGTACGAGAATGGTGAATTGCCACAGAACACAAAGCCACTGCCCTTGTACAACCAACCACCCCAACCACACAACATCAACCATAAACAAACTACATCAACAATAACAACAAAGTCAATAAACAATAACAGATACTCTTTTTAGCTGAGGGCTCAGTACATGCTGGAAGCTATGCACAGCCTGCCCCAAAGCTCCTCACCGCAAGCAGGGCCCATGACAGATGCCACAGTATAAATTGCAGCTAGCATTTTGAAGATATGTAAAAACATTAAAAAAAAGCAGAATGAAATATTTCTGCCCACTTTAAGAAGACAATTTGTTACAATGGGTTGAAGACGCTCTTACTGAGAACACGAGAAAGTCAAAAAACATTACATAGACACTGCAAAGGAACACTTGAACCGAAAATTGTGACAAATTGAGATAGGCTTTAGGGACAGACGAAGCATTTGGAAGAAGTTTGGATGCCACCAATGCAATGATAGCCACTTTGAACCAAATCTACAACCTACAGTAAAGTATGTTGAGGTTCACTGCATGTTTACTGATGTAGAGGAGCAGCCAGATTTTGTGGTTTGTTCTTGGTTGAACACAACATAAACAATTATGGCTGTAATGATGACTCGTTTGATTGAAAAATAAAACTTCACTAAACTCTGGGGAGTGTGCAGAAATATTACTGGAGATTTCTTAAAAATCTCAAAGCAGGTCTCCTTAAGGGAATGATCTAGGCCAGGATTTGCCAGGTTGTATGCATCTGTTTTCTTGTACAAGTGCAGTGGGTCTATGTACCTTTAGGACATTTGATTTTCATTTTGAAATGGGATGTGGAAAATGGGAATCATTTATTCATTCATTCATTATCTGTAACTGCTTATCCAATTCGCGGTGGGTCCAGAGCCTACCTGGAATCATTGGGCGCAAGGCGGGAATACACCCTGGAGGGGGCTCCAGTCCTTCACAGGGCAACACAGACACACACACACAGGAGGAAACCGGAGCACCTGGAGGAAACCCACGCGGACATGGAGCGAACACACCAACTCCCCACAGACAGTCACCCGGAGCGGGAAACGAACCCACAACCTCCAGGCCCCAGGAGCTGTGTGACTGCGACACTACCTGCTGCGCCACCGTGCCGCCCCAAAATGGGAATCAGTCTCTTTCTAATTTGTAAACAGAAAATGGCAAGGAAATAAAACAGGAAAATGCTCTGTCTCTGCCTCTATGGTGAGGGCGACTCGATCTGCATCCACTTTCACTTTTTCCCACTGCTCTCTTTGTCCTGATTCCCAGTAACACAGCTCCAGAACCTCAATTTGAAATCATTTTAAACACGGTCAAAAGATGCCTCCACAGTGTCTGCTGCTGTGCCGCAGGATTCTGGGGAAGAATGAGGGTTTTCTTAAGGAGTGTGTGTGGAGATTTTGCCTTAAAAAGCCTTGTGTCGACACTCCAGCTCTGTTTTAAAACCCTCTTTATTCATCACAGTCCTGTGATATGGGGCTGATATTACCCTAAAATATCCAAAGTTACTTTCAGAGTCTGGTTCCAAAGTGGTGTCAGTGTTCACAGAGAGCAGTGGAATAAAGTCAACGTAAATAGAGATAGTGAAGAGGAGTCAACTCCCAAAGATTTGATTCTTTGAGTGTCTGGAATCAAAACTCTTGGAGTGGACTCGTTCTCAGTTTGCGATTGCAATAAGACGTTGCAGTGGCTGTAGTATTGGTAGTTGTGTGCACGCATATCTGTGTAAATACATAGCAAATCTCTAAGAAAAAGGCACTGACAAAAAAAACTATTTGTCCAGCTGTCTGTTTAAACATTTATATTTGGTTAAAAAGGAAAGATGAGAAGATTTTCTACAAAAATACATCTTCTATGTCTAAAACGTGAAATGTGGAATCTAACAGAACCCAAATTTCAATGTGTATTTTTGGGCTAAATAAAGGCCATGATGAACTGACCACATTTAGCTCCCCAAAAAGAAGCGTTCATATGGAGTCTGGTGTTTGGTGAGTAGTAATGTGTTTGTTTTCTGGCTCTCTGTGCCTGATAGATTGGCCACCCGTATTCTAGGATTAAGGAGTGTATACAGTAAATCATGAAAATGTTTATTTAGAGTATGAGGTGATTGTTTAACATTTTGTTAAATATATTTTCAGCTTTTTAAAATAATGGCTACTTTGACTGGCAGTGAAAGTTCAGAATATATATGTCCTACTTGTATAAATGAATGTTTCAATTACATTTTTTTTTTATCAGCAATTGTACATCACAGAAGAAAAAAAACCCTGAGGAACATATCAGGAGGGACAGTGCAGTACATAAGTCTCTGTATTGTTTCATATCAGGGCCAGTCTGAAGTCATTAGTGAGGAATATGCTCCAGACGAGTACATGCTGCCTGGCAGGCCATGGCCGCCACTGCTGCTTAAGCCTTCACACGTTAGAGGGGGACATGCGTGCAGTCAGCAGCTGATCTCTGAGAGCTGGGCTGGGCTCCATTCTTGTCCTGAATAGGCTCTTTTTCCACTCCTATAATCCTGCTGGTGTCCCAGGACTTTTGGGCCTGCCCCTCATGACCTCTGACCCCTACCTCTGACCTTGGTTGGATTTGCTCCTGTACAACCCCCTAACCCCTTCCCTGTGGTCAGCTCCAGACGGCTTCTCTGAGCCTTCATCGCCTTAAGCAGCTACGCTTATCTACTACAAAAGCTATTATATCACGGAGCTCCAGCTCCGTCACTGGTGCTGGGTTAAGACAGGCCTCCTCTGTCTTTCCTGAAGACGTTATTACAGACTCAAAAAGCATTAAGATTTATTCAGAAAGCACGGAGTAAATGCCTTTCCAGTCATGATGATCATAATACAGTGAATGCCATTTCATTAACCTCTTCATAACCATGTCTGGAATGTCACATTGGCTTTGGTCTGGGAATTCTGCGTTTGCCTCTACTGAAAAATGAGGGAAATGGGGACTTTAGTGAAAGAATGTGGCTAAAATTTGATTTCATGTGATTTAATTGAACATAATAAATTCCGCCTTTTCACCAGTGATCAACATTTCATATCATTCCTGATGGAACAATCTTTGCATCTTCAAAAAAAGAGCAATATTTATATTTATATTTTATTTATTTAAAAAAAAAAAAAAGATTTAATTTTAGTGATTGGGGACCACTTCTATTTAGTTTCTTGGTTGTGAAATTATGACAACGTAAAGAGCACTTTCAAAGCACGGCACATGGTTTTGTTCCAACATGATATAGTAAACTAACAAGATACTTAAGTTATCCACACGAGATGACTTTATTTACCCCTCAGGGGTTGAGTCATGCAGCATTTCAGAGAAATTCCCCTGTAACAGCTACATCAGTGCATAAATCATGGCGCCTACTACTGTGTTAAGGCTTATGAAATTACAATAAGCTTTAATATATCAAATGAAGCGTAAACATAGCCCACCCAGCACGTGACGTTTGAATGAAAGCAGACTCTCTCAGGCTCTGGGGCCGCCTTAAAGAAGAATGGTCGCCGGCCTCATTGTTAATGGGTTGGAATGGAAATGTTGACCGAGCAGTTTTATTTACAGAGTGGGTGTTTGCCTCTCCTCTCTCATGGCCTATACCTGTTTGGTCAGATGCCAAGGTGATCCCCTAATCAATAGTGATCTGATATGAGAGAGAGAGAAAGAGATAGAGAGAGGAAGAGAAAGAGAGAGAGAGGCCACTTCCAGGTAACAGCAAGCTCCTTCTCCAAGGCAGCTGACCCTAGAATTACTGAACACACCTTTTGCAGAAGACAGGCTAATACCTGTTACCAATTAGGCATCATTAACCTGAGGAAAAATACATCATTATTCAGCAGCTCTAATTATACCCATTGCCTAATCGTGTTTATATATACCACAGGGATCAAATAAGTCACAATATGTTTTCCGAAGTACATAAATAATCACCCTGATGAACAGAGAATTTAGCAAACGCTAGTTTGGGAAACAGGAGGAATTCCACAGCTGCTGGTGGAGGTAGCTGAGGGGGCGGGGCCAAGCTTGTGATTGATTGTTCTGTATTTGTGCTCTGTTACCCCTGTCCCTTCTAATGGACTACAGATGCCAATGTTCTCAGAGCAACAGCTAATTGCCCCTGTTTAGAAACAGAAAAATAAACTGTAAAGACACAGTGATGCTAAGCAGACAAAGGTAGTTTAAACCGAGTCAAGAAAACGAACAAGCAGCTTTTCTTCACAATCTCTCTTTCTCTTTCAGTACGTCTTTCTTCAAGAAGCTTATTTCATTCATTAATGTATTGGTTTTGTATGTACGCCTGTATTTATATTATTCCCAGATTGCACTTATGGCATTTGGGCGGGTTGATGATTTATTTATTAAACAGTCTGTCATTACTGCATATGCATGTTTCCACATCTTTGTCTTTGTTAAGTCTGCTATGTAAATGACATCTGTTCTGATTGGTTGCCCTATACTGTGCCTCATTCAAACTGCAGTCCATTGTGAAACACTCCTTCAGCATGCAAGAGTGGAGCTATACTGGTCAAAACGTTTTTTTTTTTTTGTTGTATTTTTTTAGTGATAGTACAGACACTGTAGGCATGAATGCACTTTAATCTAAACAAGTCTTAAGGTAGCAGAGGGATAGAAGAAAGAGAGATTGAGAGCGAGATATTGAGAGAGAGAGAGAGAGAGAGAGAGAGAGAGAGAGAGAGAGAAATTATCATCATGAATAAGTTGATCCACTTATCCTGCATCCACGTCCCTCCATTACTGACCTCCCCTATCTAATCTCCAATCTCCTGTCCTTCCTCATCTCTGCCTCATCTGATCCTAATGACACTTAATACCACATGATCACAGTCTATAGTACAACACAAACCACCCCAGTCTTTTCCCACTGCCTTTCTTATTGGTCTGGCATTCACATTTTTACCGTTTAATCAAAACCTGGACTGAGCAGAAAAGTAGGTGAAAATTAACAGAGATTTTATCCAGTTAAACACTGATGCATTTTAATCTAAATTACTTCCATTTAAACCATATAGCATGCTTTTATTGCATAGCAGAAGAGTGAAACTAAACCCAGGCACTTAACCCAGGTGAGGCAGTGAACACAAACACACACACAGATACAGTGAGTACACACACACACAGAGTGACAGGCAGCCTCTCCAGTGCCCAGGAGCAGTCAGGTATAATTTAACAGCATATAATATATAATATTAACAACAGTGTATATATGCAAATGTCTATATTTTTTATAATATGCATTAATGTTTTCAACCAGTTTTATTGTACTTTTGTGTGAAAAGTATAATCCTATGTTCTTGACTCTTTTCTGTAAAGGTGATCCAAGTTCATGAAATAACTCTCAGCTGAAGGTGTTTTGTGTGAGGTGGTGAAGTGCAGGGGAAAAAAAAGAACAGTGAGGAAACGCTGATCTGTACGATGCTCGTGCCTGTTGGTTTAATTGGAGTCGGAGCGGTGGATTAATACGCGGTTGGTATAGGCCACTGCTCTGTAGGTGCTCCTCCAGATAACGAGGCTGCTGGGAGGTGTGCTGCTTTGTAAAGAAGTGGGAAGAGCCCTGGACTACAGAGAGCGCTAATGAATACTAGCACTTTTTTATAAAAGGCGCTTCCCTGCAGTTTCCATTGGGTGGAAATTTTATAAACTTTCTTTTAAGGCCTGAGTCAGCTTGGAGAGGGCATTGTCCCCCTGTTGAACAGCACTGGGACACTCAATACAGTTTAAACAATGGCCATGATGATTAACGACAGGGCCGTCAAACAAACAGTGCTGAGTTAGGCTTTCACTCACAGAAACCCCGGGTTCCCAAAAAACAACACTTCATCCTCTTCAGCTCCACAGCAGACAGGTTAAATATGCCGGTGACAATCTGTGTGCCAGAGCTCTTCAAATATTTAGTGAGTGGCGGATAATGTGTGGTGTGTTGTGTTTTACCAGCAGATATGAAAACCAAGAACCCACTAGCAATAATAAAATAAGTTCCACTGTGAAATTACTGAAGAAGTGCCATGACCAACACGAGACCAGTAACAGTACGAGCTTCATTTCTGAATACAGAACTCTGTATTTTTGGAGTCTTGTATCACTGATGTTGTTCGGAAACATAACTCCATGACCTACAGCCATTCCTGATGATCCATTTAAAGAGCCCCTATCTTACTTTAGGTGGTATTTTTATGTTTAATGATATAACTGTGGTCCAAATCCTGATTCATTTTTACTATTCATTTTCCAAGCCTTACCACTTGCGAGTTAACTGGCTGTTTTTGCTGTGGCTGTAAGTTTGGTTGTGGCCATGACCATGCCACCCCAGGAAGGAGGATACTGGAGGCTAAAGCAGTTTGGCTCTCTGACCATTTATTAAGAGACAAAAACATCTTAAACTCAAAATAAAAAGCTGTTTGACTCAGCTTCAAAACAGGACTGAAACATCTGGCTCTATCTGTCTTGACTTGTTCCCTCTCCTCAGATCTCTTCTGCCCTTTATACCTGTGAGCATATCAGTTCTGAGAATTTAACAAGCTGAAAAGCTGGATATATTAAAAAAAATACAGTAAATTGAAAGAAGTGATCTTTGAAGCTTAATTTTCATACTGTTGCTGTCCAATGTAAAACGTGTATCTCCAAAATAGCAACTTTAAAGGAGAAGGAAAATACCTTTCAATGACAGTGAAAGTAAAAACTCATTTCATCATGATGGTTTAAACAAAAAAAAAAGAACAAAAACAGAGATACATGTATTTCATTGGACAGCGATGATACATGAACCACAGTAGACTGTAACCCCGTTCACATATGAACTGCAGAGAAACACTGGAATATCAGGTCCAGAGATGTTCAGTAGTAGTCCTTTCACATATTTTCTGTGTCAGATGCATTCCAGCAGCGGGAAATGTTCCGCAGGCTTTAGGCATGGGGCAGTGCCTGTGCAGGAGATACAACAAATTCTCCGGGATGTGAGCTGCTCAGTTCTCAAATGTGCTGACTCTGACTTCACCCGGAGTCTTCACTAGGGTGCTAGGAGTCTGCGTAAAATCTGGGACGAATGTTGTGGCTGTTTGTGTATACACATACAGGTCCTCCAGGTAAACTCTGCAACATTTCTGGGTTACCGCACATGTATGAAAGGGGCTTATGGAGTGAATGGCTTTGAGATATTAACACTTTATATTTTGTTTCAAACATTTTTCAACTCTGCATTTTTATAATATGGCTTTTAGTTTTCTATCCAGCCGTGATATGTATCCGTGGCCTTATTTAATGAGAAATGCACCTAACCACAGACTCTGGGTGCTATGGCTGGCAGCCCCCTGATGCTGTTGTTTGTGTGCTAAAACTGCTCAGGGGTATATTTGTGTGTGTGTGTTCACTACAGAGGATGGGTTAAATGCAGGATCACAATTTCCCCTTGGGGATTAATAAAGTAAAACTAACTAACTAACTTAAAGAACCTTCGCATAAAGCAGGGATTTCATTCGAGTCAGGAACCGTTTAAGGGTCTCTAGCTTTAATAGTCTGCTTGATTGCAGTGGTTCATATACAGTAAAGCAATAGTTGTAAAATACATCAACGGCCTTAATTAGCTTCACACACAACTCTGAATTCCTGTGTGTACATTTCGCTTTACGATACGGGTGGCATTTAAAGCAGGGGCTTGTCCATATGGATGACTGAGGGGTGTCTGAGAGGGTCCATGGCCTTGGAACAGCAGGGGTGTGGTAGGGGATCCTAGGCCTCTGCTGAGATCCAAAGAGCCCTGCTGACCAGGGTTAGTGCACCTCTGCTGACCACTGTATTACAGAACGCTACACAGCTGCCTTTCATTCTCCCAAAGAAAAGAAGAGTTTTTTCACCTCTTTCTCTTCTTCTCCTCTGTGAGTGTAAGACCCCAGCTGTCCTCAATGGAGCAGAATTCCAATGTTCCCTCCAAAAACTCTCCCTCTCGCTCTCTCTCTGCCCCCATTGTCCATCCTGGAGGTAGTCAAGCCCACTTCTCCATAGTGCTGAGCCACTGGAGCGGGCGCAAACAACAAAGTAATCATATTACAGTGTCCCTGGGAAAAAAGGGACAGCTATCCGCAGGGAATCTCCTGTGGCTAATCCCTGCGAGAGCACCGCTTTTCTTCTCCAGGCCCAAGCCCACCTTTCACAGCAGCCCCTCAGCTCCAGAGGCCTTTAACCGCTCAAGGATATCGGCTCGGAAGCTTCTCCTACTGAAGCCCCTGCAAATGCCAGTGACCACTGACAGCGAGGGGGCCAACACTTTATCGCTGGTGCGTTCGCCAGTTTGAGACACACACACAGATTGACAGGCATTCATTTTGTTCAGAGGCCAATGATGGAGGTGTGTGAAGAGATTTAGTTCAGAAACTGAAACCTGGTGCACACACACACACACGCTGTGGGTGTGTCCCATTAAGTAGTGACTTGCTCTGCTCCCTATTGTCTATAGGAAAATGTGCAGAGAAGCAGCCTTTTAGTACAAATAATAATTAGTACATTACAATTACAATCATTTAGTAAGAATAAGTACAAATAGAAGGCCATGTGGATGCTGCTGAACAATAGCTGAAGCACATAAAAATACCAACAAATACTTTCAGCAATAATAATCATATTAAAGGACCTGAGCATTAAACTCTGAAAAAATAATTTGATGTGTGACCTGTAGTAAACAAAACATGACCAGGTCTGCCCTAACCTGCTTATAACATAGCGTGTTTGTGTATTTACACACAAACACACACACATACACACTACTTAATCATGCAGCAAAGGCGGGAAGGCAGAGGCGTACCTGCTTAGGTATTCAGCCTGCACTGTTCTCATTTGTTCTGTTTTATTTCAGTACCTCCATTACCTCACCTTCATTCTCTATTCTGCCATAGCTCATTTTCTTTGCTCCTATGACTGCCGACGCGATTGCAGTTTTTATCAATAATTAATATGGCATGACAAATGGCCTCTAATTAAACACATTAGTTGGAGGGATGTGTAGATTTACCACCCTGGATCCTCATCCTCAGCCACATTAACACCAGCCCGGGGCACATTAATGATGCAGAGAGATGCACCACAAACACCAGCCTCAGTACAATACGATCTACAGTGGGCCCCAACCACAATCTGAACCAGGGACTACTGTGCTTCAGCGTAAATATCACAGAGGCGATTATAAATATGTGTGACATTCAACATCTGTAAAATGACCAGTTCTAAAAAGAGCAATACGTCAATTTTACCTCCAAAAGTAACAAACAATATTAATGAATATTATCATTTACAATTTTTAAGAATATTTTTCTATAAAGTTTAACTAACATGAAATAATTTAATTGATTTTATGCTCCACAGAGAGGGTTCCCCACTTGGAAGTGGCCATGTTTTAAATTTGAAGTTTAGCACAGAACTTCTGATATACTATGTCCACTAGGTGTCAGTATAATGACTGTTTCAAAACATGAGGAAACATCATTGATTCATTCATTCATTATCTGTAAGCGCTTATCCAGTTCAGGGTCGCGGTGGGTCCAGAGCCTACCTGGAATCATTGGGTGCAAGGTTGGAATACAACCTGGAGGGGGCACCAGTCCTTCACAGGGCAACACACACACACACACACACACACCTACGGACACTTTTGAGTCACCAACCCACCTACCAACGTGTGATTTTGGACTGTGGGAGGAAACCGGAGCACCCAGAGGAAACCCATGTGGACACAGAGAGAACACACCAACTCCTCACAGACAGTCACCCAGAGCGGGAATCGAACCCACAACCTCCAGGCCCCTAGAGCTGTGTAACTGCGACACTACCTGCTGCGCCACCGTGCCGCCATGATGTAACATTTTTGGATTAAATCAATACACTTACCCCAAAATTTTTATATATTTTTGTTACCTTCTATTAAGGTTCGCAAGTTTTTATACCTACTGTAACACTGCCAGTGCGGAGATACAATTTTTATGTTCAACAGCGATGTAGATGAGTAAATGAGATTCCTGTAAATGAGATGTCAGTGTGGAAAAGCATTTTAAATTTGAAGAACTGGTATAAAAAGGTTTTCAAGGGAAGTGTATGCCCAAGCCAAGACATATTTGGAAAGGGTTCTTTGCACAATGCCATTGAAAATCCTCTGAGCTTTCCTTAAAAGTCTTTTCCCTATTAGCGCTTTTCCACCAATGACGAACTGAGAAGGTTCCAGTTCACAAACTAAATATCTTTGCCTCTGGCGCTGGATTCAGCCACAGCGACGCCCCACCCTGATGATGTATTCCTGGTTCCCGTCTAAACGTGTAGAAAGACAGGTTCACTGGAAAGAATCAAGTTTCCAAGAATCAAGAACGGAACCGGTTCAAGAATCAGAGTCCTTTTGGTGGAAAGAACGCTATATGAGGTCTTTGGTCCCATTAGAATGTTGTTTGGAGTACAGTTTTCTTTTAATTGGATATGCCAGTGTGAAAGTTGTGAAGTGTGGAGCTTCCTAAAAGTTTTCATAAATTGATATAATTTTATATAATTGATTGATTTAATGAACTGTTCACTGAAAGGTTCCTTAGAGAATCAAAGGTGGGTATTTTATGGCATTGGTCCAAAAACCCTTTGTAGTATCCTTAAAAAACACATGCTTGAAGGTTCTAACAGGTTTATATAAATCGGCTTTTAATGAACCCTTTAATTTTGCCAAATGTTTCCTTAGGGATCTAAAAGTGGTTCTTTAATGGAATTGCTTCAAAGAACCTGTTATATTGTAGACTGTGGCATTAGAAACGATCCGACTAGTGATATTGAGCAATGCCTTTTTTTCCCATCCACTCTGGCAATAAGTGAGATAGGTTAACGGAACAAAGTGCAGAGAGATCTAGGCCTTCTCGTTTAGTTGCACCTGCTGAGAGGAGATGAAAGAAGCGAACAAACCTGGCAGCTGGGCCGACGTGCTGAGAGCAGAGGCTAATTTAAAAGGGAAACTCCTCAAAATGGGTCTTCTTCACTAAAATAAGAGGGGAAAAAAGATGTTGAAATGTAATCGAAACTCAGCCGCCATATTAAGAAATATATATATAAATATAGGGCCTGCTGTATCTTCACCTGTTTGACTGCAGACACTTTGAGTGCAGTAAAGAAACCTGAAAACGCTTATATCATGAAACACCTGCTTTATTGAAAAATACCATACCCTGATCAGCCATAACATTACTACCACCTTGTTTCTACATTCACTCTCAATTACCTCAGCTGCACTGACCATAAAGATTCAAATTGTACTTTTACAATTACAATTACACAGTCCATCTGTTGCTCTGCATACTTTATAGAGCAGGTATGATATGGGTGGTGGATCATTCTCAGCGCTGCAGTGACACTAACGTAGTGGTGGTGTTAAGGTGGGTTTTACTGGTATGAGCGGATCAGACAAAGCTCAGCTGTTGCAATAAAAGTATGCTAGACAATAGGTGGGCTACAGTCTGTAATTGTAGAACTATTAAATGCTCCTTTATAGTCAGTGGAGCCGAGAGAATGGGCAGTGAGTGTAGAAACAAGGAATATATATTCATTCATTCATTTTCTGTATCCAGTGTATTCTCTTCAGGGTTACAGTGGTACAGAGACTACCTGGAATTACCGGGTGCAAGGCAGGAACTCAATCTGAATGGGGCACCAGTCCCTCACAGGACACATGCTTGGACTGTGGGTGAAACCAGAGTTAGGGTGTCCATATTTTGGTTTTCAAAAATAGAGGACACCAGGGACAGGTTTTGGTGTGTGTGTGTGTGTGTGTGTGTGTGTGGTGGGGGGGCGTAGTTCCTATTTAAAAATGTGACAAATGCACCCATAACCATTCAAATATGTTGTTGAACTGACTCTGTGGCCAAATTCCATTCCATTCAACATTGACCCTAAACAATAATAACAAATAAACTATAAAAACAATGGTCTGTTCCTGACAGTTTATGATCATGGACAGCCTGTTTTTCTTTTTTTTTTACCATTATACAAAACAAAAACACTGTATTGAAATGACATTCAAGTGACTCGTTCACACCAGAAAACCCATGAGAGGAACTGACAGGAGTACATTTATTTTAATGTCAGTATCACCCACAATTCACAGCATCGCCCCTCGCTCTCTGGTGTTTCTGGGAGAAGAGGTTTATAAGAGATTTAAATTCATTTCTTGTAAAGTTAGAGTTAAACAAAAGCGGTGCAGATGAACTCGTCAGAAAAACGGTCGATTTTATCCATGTATTCATATTGTTACAGGGATATACTGGATGAGTTTTAGTTTTTGTAAGATCAGAAGAGCAGAAACCAAAGGCTCGTGGATCACAGAAACTCTACCAAACACGAAGTGACCGTGATAAATTACCTTAACAATGTTCAACACATTTTTGTTCGAGGCTCTAGTAAAGCACTGTAAGGAGCTCGGTCGAAAAAACAGCGAGTTATTAAAGCCTCAGTGATGTAAACACACGAAGGGCGAGTGAGGCGAATGTGTCCTAATTCTGCTCTTAACTGAGTGACCCCTTGAACACTCGCGCCCTTTTTTGCTCAGCAATAATCCCAACGACACTTGTACACTTCAAGAAAGGGTTTAGGGCTTATTCAAAAATCGAGACAGGGTAAAGACTGCAGAGAGTACAATCCCAAATATTTAGAAGTTTTGGCCTGACTCATTATTTTAGGTCTCAAAAAAGAGGACTTGTACAGTGAAAAGGGAACGGGGGGCTTATGCTTAGCTGAACCTACGTGTGCTTTTAGGTCCTTTACACCTTTATTTGCTACAGAAAACATGTGAATTTCTTTTTTAATTCATCCGAGAACTTACATTTACGTTTCGGCATAGCTGCTCTAGATGAGGGTAGGTACATGAGCTTTGTCTGACGTAAACAAGGACTACTGACGTGCAGACTGACCAATTAAGTATTTACAGAGAAGGTTATCGACCAATAACGGTAGCGCTACAGTCAGACCGTCCAATCAGAAGATTTTAGGCTACTTCACCACGCCCCCTTCTCACTCAAGCGAACCAATCGGAGTAGGGGAGGGCGGGACTAGTTTGTGAACGAAACGCTTCTCGAAATTCTATGTAAACTCTGTTTGTGAAATTCCACCCGGACATTTTTTTAAGTCTAAAAAAGAGGACGTCTGGTCACCCTAACCAAAACTCCTCACAGGCAGCGACAAAAGGCAGAGTATAAATCCACAACCCCAGGACGTTGGAGCTGTGTGACAGTGACACTACCTGTTGCATCACCTTGCTGTTATAGTTATATAGTAATAGGAACCTGTTTAACTGTCACATTCTTAATAAAAATGATATAGAAATGCGTAAGGGCCCATTAAAAACAAGAGCAAATATTTAAAGTTGAAGAAATGGTCAGCTAGAAGCCCGACAGACGGCCTCAACAATAACACTCCACGTGTCAGTAGGCAGATGCACAATAACATCTTGAGAAGTTGCACAACTACTGGCTCAAGCCATCACAGGCTATTTCTTTGGGATCAGAGCAATTGCAACTTAGCAAACTTTTCCATTCTGCATCTAAAAAGGGTCTTATTGCTACTTCATCAGCATAAAGTCACATATTGAAAGAAGACATGTCAAAGGCAGTAGCCCACCACCACTCCCACTCTCTGTCTGAGAGGCAGAGCAGCCTACTACAGAGACTTGGAACTGGGAGTAGAGTCACAAATAAGGAGTGAGTGATGTAACAGCGGCATGATTTAGGGTTGGGAAGAGGAGATGAAGCACAGTGTTCTCGACTGGAATGCATGCTGGCTTTCACAGCACCGGCAGGGAACTAGGCAGAGAGTCAGCACCAAAACAGAGCAACCACTGCGGCTACGTCCAAAAAAAGAGGTCAAGCTCAAGGGCTGGAATTTGGAGGCTTGTGTTTTTTTAATACAGTTTTCTTTATTTTTAAAAAAGCTATGTGGTAAATAATGTATTATTTCACTCGGTTTATGTGAAAATGATCTAGCATTATGCCTTAAAGGTCCCATAACATACAATTTGTATTGTTTTTGTTTAAATTATTATTATTTTAATTCCTGATTAGGCCTTTGATAACTGTATGGCTGTGTGTAACACAACTAATCAGAATTTATTTTACATTACCATTTTCCTAACTCTCATCCAATAAGCAGGCCAACCTGAATCTCTCCTTATAACTTCATCATGAGTGGGCGGAGCTAAACTGCATTAGACTAAATCAGTATGAAAATGCATTGTTTTTTTAACATCACTATTCATTAAGGCTGCTTAATCCGTCTGGGGAGTAGGCTGTATGTTTACAAATGCTAATCTTTAAAAACAAGCAACAAAATGATGGTCTCTTTAAAGATCATTTTTAATTTCTCAAGAATGATGTGTAATGGGTATAAGTGGTCAGGACACAGTTGAAAAGTTACTCAGCTGGAGATACACTACATAATCTGATCTCTTATAAAGAAAGTTTAAACTATAGAACAAAAGTTAAGATTAAACAAAATACATAGCCATATATTTGACTGTATTCTACAAAAAACTGCAAGTTTACTGTGTTTCAGTTTGAATAAGACTACATGACATCGGCATAAGCACAGAAAGTTTACGTAAACATTTAAGTCTTGTTCCTATATGCATCACGGTATCCGACACCAACACTAGGCAATATTGTTTCTCTGCAACACTGAGCACTTGTTTGGGTGATACGACAAGTGAGATAATTCTGATCATGTGAAATATCTTAAATCTTATGAATCCTGGCCTAAGAACCACTGAATAGGAATGTCATATTTTCAGTATTATATCACTGTAATATTCACTTAACTAGGGTGACCAGATCTGAGATGGTGAAAAAGAGGACACGTCCCTGCGGGGAGGGAGTGGATGACTACTGACGTGCAGACTGACCAATTAAATGTTTACAGAGAAGGTTATCGACCAATAACGGTAGCTCTACAGTCAGACCGTCCAATCAGAAGATTTTAGGCTACTTCACCACGCCCCCTTCTCACTCAAGCGAACCAAACGGAGTAGTGGAGGGCGGGACTAGTTTGTGAAAAACAAAATCCCG
Source organism: Hoplias malabaricus (assembly GCF_029633855.1). Taxonomy (NCBI): domain Eukaryota; kingdom Metazoa; phylum Chordata; class Actinopteri; order Characiformes; family Erythrinidae; genus Hoplias; species Hoplias malabaricus. Next base: position 20,743,077 of record NC_089814.1, on the reverse strand, counting down.
GACGTTTGTGAAATTCCGCCCGGACATTTTTTAAGTCTAAAAAAGAGGACGTCTGGTCACACTAACTTAGCAAATTGGCTGCCATTTCAACCCAGAATTTCATGACAACCTAATGTCAGAAAAGTATTACTCCTAGCTGAGATTTTCTTGGCAAATGTAACCATTTTTGACAAATGATCCCTATTTTAATAAACACTTATAAAATGTTTAGCTAGTTCTATTGGTGCTTTTCCACTTCCTGGTACTTACTCTACTTAGCTCTACTCACTTGGTCCGTACTTTTACAAGCTGCTGTGAGTCTGATAAAACAATATGATATTAACTGTAGCTAGGATATTCTACAAGCGGCTAGTTTGTGCATTTTGCTGTGTAAACAAGTCTCTCTGGCCAATCAGCACTCTGCAAGTTTAATACATCACATTTAGTCCTTACTGAGCTTGCTTCAAACCAGGCATGAACAGTAGCTATAAAACACCCACTTTTCTGACCCTGGTACCATATTTTCTTAATGGACAGGCCAAAAAGCCTAGCCGAGCTAATCCGAGTCAAGCTAATATGAGCAGGTATCATGCCATGGAAAAGCTCCAAAACACATGCTCACTGTCACTGTTTTTGTAAAGCACTGAATTGCACCCCCCATATGGTGCAGTGCCTAAATGTGAGTGAGTTAGTAAAAGAGTGAGTTACAAGGCACAATACCTTACAATGCTTGGCACCCACCTGACTAGATAATTATTATTACTGTATATGAATAAAACAAGATTAAGAAGACTTCATAAGGTCGGATTCCTTAATTCATTTCATAATAATAATTTTGTCAACATTATAAAGCACTTATTTTCTCATCAAGACATAAAATGTTATGGAATAGCATCTATTTTATTTTATTTAACCTTTGATTTAACCAGGCAAGTCGTTAAGAACATAATCTTATTTACAATAACAGCCTGGAAGTAGCAGAAGCTGCTTGAGGGAAAGTGTGCACATCAAGAGAACACATACTTGTTTAAATTGTTTTGTGCTAAAGTAATTATTTGCAAGTAGCCAGACATTTAACAGTTTCGTGTGTGCCATATGATGGTATATGAATAGATTTATGAAGGCTTATGAATACAGAAATTACAGATAGTGCTGCCCTTTCGCTGGATAATGGGGATAAACTCTACAGTTTATTGGCAGGAGTACGAGGAGTGACTGGGGAGATGGGTAGCATGTGTGTGTGACAGTATCTCAGCTGGAGATCAACCCAGACCAGGGAGAACATCATTTAGTTTGTGTTCAGGGTATTGTTGAGTGTCGGGGGCTGGGGGAACTGGCTGAGGGGCCTCTAATGGTATGTGGTGGTTGTTATTGCAGAAGAGCAGGAGACAGAGATAAGACCACTGCTTATACCGGTCCATAACTTCTGCTGCTGCTGTTTCGTGTTAAAACCAACTGCTCATGACTTCAACCAAATGCTGTTCTGTTTCCTTGTAAATTCCCTTTAAATCAACATCTTGAAAGGTTTAAGCCTGGTGCATCTAAACAGGAAATATCAAAAACAGCTCCCCGAGTGAACGCATGTTTGTGCGAGCGAGTGAATGAGTCACACAAAGGGATCAACGCACATAATTTGGCTGACCAACATTACATAATGTACTTAGAGCCAGAGAGGAGTGTGGCGGCCTGGGACTGAAGGCCCAACGCTTGGCCCAGAGCTGTGCCACATAATCTGAGCAGACAGCCCAGCTCCTCTGCAAAGAACACAGCCGAATCTGAGAGACAGATTTGTGGCAAAGTCTTTTTGAGAGAGTGTTTGCATCTCCTGTCCTTTCCTCTCTCCTTCCTGTGGATTTCATAACCAGGCAACAAACCACACCCACTACTGACCAGGCCAGATTTGGCCTAACCGCTGGGACAGGAAACAGCACGGTCACTGCCAGTTCCTATCATATTACTGTCACCATTCCGTCACGTTCCAACTAAACAGTGTTTGAGACAATTATTCCCAAAGCCACGTCAAAGCAGAGTCTTGACGTGTGCCAGACTTCTGAAACCCACTGAAACAAGTCCAAAGTAGTTTCACCAGGCCTTGATGTGTATCAGCAAAATAATAAAAAAGCTCCCAAAAGAAATCACTGCCCTGGGGTTCTTACGCCAGTCAGTTCGATGGATGATGAAAACAGAGCTAATGCGTGAGGAAACTTGGGTGTGTACGATTCATTTGCTTGTCTTGAATGTCGGAGTAAAGGCAGAAGAAATGGGTCCAACATGATGCTTTTCTCCCACCCAGTGGTCAAAGAGGTGAATTGCAATTTCTCTACATAGAGAAACTGACCTTCTACACGCAGATATCGCTCAGTTCTTCTGAAAGCCATTTGATTGCGGAGTGTTTTAGGATGCACTTGTTACAGACACGGATTCCGTTCTCACATTACATTAAGAGAGGGAGCCTGGTGCCACTGGTGTTACACTATCATTGGTGTCGCGCGTCTGGTTTGTAATGTGGTATATATTTCCGGGTACATGCTTTTCTTCCCCAGTAACTACTGTCACACTCATGTTTATGTTAAATACTAGTACAATAAAAAATAAAATAAATACAATTTTTCTGGACCCTGATTTGCCAACTACGGCTATTAATTTTAAACGGCCTCATGTCCATCACTGTGCTCCCCTGATTGTTTCTGAGTTAATATTGAGCTCCATCTGGTGGTCATAAAGTAGAACACATGCAAACAATTAATTAATTACAGTAAACACGTCAGTAGTCGAATATTATGTGTTGTTACAAGGTAAAAAGCGGAAAAAATGGTACACACACACACGCACACACACACACACACACACACACACAGAAACTCAGATTATACTGGAGCTGATGAACAGTAGTTGAGATGGCCACAAATAAAACTATTTCATTTACTATCAAAAATGACCCGCGAAGACGTCTTCAGTTATTATATATAATGTTAAAATTGGTAAAATGGTGGGAAATTAAAATGTACTTTAATTGGTTTATGTGTTTTCCTTATAAAGTCCTGTTAGATTAAATAAATAAAACTATGTGTTACCTAGGGTGACCAGATCTGAGATGGTGAAAAAGAGAACACGTCTCGGGGTGAGGGGGGATCGACCAATAACGGTAGCTCTACAGTCCGACCGTCCAATCAGAAGAATTTAGGCTACTTCACACGCCCCCTTCTCACTCAAGCGAACCAATCGGAGTAGGGGAGGGCGGGACTAGTTTGTGAATGAAACGCTTCTCGAAGTTCTATGTAAACTCTAGAAAAACAAAACCTCGGACGTTTGTGAAATTCCGCCCGGACATTGTTTTAAGTCTAAAGAAGAGGACATGTCCGGGTAAAAGAGGACGCCTGGTCACCCTAGTTTTAGCACAAACTCCCATTTTAAATTGGTACTGCTGCAGTGTTGTCTCAGACATCAAGAAACATATAGAAAACCATTTTGCAGTTACTTTCTCCTGTCATCAGTGAAACCCCTAACACTAACATCTCTGTTCATAAAAATTATATATATATATATAAATTATTTCCAAGAAAAAAATATGTCTAATTCCTTAAAAGTTCTTCACCATGGTTCAGTAAATACAGATCCATGAGTAACTCCTACACCTCTCTGCTTGTCTGCAGCTCACACGCCCTGCTCCTCAAGTTGACAGAACTGGTTCCTAGGACTGCTTTTAGAACGCTGTGGTTTCAACGTAGAAAAAATCGGCTTTGGTGTTGACAGCATATTCCACTAATGACACCTCTTCTAGTCTATTAGTAAAACACCAGAGAGACATGTGAAAGCAGGTAAACGCTGATATACACTGGAAAAGGGCATTGATCTTGTTTAGCTTTTGATTTTGCACTAATTTTGGAGAAACATTTGCAGAAGGGATTTCCATTTTAAAATCAAATGTAATGCTTTTTATGGCATTTTTAATCCTGTCACGTAAAGTTGTTTTAAGTTCAGTCACACAGCACATATTATATAGGACCTTGCAGCACAGATAGATAATAAGGATTTTTCTTTAGACGTTTAATTGCATATTTGGTTTTTTTCTAAGTGAGGTGACCTGCATTTTGTGAAGATTTTCTCAAGTTATCTGACGTTACAGGATGAAGAGAAAGCTAAATGAAGTGTGTTTAATTACTTGGCCGAGCCTCATTAGGTTACTGTCTGAAAACCAGCTTACTGCTTAGAGGCCGAGGGCCCGCCTGTAGGACTGCTGTGCTGACAGGACTGCATTGAGGGTTCTTCGTACATGAAAAGCAATGCAGACAGACAGGCAATGTATTGTTTCCCATTTTATTGAACACAAGTATTTTCGGACAGAATGAGAAAATGGTTTGGGTTAGTACTCAGTATTTACACCAGTGACAGTGAGGAGAGAGGTGGTACCAATGCTCGAGACTTTGTAAAAATTTAGTATACAAGAGTGAGAAGGCCCCTGCAGCTGAGAATGGATGGGTAGAGTTTGATGGAAGGAGTTTGTAAGGAGGGTTTTGGGAGGAGAGCTGTGATTGATGAAGAGAGCAAGCGAACGGGTGAGTCAGCTCCCATCAGACAGAGAGCTTTAGCTACAGACTTGTTTGTTTGGCTCAGAGGACGAGCTTTCGACGCCGTCTGAAACAATCTTTATGCATCACTCTGATGTCTGAACACACTTTCATCCTTAAAAACACATCTGGATGGCATGAACGCAGCAGTAAACAACTGGTATGTAAACTCGCATAGGAATTGGTCCCGCATTGAATCGAATGGCAGTCGAACAACGTGTCAAACGACATAGCAACCTCCAGTGCTTTCTCCCTTTTTTTTGTTTTTTTTTGATGAGTGTGAAGAACCCATAATGAGACATCATGAGATCACAAGGAATGCTTTGTGAGACTTTTTGGCAGAGTGTTAGTAGAAGCCTCTCTTTCTGGTTCCACATTTCACCAGAATCCTGCCAAAAAAGCCTTCAATGTCAATTATTAATAAAAGCGAGAAATAAAAGAAAACAAAAAAACGAAACAAAACAAAAACACAAAAGTGACAATGAACAGACCACATTGGACAGAACACTCAAAGAGATCCATATACAACAAAGAAAGCCTTTGTCACTGCTGTTCATTTAGCAATTTTACTGGCAAACCTCAACACCATTGATATCTAGTTCAGAATACAGTGCATGCTCGTTTCAGATGAAAAAATGAGCCTTTAGACATGGTCACGCTTTACATCTGTCCACAGGAATCTTCCGGCCAATCAGAGAAGTTTAGTGGCTGTGTCTGTGTTAATGGTGGACTTCTCACCTTATAGTGTGAATAAGTGGTCTTTACTTTGCATCAGTTAAAGAGAGGCAAGGCCTGGAGAACGCGGATAAACGTCATCACGCTCACGTGCACTCCTCCAAAACGTGACAACACAACACACTGAGAAAAGAAACAGATATATTTCACAGTTTACAGAGCCAAGCGCTTCCGGGCGTCCTCAGAATAGCCGTCCAAAGACGGTAAAGTAGGATTCTAGTCCCAGAACTAACCTGCCGCTCCCCCAGAGTTTCAGTAAAGGCAGACTCTGAACCGCTCCACTACAGGCCTGCTTCAGAGAGGCTGATGAAGTTTGAAGGCACCTTCTCCTTTTATATCTTTGAGTTTCACTTGTTTTTTTTCATGTTTTCTGTGTATTGTTGCCGTCATTTTTCCCCCCCCGTTTTATATTTAGTGAGATGGAACATTATCTGAACTAATAGCTACACCTTTCACAACCTATGGATATTCATTTCAAGTCTATGACAAAGAACACGTTGTATTCACACTAGGTTATTCACGCATTCACAGTGCACAAGCTTGCAGCCTAAAGAATGGAAAAAACACTGTACAAATCAAATATCAGCTTGAATTTTTTTTTTTTGTTTTTTCACTCCTTTCGACTCTTGGTTACCCTCACTGGATTACTATGGCTTAAATAAAGAAAACTATTCATAGCAATTTGGCCATTCATTTAGTTAATGCATAAAAAAAGATACCACTAAACCATCATTTTCCCCCCATCATTCATTTGTAGTGTTTAACTGGGGAACAGTTGCTGAAGCTGCCCATTGGAGGCACTGTTTATCAATGGTCCAGAGACTGAAGCAAACAGGGGGGTAGGTACAAGAGGCTTTTGATGCTGTAAGTCAACAGCTGGCCCACTGGAGCGTGAGGGGCCACAGTAGCCGTGCCGTAATGCACCGCTGGTCTCGTACCCTTTAGAAGACTTTTGAGTTTTGGTCCTATCACAGACTGAAGTGTGGGGAGGAGCTCTCACCTCACTACTCTCACAGCAGGAGAGCTCCCTTTCTGTCAGCCCCAAATAAACAGGTTTGAGGAGTGAACAGGATAGAATCAAGGAGGGGGCATGAGATAAGTAAGTGCTGCTACAGAAGATAAAAACAAGTGGTTAATTGTCTGACCCAAACCAACCCTGGCTCATACAGTGGCGCTCAGGACGAAACCTGTCAGCTGTGCCTTCTTTTGCATTGTTATTTTTTTGTTTTCCTCAATGAGAAAGCGAGCGCTGTGTTCATAACGGGAACAGCAACGTTAAAAAAATAAAATAATCATGTAAACAGAGGGTCATAATGAAAACAATAAACAAGGGGTTTTATGAAAAAAAAAATATGCAAAGCATGTGAAACAATCTGTTTCTATCCCTGGAAATTAAACAGTGAAAAAATAAACATGAAATAAAAGGCTTTTGTACATTATTTAAACACGAGAAAAAACTTTAACAAATACATCCCCCCAAACCCATATGCGGTGGAAAATAAAGAAGCACAGCAATACTGCACATACATAACTGAAAGAGCTTATGTAAAGACGATCTACGTATGTGTACAACGTGAAAAAGGCAAGTACCGAGGAGTAAAGCTACAGTTCCCCATCGTTAACTATTCCCACTGATACTGAGCTTCTGTCCCAAGTGAAAGGTGGGTGAGGCTAATCGTAGATAGCGGACAGAGGAGGTCAAGTAGAGTGCGCTAAAGGTCAAGGAGTTTTCCTTTGCATTGTGAGTGAACACAGAGTAATGAAACACATATGAAGAGAGAAACAAGAAAACAAGTGTAAAAAAAAAAAAGTAACCAAAGGCATGTGCACGAGTTCTTTAGGCGCTCTATACATCTACAAACTCATATTTTTTTGTTCTGCAAACTCAAAGAAGACACTGAAGAAAGAAACCCTTTTTTTTTCTTTTTAAATCGAGACATTTTTTTTCTTTTGTCTTGATGTGACGGTGAAGCTTGGAGGCCCCTCAGATGCTGGATCACGCTTTGCTCTCGTTGCCGTTTGTCTGAGGGGCTTCGTTGGGCACTGTCTTCACCTCCGCTGGGGGCTTCTTCACCTCCGTCTCCTCTGATTTACTCTTCTCATCTGCAATGATCTTACCGCTGGGGAGAGAGAGAGAGAGAGAGAGAGAGAGAGCAAGCAACATCAGCCACAGCTCTCACCATCCAGATGCTGCCTTCATAAGTCTACTGTACTTTTTTTTTATTTTTGGGAAGGAGGGTGGGGGCGGCGGGGGGGTTACTCGTTCCCGTGGAACCAATGCATTTCACACATAAGAGGATCTGTTGAGCTATCTTTTCTTCACATCACAAGACGTACTGCAGACCGTTACGGGCCTTTTATGAGAGGATGTACTGCGAGAGACAAAATACAATGATGATGCAGATGACAAAAGACTGTGGCAGGATCACACAAGCAGAGAGAGAGACAGAGAGAGAGAGAGAGAGAGAGAGAGAGAAAAGGAACAGTGAGATATCAGCAAGGCAATCCCATGGGCTACATTCAAAACGGCCTGCCTAGACAGTTACCATAAAACTCTACAAACGCTAACCTTCCTCTTGCTGTTTATTGAACAAGCAGTAACTCACTGGCACATGAAAAGCGTTTCTCCCAGGGGTAGCTGGACCAGCATGTGGAGATATTAAGCAAATCTATCTACAGCGAAAAGCATCCCGAATTATGAAACGTCTCATGTTCAGATGGAATTTTCCCTTCTAAGGAGATGACGGGGCTGATAGTAGCGCTTGCAAAGAGAAGTTTTCCCACCTGATTTCTCAGTGGACCAATTCATGGCCAGCGCTGATGGTCTGTAATGGAATTGACTAGCCCCATATCAGAGTGCCAAATCATTCATAAACGGATAATGAATCATGAAAATGAATGATGAGCCTTGCAAGGAGGATATTGGGAGGGACGCTGTTTTGGGCGCCTGACGTGTTCACAGCCTGGCTATTTTTAGCGGTGCCTGACCTGTGGAAGGGAGCTGCTATTAGCCGGACACGGGTGACTGCTCGGGAAGCACATCAAAAACCGGCGGCTAGTTTCAGACTGTAACCAAGGACCACCGGCATGGCTTTACTGGCCTTGTGGTCTCAGTAGGCCCACCTGTCTGCAACAGAAGACTATTGTAGTGGGGAGAAAAGAAGCAGCAGAGTGCAAGCGTCTCACATTACCATCTACACAATCTCAGTGGTAGGGCACAGTCTCGGTGGAGGGCTCCGTCAGTGTCGCTGGCCCTGTGAAAGCAATCTGGGTCCAGAGCCCTTGTCTGAGTATCACTACCTTCAGCACAATGAAGCTATCTCAATCTGCCAGTAACTGAAGAGCAGCCAGGAGCAGTGATGCAGGCACAATAACGAGCTTCCTTATGAGGATTTACAACAGAGGTTCCCAAAAATGGGTCACAGGCTGCTACCGGACCAGGGATTGTTGGATATTGTAATTATTATTGTTCTTGTATTTTTCATTAGATTTGCTATAAAAACAACTCAAAATATGTGATTATCGATATATTAGACTACTGTGTATAAAATCTTAATGTTTCTGGATTAAAGTGAAAATAGAAACTGGTCAGAATGGCCCTGAGAGGCTTTTGCCTTTTCATGTTAAATATTCGTGCGATATGTTAAGTTGTTTTATTTCTTTCTATTTCTTTGAACAATCCAGTTAAAGATTTGCTATTTTACATAGTGCAGTTTCTGCAGTGCTGAGCCCAAAGTAGCAATGACCGAGCCTCTTTTCTCTGTATTACAGGTCAGTGAATCATCACAATGACTGGAATTTTAAGGGAAAATATACTACCGAGGGTTGCTATATTGCAGAGCTTAATTCTGTCCAAGTGACTGAAGGGTTTTTATTTTTAAATATTTTTTTTTGCTGTGCCCATATGACCCACAGGCATGAGTACAAATGACTTAAATCAAACACTACCTAGAGAATTCCTTCAGAGATATTTTGGAAAATAGACACTTCTCTGATTAACATACTTCACGATCAAAAAACATTCATTCATTCATTATCTGTAAGCGCTTATCCAGTTCAGGGTCGTGGTGGGTCCAGAGCCTACCTGGAATCATTGGGCGCAAGGCAGGAATACACCCTGGAGGGGGCGCCAGTCCTTCACAGGGCAACACAGACACACACACTCACACCTACAGACACTTTTGAGTCGCCAATCCACCTACCAACGTGTGTTTTTGGACTGTGGGAGGAAAACAGTGCACCCGGAGGAAACCCACGCGGACACGGGGAGAACACACCAACTCCTCACAGACAGTCACTCGGAGCAGGAATCAAACCCACAACTTCCAGGTCCCTGTAGCTGTGTGACTGCGACACTACCTGCTGCGCCACCAAGGTTTTTAAATTTAATTTAAATATTTATTCATTGTTTATTATTTATTTTGTTCCCGTTGCGGTTTAAGTGCGATACAGAGTGAGGATGAATCAAACAGAGTTGTAATTAGCCAGTAAGCACTGTACAGACTTCACGCCTAAATCATCACATAATTCCCTCAAACGATATTAAATATCAAATAGAGCTTGTGCATAAACAAACAGCAGTGGCTGCTATCTTGAGCCATACATTTCGAACATCATTACAGATAACAGCATGCTACTGATACCACTTAAAGCAAATCTATTTGTTAATCACAAATTACTCTTCACAGAATCAAGTACTTGATGATTTAGGTGTGCACTATGCTTCATGCAAATTGGTGCATAACAAGCTTACATTGTTTCTCAACTATATGTGCTACATGTGGAGTAAAGATGATTTTGTGTTCATTTAAATACTTCACAAATTATGAATGATTAATTTTGGATCAAAAGGTAATGAATTGTGCCCCATCACTCCACAGATCTCCGTTCCACTGCCCAGTCCCAGTGCTAGGATGCTTTATATGTATGTGATAGGGGTGCAACATTGTTCACTAAAAGTGCAAACAGTGTAAATGTACCTTTAAAGGTACAACAGTGGTTTTAAAATCTAGCTGTGTTCCCTAAAGGTACACTACATTATCTTCCGTAGAAGGAGAGGTGAATATTTGTAAAATGTTCATTATAGAACTAGGTAAACAACATAATATAATCCTGGAGATTAAATGAGGCCTATGAAATAGATCTACATTTATTTTATAATATTGTACAATTGTGTTCTCTAACTAAAGGTACTGAATATGTTCCACTGAGGGTACCACCACCGTGACAGTTTTTCTGAGAGTGTAGCTGACAGTTGATATGAAGCATTTTGACCTTAAGCTCCTGTGTACCTGCTCAAGAGCATCCCACACTCCAGCAAACTCCACAGCGCTGGAAATTAATGTTTTGAGAATAGATCAGAATATGAGAAAAAAAAAAACAGAGAACAGTTGGAAGCTCATCAGGTATCTGTTTGTTCCATTAAAGCCAAGCAGGTTGCGTGGGAAGCATGCACTGGGGGCCAGTGCTAAAGCAGGTTGAACCCCCCTACTATGTTACATACACACACACACAACCAATAAGTCCAGGAGGCGGGGAACCTCCCTCTGGCGTCCCTGTTTAGATCAGTTGACTGAGGGAGAGGGGGAGGAGGCTGTCTGAAGCGCGCTGGCTGGGGAGGCTGGGCGAGTGGTGGAGAGAGAGAGAGTGAGCAAAGTGCTCCGCATAAAGAGGAGAGAGGCGAAAAACAAAGTCGGTGGTAAATATTTAAAATTCCACCTCGCTCCCTGGTGGCAAATCTTAGCAGCCTGTTAACAGCCCCCTTCCTTTGTACTTTCAAACACGAAGCAAGATGCGGATACTAAAGCGGTGCACTTTTAGGCTAGCTCGCTGTGTGTGGCATGCAAATTAGCCCTACACACACATACACACTCAAATATATACACACACACAATCATGCCTAGCAGGTCTGAGATGAGCAAACTCAGAGACAGTGGGGTCTCCATATGCAAAGCTACATCCTACAAAGCTTTCTGGCAAGCAAGGGCCATGGCCCAAAGTGGAGCAGACCGACTCTGTCCAAGGTAACAAATGGACATGTTTGATTCATCACAGCGCTCTGCATTGCGGAGCCTACAGGAGAAGGAAGCTATCAGAGGAGTAGAATATAGCAGCCTCATGTTCATGCATGCCAGCCCCAACACAAAGAAATCCAGCTGCTGTGTGCCAGGCTTCACCCAGGCCAACTTTAGCATGCTAAAGTTGAATAATGCTGAGGTTTTGTGCTCAAATCTCTGCATCAGCCATTAGCATCCCCTTAATCTAACTTCCCCTGAGATGCATTAAGACCCCTCATTAACATTTTACTCTGTAAGTAACACTAATGTCTGTTTTTCCTATTTGAATAACCATATGCTTTGAATGCTGAAAAGAAAATAATGTACATTGTTATTGTGTGCAGGTACCGTAAAGCATGATCTGTACTTGACCATTCATTTGATTCTGTGACTCATGTTTGTGTTTTAGGCACATGTCATTTAACAAGAGCAGTTGGCTTATAGTAGGGCAGTATTCAACCGCTATATGGCACCTACACAAGCTTTTCAGGTCTACACTTAAAGTGGGTGTATCCAATTGTGGGGAAACAATGTTCTTTCTGGTTTGTTTATTTTCAGAATCTCTGAAAAGTCTTTTAAGGTGGATCTGTATTTTTGAGGGAAAAAATTACTGTTGTTTGTATGTGGCTGAAGTTTACTTTTATAAGTCTGTACATTTTTATCCATCGTTAGAATTACCATAGAAACTAATTTGTAACTTGAGTTGTGTCTTTGTTTAATTTCATGCAGTTTGCATTCTACCGAATTTGGAGGCATTCCACCTTTAGGTAATTGGAAACAGCAAAACATAAGCCAATATTGCCCACCTATGGATCAGGCTTAGAGCAATATCCTCATCTCTGTTCATTCTTTTCAAAATTTGGAGTTCTCTCCATTATCTAAAAACTCCAGATGCCTTTTCTGTGCCCTGGGAGGATGCTTTGTTTTATTTTTAAGACATTTACAGGCACTGGGGATTCATAAACACATTAGACTAGATTTGGACATGCAACCAGACTGGAGAACTACCAAATGGTGAGGAAACAATCAGAATTTTATATATATATTTCTAGCTTCAAATTACCTGATATTGTTCAGTACTGAACAATAGTTATGACATAACACACGATTGATCCATACATTTTGAACATCATTACAGAAAACAGCATGTTTCTGATACCACTTAAAACAAATCTATTTGTTGATTACTAAACAACTCTTCAAAGAAGTAAGTACTTGATTGTTTAGGTGTGCACTGTGCTTCATGCTAATTGTTGCTAATCGGTGCACTAAATCAGCTACATGTAGAATAAAGATACATTAAAGAATTGTGGCTTATCTCCCACTGCTGGAGTACTAGTCTTTACTCTGGGAAGGTTTTACACTAGATGTCAGTGGAATTCATTACAACATTATTAGCTACACACAGTAGTAATATACAATATTTTCTCTTCAGCATTCATGGACTTGTTGATAAACCATATGATTGGAATACTTCTTTATAAATGTCTACATAGCTTTGGCAGTTGTCTTTAGAGGATATGTGCTAGGTGGCACATAGCTTTAGCTGTCCTTGAGTATAATTTTATAATATTTAATTCTACTACGTAGATATCAGCACTTCACTAAATATATAAGGGTCAACTGTGTGTGCCCCACACCTTCAGCAGTGGGTATCCATATCTTTAGTTAGCCACTCCCACAGCTGTCCTTTTCCATTCCAAACATAATGTTCTTGTTTATGAACAGCAGGAGATTTGAGTTTGTAGCCCCTATCATTCATAGAAAACAGAGAAATCGATAAGCTTGTCCCAAAAACAAAACTAAAAAAGAAAGCCAACCAATTTCACAGTTCTATAATGACTTTGGCTTTGAAAGGCTTCCACGAGTGATCCAATTCTTTTAGCAGCAGGGCAGATACGAAATGCAGAGCAACTCCCTGTTATGGAATACTGTACTTTAGAAGTACATGTGTAATCACATGAATAATGCAGCTATGCAGGTACCCAAGATATTAACATTTCTTTATTTCTTTAATCAATTAATCTATTAATCTTAAGTATTGTTTGATTAATCAAATAACCCAACTGTTACGCCTTCTTCAGTACAACAAGTAATTGGCTGCTTCTCTTAGTGGGATGACACAATAGATGCAACATTGCCCTCAACACTTTCTATAGTGTAACCCAAATCTCTCAGGAATATTGCAGAGCATTATTGACAGGAACCACTTTTCCAAAATTGCTGCTCTTGACTGATCCACTTTGTCGACAAATCCTTGCAGGCTTCATGAAAACGGATGAATGTTTTGGGTCTAGAGTAGCATTTCCTCATGAAATGCAGTGACGCTGGTGGAAGGAAAGGATGTGAAGGCAAATGAGTGAGTGAGGGTGTGAGTGAAGCAGTGAAGGAGGGAGTGGGTGAGTGAGTAAATGAGGTTGAGTGGAAAAGCGAGGGAGAATAGAGACAAACACTAACACTGGAGGGGTGGAGAGTGGAGAGTGGTGAGGACAGAGACAACGACGGAGTAGAGATCTAGAAGTGGGCATACTCGTCCTGGTTGGGTGCGGGTTGAGCAGTGGTAGAGTCGGACTGACGGTGGGCCGCATCAGTGTCTGACGACTGGAGGACCGCTCCTTCTACCTGCTGGGAGCCCGTGGTTGTTAGGGGGCTTTGGGATGCCTCTGCTGGGCTCTTGGCTCCAGCGCTCTGAACTGAGTTGGCTTTGGATTCAGACGTGGGGGCTGCTGTGGGGGCTTCTGAGGGTTTAGTGGAGTGGGTGGAAGGGCCATCACTGAGGTCCACCAGAGGAGCCACGGCAGCAGGGGGGGAGGTAGGAGAGCTGACGCTGGCTTTTGGGGTGCTAGACTGAGGTGCTGCTTTGGGCTCAGCTGCACTGGGGGCAGTGCTGGAGGTAAGAGTGGTGCTTTCACTAGCAGGGCTGTCAGTGACCGCCTCTGAGTTAGTGGCTAAAGAGGGGAGCAAGTCCACTACTGTGGCTGTGGTGTCAGCTGCATGCCTAAGAGGACAGGGGGAAGACGGAGAGAGAGAGAGAGAGAGAGAGAGAGAGAGAGAGAGAGAGAGAGAGAGAGAGAGAGAGAGCGAGAGAGAGAGAGAGAGAGAGAGAGCGAGAGTGAGAGACAGAGAGGGGAGGGGGTAGGGAGTGACGCACAGCCAGATTGTCGGGAATAGTAAGAAATAAAGAAGGAGAGGGAAGCCAAGGAACAAATACACATATAGTGTAAGTGCATCATGCATTTGGATTCAAAGTGAAGAAATAAAAATATATTCATGTTAGTCAGTATCATAGTGTAAGAACAATGATACACTATGTGCTGTCTCCAGCATTAACTAGCACCCTCTTAAGCATTCATCTCCATAAACATGAGCAGACATGGCATAATAAAGGTGCATCACATTGCATTTGTGGTAAACAATACATGACTGAAAAGGCAAACACAAGGCTTATGTATTTTCTTCCCTGGAGGTGAGCAGACTAATCACACTTACAGCAAAGCCCGTCCCTCCCCACCGACCGGATCCTGAACTTCATTGTGGACATAATCAACCCGACACTGCTCCCCAATTGTCATTCAACTGACCACACTCCAGAAACGGCTCTCCAGCAGCTTATGTATTAGCCTCTATTCAAGTCAATCCCAGCAGTGGCTGTTTTGACATTGATATCATTAGCCACCTATTCTCATGTAACGCTTTCCTTCTTAATCAAACTTAATGCATGCCACGAGCAGAATATTTCCCAGGCCACTATTAAATCTAAGCAAGGACCCTTTTGGCTCTGGTCTAGATTTTCTTGTATCACTGAGAGCTCTGTGCCTGGATATGTGTGTGTGAGTGTGTGTGAGTGATAAAGACAGACTCACTCAGGGTCGGTAAGGGGAGTGGTCTCATTGGGTTCCAAGGGGGCTCCTCCCTCATGGTTGGGTGTGCGCTCTTCCTCTGTCCTCACCTCAACTATTGGCTCTTTGGACTCATCCTTCCTGTTTGAGGACCACACATAGCCAAGGTCAGTCAGAGATGGTGGGGAATTTGACCAATATCTAAAAACTTCTGCATAATTCTAGATTTGTATATGAACAATACCATTCAAGATTGGTTTGATATGACATCACTGTTCTAAAAAAAATTGAGAGGAAGCAGAAAATCAAAGCCTTTGGTTTATCAACTGCATTCAGATATCTCTGTACTATGTCCTAACTTCCCTGTTCACTCTTTTATCACTATATCAACATTACACTATATTATTCTATATATTACATGGGTGTGTGTTCGTGTGTTTACTTTCTTATCCCCATTTCTTCTCTTCAATGGTCAGGACCCCCACAGGGCAGGTATGATTTGAGTTGTGGATCATTCTCTATGTTGCAGTGACGCGGTGGTGGTGTGTTAGTTTGGATTGCGCTGATATGAGTAAATCAGACATCGCAGTGCTGCTGGCTGGACTGAGAATAGTCCACCAACCAAAAATGTCCAGCCAAAACCACTCTGTGTCTACTAATGGACTGAGAGGACGACAAACACAAACTGTGCAGCAATATTGAGGCTAATGTCTCTGACTTTACAACTACAAGGTGGACCAACAAGGAAGGTAATAATGTAATGTGCATTGTGCAATGATTTGTCATTGTACAACGTACAACGAAATGTGTCCTCCACAATTAACCCATCTGTGGAAGTGAACACACACCCAGAGAGGCAGGCAGCCATCCTCGGCGCCAGGGGAACATTTGGGGGTTCAGAGCCTTGCTCAAGGGCACTTTAGCCATGGATGTTCCTGCCGGATCGAACCGGCAACATTCCAGTACCAAGCCAACTCCTCTAAGCATTAGGCCAAGGCTGCCTGAGTCTAACAGAGTGGACAATGGATGGAAAAAACTGGAAAAAAAAACCCTGTTAAAAATTCGATAAGCCCTGCTGTGTCTGATCCAATCTGTACCAGTGCAACACAGACACATCACCACTGCAGCATTGCGAATGATCCACCACCCAAATCATACCTGCTCTGTCCTGACCATTGAAGAGCTGTAATCCTGGTGATTCGTCTTATGATCTGCACTACAAAGATAATCAATGTAAACATTTAAATAAACTGTCACGGCACAATTCATCTTGTTTCTCCACCTAAACCACTGTTCGTTCCTTTTATACATCGATTTCAACAAGATGAAATGCCACCAGTGAGGATAAATAAACTCTTAGAAAATCACATTCAACATAATATAACTCTACAGAAGCTGTTGAGTGTTTGCAGAAGAATGTGAAAATGGTGATTTCATGGGTTTGTCATAAAGTGACTCCATATAATCTGTGCCCTTCTTTCCTCATATTCTTATTCTAAAGCAGAATGCTGTTCCCCTCCATTGCTCTCCTCTTAACTCTGCAGCAATCAGCCAATATTCCCTTCATTCTCATTCATAGAGCAAGATATGCTGGAATCAGGCCTGATACAGGCTCTCCTGGAGAGCTGATGGAGATGATAATGACAGTGGGACTGACTGATAGTGATAAGAGAGTGAAAAGCTCAGCAGCTCAGAGCTGGGAAAACAGAGGGAAAGTGCTCACGTGAAGGCCGCTTTGCCCTCCTCCACGTCCTTGCCCTTGGCCGTGGGCCCAGACTTGCCACAGAAGTTGACGGCGATGCACATGAGTAGGCCACACTTGTTGAGGAAATAGCAGGTGACGTCCACGCCGAAGAGCAGCAGGAGGAAAACCACAATGAGGATGCCCACGATGGCCCCTGTGCCCAAGCTGGAACCAGTGGTGGCTGAGATTTAGGAAGGAAGGGAGGAAGGAGAGAAAAGAAAACACTGAACCTGGGGTTTCAGTTCCACATCAACAACTTTTCAACAATAATTAACCCCTTAAAGGCTTAGAAATTAGTAATGAATCTTTAGTATCCAATAACATTTTTAAATTCACAGAAACATACTCCACATATGCTCCACTATGGAGTTCTTTCATTGAAGCCATTGCAAGGTTGGACAAGCTTTACAGAACATCTACAAAACTGAAACTAAAGGAACTGAAGCAATTTAAACTAAAGTAATTGAATTGCAGCATGCACGTGTTTCTTTAAATTAACTTAAATTGATATTAACCCAGTTAAACTGAGTGTCTAACCTACAATGGTTAAAACTTGTATTTAAATCTGCACATCAGAACAGGAAAATTCATTGAAGCGAGGCAGGTTCGAGACTGGTCAGTACATAGACAGGACATCTCCTAGGAACATTTGGGAGGCTGATGAAGGTGATGTTGGTAGGTCTCTGTGGTCTGTGTGGATCGAGTACAAGACAGGGACACTGTACTGAATAAATGACAGTGGCATTTGGATGAAATGTAAAACAAAGTTCCTGACTCTTTGAGGCCATAAATAATTCCTGGGCATTTCTTCAAAAAGGGCAGGGGTGTTACCCAGAAGTGACTAAATCTGCCACTGTGGCCACTTCTGGTTTAATCATCCCCTGCTTCAAAGTACATTTAAATAAATAAATAAATAAAATAAAAAAACCTCAGTCTTTCACTCTCATCGCTTTCAGAAGAAAAACACGTATCTCCATTTTTGTGGATTTTTAGTTGAATAAAGCAGCTGTTCTTCCATGATGAATAGACCAATAGAAATGCTCCAAAATTACTTGAGATAAAATAATCTTACGTTGACTTCCATTGCAAATTAAGAAGGTTTTTCCTCCTATAAAGTGACAATTTTAATGACGCATGTTTTTTTCTTTGGACAGTGATGGCATGCTCTCTACCTAATATCATACTGGCACAGACTGGCTGCCTATGCATCATCCAGGTGGATGTTATTCTCCATTGGCAGGGAAGGTGACTCTCTAGAGTCCCAGAAATGTAAAGCCTTTTTGTTTCTAGAGAAGTGGCCTTTAACTGTAACAACTATCACCACCACCATCATCATCCAAGTATATAAAAATGTATTGAATTTTTAGACTTATATCACATTCTTTACTCATAAAAGAAGCAGCTGCATCTCTTTTGCATCAATTTAATTTTGTTTTATTAGTATGAATCTGAATGGTCACAAATCTAGACCAGAACAAGTGCAGTGTTACGCCTTCTCATATAAAGCTAGCATTCTGGCAATTTGTTATTAATCAGCTTTCTGTAAAACATGTCCAACTTGCCAGCATTTCATATGTAGGAATGCACTGGATCTCAGCGAAGACATTAGTTATTTATCCACTAATATCAAACTAATTTGTAGTTATAGAGCAGGGAAATAGAAAACAGCCTCTGTAGTTAACAGAATCACACAATTTAAGGGGTTAAGACAACAGATTGCAAACCATCAACAAATAAAAGCCTGTTACAGCGTCAAGTGAATATAAACTTGTCCTGATGACAGCAGTGAAGAGTAAAGCCAAATACGCACACAACACACACACACAGACAAGCTTACAGTAGTTCAACACATCAGCTCAAACACAGCCAGAGCAGTTGATGACTGCATGAGACGGACACTGCATGGCAGCTATGCAGTGTATAGTAAAACAGGGAAATGTACATCTATCTGAGTGTGTGTCTGGCATAGTTTTCATGGATATGGACCAGGCATGCTCATTCAGAAGAACATAATTAACTTTCTTTGTAAGGTATATCGAGTATTCACATTCCCAGACACAATCACAAAGAAGGTTATTCTGTTCATGTCTGAGGTGCACCAAGTTTATACATAGGAATTGCACTAGCATGAAATTGAGATGATAATCTTAATATTAAGCTTTCAGTGTTCCAGGGAGTTCACTTACTTTAAGAAGAGTGTAGTGTAAACACACGCACACACACACTCACACACATACATGCATATATCCACACTGACAAGTTTAGACTATGTCACACACAAAACAGAATGAAGAGATGTTGAGAGGGAGCTTACAATGTTAAAGCTGAATTGAGTTTTTAAAGAGAAAAAAAAAAACAAAAACACAGGCTACTTACCAGAAATTAAAATTCTCACATCATGCTCAACTACTACAGGGTTCACACAGATGTATGTACATGTGTGTATGATCTGATGCCTTTACCAGAATCTACACATACAGAACCCTTCAGATGAGTGAGTGGGTGGTGGAAAGTCAGCAGGAAATCTGTGGTCCAAGAGGTTAGGGGTTCAGTCCTAGCTGTTAATACTCTGTTAATGTTCTGCTGCTGCCACTGTGCCCTTGGTGAAGGTATTTAACCCCATAACACTCCAGGGGGATTGTGCTGGCAGCCAGAAATACGGCTTTGTGCAAAAGCATTAGCTACATATATTAACATTAATAGAGGTTCTTTAATTAGACTTAATGACTGTATGTGCTAACAATATACTCCATTTGTTCTTTTAGCAAATACATCCATCTGAGTAAAACAAAAGCTTTACAGATCACAGAGGAATAAAGATACAACACTGTTCAGGCGATATATCACTTAATGGAAAGCACTGGCTACTACTGAGATTGAATTTATCAGTGCTGGCAAAAACCCAGATGATAAAGCACAGATATTTATTTTATTGTAACAAACAGAAACCTGTTATATGAGACGCAGAACATTTACTGCTGTCATTTTGATGTCTGGATCCACAGAGACGGCTAAACTGACAGCAACTGGCTTTACTGTTAATTTTAACACAAAACAGTATCCAGGCCTAGTGTCAGGGGGTCATTTGGTGAGTCAATGGACTAATAACTACTCATCTTGCTCTGCTAAACCCACTATTTTGTGTAGTGCTGATGACTGATGCTGTCATTTAGTAACAACACAAATATAAAATACATCACAAATCAACTAATCTTTACCATCAGAATAACAACCTTTCTCTTTGGGAAATGATGCACATTTTAAAAGACATGAGCTAGTTATAAGAAACAAGCCATGACATAGATTAATACTTATGTTTTTTGAGAATACGTAAGCTATGTTATATTTAGTAAAATAATATATTATATAAAAACACTAGGAGATATTTTGACCACTATAAAATTATTTGGCATTTTTAGCATTTATAGCAGTGTTAATGTTTGTGCCCAAACTAATACAAAACCGTATTTTACACATGGGTCTAATATTAAAGGAGGCTTATCCGTCTCCTAACTGGAGAGCAGGCCTGCCTTTAAGTAATGAGAGTTACCATTAAGGGCACAAGCCTGGAATTGCTGAATCACATCTGTTTTGTATCCACATCCGTGTCCACAATGAGGGACAGACAAAGAGTTCTCATTGGAAAAATTTCACACTAAATAGATGTGAGATAAACAGATAAATCCACTAAGAATAAAACTCACTAGCTCATAGGGTAGACTATAATAATATGCATTAGGAGCGCGTTTGTGTTCCTTTTCTGCAGCCATTTTAGTTCAAAACAGCCTCTGTGAAGCTCTGTTATCTTTCTCCAGCACACGGTTTTGGTTCAGGCGGCCAGGCACCACTGCCAGCGCATTAGCACTCCAGGATCAAGAGCCTGGGACAGTGTGGATACATCTGACTGGGCCATGGTGCTCTGTCGAGCATGCTCCATACTGACAGTCAAAAGTCCGGAAACATTTCACTTAATGTATGCTTTTTCATAATCTAAACCACATTATACACAATGGTTAATTATACCAATTTATTTACTGTTCTTACTCAGTAAAATCTAACCTTCGCTCTGTAGAGCTTTGTGTATATTGTGTTGTATATAGTTGATTTTTTTAACCATGTTTATTACCAATGTTTCTATATTTCATTGTATTTATATTGTATTGATATTTTCTATTTTTGCTTTTATGTGTTAAATGTAATACTGTAATATGAGGAGGTTTTTTTCCTTCTATCAACACATCTGGGATTAAAAGAATTAAAACAAAGTTGACTTTAACTTTATTAAAGCTATCACCATGCCTATTACTAAGAAATCAACAACGCCAAACATTAATATTTCATTATGAGCAAGTCAATGAATGCCTAGGAATCTTACAATCACTAAGACTGCATAAAAGTTTCTGAGGTGTATAATAAGCTGCAAGTTATTTGAATTCCATTCTACATTCTTGTCCTTGTACAAAAAACTGTTGAACTAAATCTAACAAGAGTAAAAGACATTTGATACTTTAAACAAAATCACACAAATATGTGGACAAAACATTCTCAGGGCCACTGTGGCAACTCCAACATTGGTGAATTGTTTCCTGTTACTTTCCCATGTGGCTGTTGGATGTTGTGGCCCAGTGTGGAACCCCTGCTCAAAAGAACCCAAAATATCAGATATTTGTTTTTATCAGATAATGTTTTTTATAGCATTGCTTGTCTTTTGTGCTGCACATTTTGTTGAATTATGAATCTTTGTTGAATTAAGAAAATAATACATTTATGCAAAATGGACTATGAATAGCAGTAGGAATTGCACAGTGGGTTACACCACTGAGCTCTACATGGCTGGCTGCAGTTCAGTTCCCAACCAATGTAACCACCCTACTCTGTACCAGCAAGATTCTTTGGGCAAGAATACATTTACGTACATCTTTATTGTGAATGAATACTAAGTAGCTTTGGATGAGGGCTGCTGCCAAATGCCATAAATGTAAATGAATTAAATGTGACCAAACTTCTGACTAATGCTGAATAACACCCAGAGAGCGCAAGGCAAAATCAAATTCTTAAATTTGTAGGAACTCTGTGTTTCCCGTTTACTGAACTCCCCTGGGACCTTTCAGTTTAATACAAACTCAGATCCAAGTGAAAGAAAACTCAACGCAGTACTAGGTATAAAATGAATTACCATTAGCAGACATTCTGTCAGGCTCTAGACGAAAACATCTTGGCTACCACAGGTGTAAACATGAAAAAACAGCATCATGAATGAAGATGAAGAGCCACAGTGAAACACCAATAAGACAAACACTGAGTGCTGGCTGCTGGCTTCCGCACACCAGGCTTCTCTAATGAAATGTGCCTTTAATTTAGAGCCTTATAAGGACCTTAAACACATCTAAATGCATCGGAGAGACCTTGAATTATTAATGCACTCAGCAGAGAGCTGAGACCGAAATGCATTAGAGAGAAGTGTGGCAGGAAGCGATGCAATTTTCAAGCCACAGCATCAAAACTTGGTGGTCCTTTGTGCATCAATTAGAAGCACACACAGCTATCTGAAAAACACTGTGCAAAAACCATTCTGCTTTAACCAGGCAAGACATCGGCATCCCCTCCTCAAACCTAAAATTACATTAAGAATTTAGAAAAATATACTATTTCGAATATGTCCGCTGAACCTATTATTTTTTATGTCATAATTCATAATATATTCCCACTCATTATCAAATATGCAGATTTTAATATGCCCGCTATGGCAAGATTTTTTACAGAAAAAAAGACAAATGAACCAAATGCAAATCTGGTTTTAAAGTCTATATATTTTCTTTTATGTACATTTCACTCTCAAATGTCATTGATCCTGTGAATAAAGAAATGTGCATATTGCTATATACATGGTACAACCCACTATGTGAGATGAAAGAATGTGTAGCTGTCAAGAAGCTCTGTATGAGAAAAGAAAATAGACAAACTTTGAAGGAGGATATATATATATAGCAATAATATTCTAACTACTTAACAGCCTTGTTTTTCCCATGATGCAGTGGTATACACTACTGTGCAAATGTCTTAAACACCAACAATTATTTCTATGAAAAACAATCTTTTGTTTGTGGATGTGTTTCATAGTTTCTTTCTAAAGTTTCTTTCCAGATGTTCTCCTCAATTGTAGCACACTTAATTTAAAATAATGAAATTTTTTATTAACCTATTATGCACAGTACTGTATAGCAAATCATACAGTTCTTCATCAGTTAACACAAGATTCTAATGGCAAACAACAATGCGAGGCCTCATAGGTCTATATTGTAATCCAAAGAAGCTGTGTGTGTCTTATAATCTATGGATGGAGCCGGGGAATGTTGCACTCTGGAAGCTCATTGTTTCAGCATGTTAGATTTCAGAGGATTAGGACTTTGTTGCTCTGAAATCCCTAGTTGTGCCTTTAAGCTACAAACTGACCACCGTGTCAGACACACTTGTTCATTCTCTCTCTCCATCATGTGTTTCTCTGATTCTGTCTGTAGCTGTGGTGAGGAGAGATCTGCTGGACAGAGTGAGCGACAGGCTTGGCTGACAGTTTTAATCTACTGTCCAGCTACTGGCCAGCTCGAGAGGGCTCAGGGCTCTCTGTCTAGCTTGGGGCACGCTGAAGCTGAACGCTTATTTTCCTCTATTTCAGCCTGCATTTTAACAAGTGTGATAAATCACATCACGCATCTGAGCCACAAAAGGCCGGCGCCCGGCTCTCCCTCACTAACCGAACCATCCCCTCACCTGCTGAGTCAGCAACACACCCAAAAACATCCTAAAGGCCTCGGTGCCATCTCCACTGATTCAAGCAGAGATAACAAACAGAATGCCAAACGTAGAGAGAAACACAAAGGGAAATGTATCATACTGATTAAAAAAGGGGTTTTGAGGAATGAGGTGTCTTATATATATATATATGTGTGTGTGTGTGCATTTTAATGGCTAATGAAAGTGAATGTAAGACGTGACTACAAGGAAGAAGCTTCTGAACTGCACATTTGGTCAGGATGGTCAATATCAAAAGAAACCTTTAAACAGCACAGCTTTGTTTTTGTGCCATTAGTTTCTGCAGTAGTTTGGGCATTTCTATTATGCATAAACCTGCACTGCTGTGGTTGTAAAGCTTAGCTGATAAACTGCAATACATTCTTTTCATTATTGCTTAACTGCAGTATTTCAGTTGATGTTTAGGTCTCCTAACTTGAATATCAATGATGCCCAGATCAAAACTGGTTGTTTTTGTAATGTTCGAGTTAAAGTTTCCCCTCTTTTCAATTCCTCTATTGTTTCCTTTTCCCACAAATCAGTTGGCTTCTAACATAACTAGACAGAATAGAGCCGCACGAGCCAGTAATACAATGTAATACATTGGTCCATCCAGGAGGGCATCCAAGCTGCTTGGTCCCCCCCCACAGCAAGACCAGCAAAAGTGGATACCGTGTGGATTAAAGCAAAACAATGGCAACCCGCTGAGATTGTCCTCTTTGAAAGAGTAAGCTGGCATTTGCCATGATGTGAAAATCCTCAGCCCCAGTTCTTTGATTTAGACTTCAAAAAAAGAAAAAAAAAAAAGAAAAGAAAAGTTGACCACTGCAGATCATGAGCATGTAGCTTGGCCAGGTTTGATGTTTTTAATAAATAATAAATACGGTCTGAGAGGGCCCAGCGTATGAATAAAAAAAAACTCAAGCAGGTGATTGGCACATGCGTTTCCAGGAGTCCAACCTCCAGGGTGCATTATTTTATTGTGAGAATCAATTTCCAAAAAAAAAGGGGAGCAAACACTACTCTGAGTTTTAAACACCTCCCACCGACACCCCCACCCTTCCCCAGAGTCATATCCATGTTATGGGCTGATACACTGTAAGACACTTTGTTGCATTAGCTGCACTTTAATTGACACCCTCCCTGGAAATGCCTGCATAGGTCTTGAAAAAAACAAAAAAAAAAACACATATATTTTACCAGACAACTCAAGGCTCCTTGACACATACTAGTCTTAGGTTAGTACAGACAGCTAGCTAACAGTGAAGGATGTGTCAAGTGTTTATGCGTGTTCATTTATTACAGAAATGAAGATGTCAATTCCACGCTAATATCTGTGGGCTCTATTGGCTTGAGGTCAGGGTGTCAAGTAAAGCTTCCTAAAAACGGATTATAGGTTCAATTAAGCAAAAAATAAAAATATTAGCAATAAGGAATTTAGCATTTCAGAAGATGTGTTCAACAGAAACCATTACAGCAGAAAAAAACACTTGCCTTTCACTTCCAAAGGCTCTGTGGGTCACTTTGAACCAACATTCAGCACCATGTCAGTGTGAGGATACACACACACTATGTTCATGTGGTAATATGATCCCATGCAAACTCTATGGACACCAACTAGCATAAAGCTATGACTCAACATCCCACGGTGCTTCTAACAGTTGATCCAATAACTCACGTTACTCCGTCACTTAAAAATACATTTATCTTATTTAGTTTTCTTCTTAAAACCTACAATGTTTACTGCATGAGAACACACTGGTATGTAGTTACAAAACCATATTACAGAGTAGAGTCAAATCACACTTTGACATCGGTAGTAGTATTTTTGAATTTTTTTCTCTTTTTTCAAGTAAGAAGCAAAGAAAAGAAAAATAAAACAAAGAAGCATAAAGTAAATAAAACCCAAAACTTATTTTTTTTAGAATTATCTAAAATTATGTACATTTTTTTCTCACAAAAACACATTTCTGTATCAGTGCACAAGGCTGGAGCCTGTCCTCTAGAAAATAGCCTTCCATTTATGAGCCCTGTGACCTACCAATGGATTGAGGAAGGAGGAATAAGAAAACTGAATAGAAATTCATGTGATCAAAGCAGGACTTATATAAAATCCCTTGGATAAAGGTGCACCCCTCAGTAATTGTGCACTGAGAACAATGCCAAGAGAAGCCTGTGGCCAAACATTCTCGGCAAGGAACAAGACTTTTCTACAGTGCTTCGAAAGCTTCGGTAAAAGTCCATGGTTTGAAAATATATCTTTTCAAACAGATGTGGGCTAATCTGAAGAGAAATGTAAAACAAGGAAGTAACAGAAACAAAATCAGACAAACAAAAGACATTCAGAATGACACAAATATCTAGCACACTTAACCCCGATAACATGGAATTGGAATTTTTTTTTTATGTTTCATTTGTGTGTTTGTTTGTTATCTTTAAGCCAGTTGGAGATTCAGAATACGTAGAAAAGGGGCATGTGGAGAGTTGGAGAGTGGGCCAGGGGCAAGAGCTTCTCTCCGCAGGCTCTGGTTTATGAGAGCAAAAACACAGTCACCATGGGCAGCATGAGCGTGACCAAAGCGTACGTGACGCAGGAGCAGCCAAGGGTAGCTGAGATAGCCACAGGGCCACAACCACCACACCATGAACACAGCACCAGGAGACCACAGAGACATTGCAAAAAATAAAAATAAGAAAATTAAAATTAAAAAGGAAAAATACAACAACAAAAAACAGAACAAAAAATCCAGAAACAAAAAGGAACACAGTTCAAAAAGGGACAAAAAAAGAGGGAAAATTAAAAAAAAAAAAAGTGGGGGAAAAATCAAAGAGATTTGTGTGAATGATAATGTGATGGTCCAGAAGTGTCCGATTTCACATATGGAGAGACAGAACAAGGGATAGAAGGGAGGGGTGGAGGAGGGAAAGAAATTGGGTACAAAACAGGGGGGGGAGAAAAAGAGAAAGAGAAAGAGAGAGAGATAGAAAATAGGTCAAATACAGAAACTTATGTTTATTTGTAATCAGAAAATAAGATCAAAGAAAAATCCAAGCAAGTTAGTAAATAAAAACAAAGTAAGAAAAGCCATAGCATGTTAAGAGCACAGCAAAAATGACAGGGACGGCAACAGCAGGTTAAAAAGGAATTATAGAGAGGCAATACGATGAAAGAACTGGAAAAAATAGGGAAAAATGATACACACGCACACACACACGAATACACACAAAAACACACACACATACAACGAGTCAAGAAACATGAGGCAGCTTCCCTGGTATTAAACATAATAAACATTCTGTGAGCAACCGCAGTAAAACTAGTTTTAAAATCATGCTTTAAATAATGCATAAACACATGTGAAGTGGAGTCATACATTTTTCTGCTTGAACTGTTCATACCAGGGAATGTTGCACAGTCAGGAAATAAAAGTAAAATTAAGAAACAAACAAGTTTATGATGCAACACAGTGAAAATGTTTTTGTTGGATGATTGAATGAGTTCTGAATCGTTACTAAGACTGCACAACGTTAGCGGCCATTGTTTAGTACAGTCTCACTCCTGGTCAAACAGTAGCTGGGGAGATTTGGATTATTGAATTAAGTATTTACGTTTCATAAAAATAACAACCTCAATGCCGACTCAATGGAACCAAATGTACTGTTGTTATTATTTCCGCCGACTCCCATGGAGTGTAAGTTGACCTTCTGCAAAGTGACATGCAAACCTAATAGTCTCCCTCATCCCAGAGTCAATGGTAAAAGGTCAGGACTTAAGCAGGCCTAGTTGAAACATACCTGCATCTACCCTCACTTCATGTCTCATGATCCTAACATAACCCCAGAATGGAGCCTGGTCGGCTTTTCGAGCAGCTGTTTTTCCACTGTCTTTACAAAGCCCAGCTGTTGAGGCTGAGGCAATACAGATGTTGGGCTAAAAATAAAAGCCTCCATGCCTTTTGAACGCCCACATGTTACACATTGGAGCTAATAACTCTGGCACTGTAATGCATAAGCGCAGACAAGTTCAACAAGGGAAGAGGGAGGAGTAAAGCTGAAGTAGAGTAATGCTACACATGTTTTCAGGTTAAATTTTTTCTGTATTGAGTATCTTTGCTGGATAATATATATATACGTAAATATCATAATATTTAGACTTCCAAAAAAAAAGCTCAGACGTTTGAGCATTCTCCCATACATAGCATAAGCCCCTCCTACTCCTCTAAAATTTACTCTGACAAGATTCACCAAGGTGTCAGGTCTGGATTATTGTCAGTTGTTCCAATGAAAGACAGTAAACGTTCATAGTACTAATAAAAAAAAACAAAAAAACATTATTTTGGTGATTTTTCAATACTGCGCTGAGACCCTAAGAAAATACTTAGGAAACAGTAAGAGTTTCTGAACATGGTCCATCTGACCCTGCTATGCAAAACACTCTGAGATCCAAAGCTCCCACTGCTATTTATGGCTCCTTCCCACCAAGCAGATGAGGGGAAAAAGCGGGTTTCCTGCGCCATGCACTGGCAAATGTCTGTTAGGTCCTCAGGAAAGCATTAACACATTAATCCTGTTGAAGCATCAGCATGCAAGACCAGAGGCTGCATCCCCACAGAGCCCAGAGGCCACAGTCCAGTCAGCTCAGTACAGCCTCACCACTGCAGCAGAGAGCCTGTACTGTGCTGAGAGACAGAGAGGGGGCGAGAAATAGAGAGAGAGGGTCAGAGTGTATGAGGAGTAAGTGTATATGGCCCCTTCTTTGATCTGTGGGCAGGCAGATTAATAACCCCTTAAACTCCAAGGACCTGCTGGAGGTTCCACAGTTCAATTCCTTCTTCTTCTATATATACACACACACACACACACACACACACACACATAGCTAATACAGAAGTTGCCAAGTAGGTACTGAGAAATTTATATTGAATAATACACTGTAGGATTAATAACTGAACCTTAATCCTGGAGTTTAAGGGGTCCTTTAAGAATGCAAACGTCTCTGAAACCACAGTCCTGCAAACAGAGCACAGACAGCTATAGCCAACAAGATGGGAGGAGGTGGGAAGCATTGGTTTGTGGGGGTGGGGGGGTGGGGGGGGACTCAGTGTGGCTTCGTCTGTCAAGTGCTAAAAAAGAAATTTCATCTCTGCTGATATGATCTGCAATCGCTTTGAGTGGAGCAATAAAGCTAGCTGAAGGAGTGAGCCAAGAGCTGCCATAGGGGTCAGGCTAGAAGCATAGCCCTAGAGAGCAACTAAGCAATACTAAGCTGCAGTGGGGTCTCCAAGCTTAACCCCCCACCAGCAGCTCTCTGAGGCATCCCTCACTCTGCTTCATTCATCCAGCCCAGTCTCATTAGCCTTAGTCTTTGTCAAATCACTCTCTATAGGCCTGGGGCTCCCTCGGGGGAGGCCAGGCCACAACCTGAGCTGACGCTTACCGCTACCTAGATAATCCCAGCAAGATCTAAGGGGAAAAGCCAGGTTAAATGAGGGTAGGTTGTGGTAGCCTCCGCTTCAGATGCCCTCACACAAAGGTACACTGACAATGTGATGTCTATTGAGTACTTTATGGCTGGTCTTCCAAACTGTGGTGTGCTACAATAATATGTCTACTTTTGCTTTTTTGCCTGTCTCTCTGCATTATATATCAATTAATCACCCCGTTCCCGTCAAATAAGGCAGTTCCGGGCCTCTCCCAGGCAGACTCTATTGCAACAGATATATGCCAGGGTTAAGACTTTAAGGTCCAGGATTGGCTTTAGAGGGCTGCTGGCCATGCTGGTTGGCAGTGGCTGTGGCTGCTGTAAAGGAGTGGTGGGTGCAGTACCTGGGATGGCGGTGGGCTGTGGGGAGGTCCTGAAGGAGAGGATGCCAGGCTGGGAGCGGCCTTGCTGGTTCTCGGCCACGACGTAAACCTCATAGTCTGTGTTCCAGTCTAGACCACTCAGCACCACATACTCACTGCCGTTAGGCAAACGGATCTCTGGCTTCCACTCGGAATGATGCTTCTGAAAAAAAAAAAAAAAAAGCACACACAAATACATCAGTCAGGGTAAAAATCATCCCTCAAGCTGAATTCTGCTAAAATTTAAGATTTCACACAAAGCTTCCCCAGGATCCTACAGAATTGCAAATGAATTGAAGCATTTGAGGTCATATTTACGCCCCTCTAATGGCCAGGACTCACATAATACCCTGCAGTTAAACATACATCAACACCATAGTTTCTCATAAAAGAAACATGCTACACTGTGGCATACACATTGCGACTCTGTGAATTATTCAAGCCGGGAGATGTGTAAAGCCTCAGCTGAAGTATATTACCTCACGTCCCATCATACTCACAGCTCTAAAGCGCACAAGGTAGTGCTTGATGGGTGAGCCCCCATCATCCTGCTTGATCCAGTTGACCCTCAACTCATTGCCTCTGGACTGGAACTTGGCCTCCAATTTAGGAGGATTTGGTTCCCCTGAGGAGAAGACAAAGAGTGAGAGAAGAACCTAAGCACAGACTGGGTTTAGCTAGAGTGTCCTAGCCCAGGCCCTCCACACAACTACAGCAGACACAGGAGGCTCTGCAGTTAGCGCTCATACTTTATGAATGAGTTATCGACTTGTCATGTGTTATTTCAACCATGTTAGACAATTTAGGCCAGTAAGAGGAGAACATTCTCCTAGTGTTAACCAAGGCACATTGGTTAGTAGATTGACACCTGTAGCTGTCAAATTAACACCTACAGGATAATGTTAGTTCATAATTAAAGGCAGGATATCTGTATTTTCTTTTTAAAAAACATATAATCAAAAGAATTCTTGAGATCAGACCAAACTATGATTAGGATATTCAGCAGGATTCCTGGCTCTTTACTAGCTTTAGCATCAGGTTTATTGAAACTGCAAATCACCAACTATGTCCTGTGCAAGACAATGTGCATTTACTCTTTAAAATCACTCTGTTACTCTCCAGGAATATTTCCTAGACCCTTCCTTTGACCACGAGAATACTCCCTATTGTAGGCAGGATAAGGGGTGAAGTAATGAGATATTGCTGATGACAGACTATTAAATTGATATTGATCCTTGACTGGTGCCTTTGTTAACAAAGAGAATTGATAGAAAACTAGATGGCCTATTTAAAATAAGTTAAAATAACTCGCTTAATCATATTAAATATTTACAAATTATTTCACTTTCTTTTGCAGTTGTTGACCCATTATGATTAAAACAATGAATTTGTTGGAGGGAATTAAAAAGAAATTAGTCTACGGTCTGGCAAATTGGTCTCTTTGATGAGGTTCCCAGTTTGCTGTTTCTTATGTTTTATAGGAGCTGTGCAGTTACGAAACTAAAATAATGTGAAGAATATCCCAAATGTATATCTAAAGCTGAATTTAAGAGCACCTGTGCTGTAATGAGGGGAAACAAGGCACAGCTTTAACAGTGGGCTTGTAGCAGATGGAGGATATTAGCTCTATCTGTTGCTGAAAATGGTCTCATTGTCCTACATTTCTTTACGAGCTGTTCCTATGGCAGACAAATTCCCTCTGGTGTTCCTTAATGTACACTGGGCCACAGTGTAACAGCACCGTGTAGACTGGTGTCCAGTCCAACACTGTGCTAGTTAATTTAACACTGGTGATTTTGCTTTGCAGAGCACTCTGGCTTTATTTTTTCCCAATTGTCAAGGCAAGGCAGTGCAGGGTCTTTTTGTCATGGGCCATAATGATGGCTCTTGCTGAAACCTTTCTCCACATATAGAGCATTAGTGAGAGCTCTGGACTCCTGGGAGTGAGACGCTGAGGCATGGGGCCGTACAGGCCCGTAACGAGAAGGGAGCAGGGGATGAGAGCCAGTGGCAGAGTGAGAGGGAGAGAGAACACTGCTGTAATACACTCTCAGGGGAAGCTTGTTATCTGGCCAAACCCACTGCCTAATGACAGCACTGCCTTAATTATCCTCCGCACGTTGATTGGACGTGCTCCTCCATTACATTTAATAATATCAGTGAGGCCAAGGGGGAGCAAGGTGTGTTTGTGTATATACACGGGCTTGTTTGGGAAGCTTGCTGGCCACCTGTGTCACTAGAGAAGCCTGGGAGGAGACTACAGATCGCTTTCATTAATCATCACAAATAGCTACTAGCCCAGCCCCATTAGCCTTCAATGTCACACTGCCCAAAGAACACCCCACTAGCTTATACACACACAAGATAGACATGAGTGATGGTTTGGACTTGAGCTTGATCTCTAACGGAATATCTAGATGTATGTCCTACTGAGATGGAATGAGGGAATCTAATATTCGTGACCCTGATGGGAAGAAAAAGCATGTAGAAGAAAAAGATGATCATTAATCTTGATAAAATGTATCACTGGCCGTTTTTCCTCACACAAGATCCCACTTCTTCAGTCAAAGGCAGCTTAAATCCATTCAGACCATCAACAAATTAGTTCAAGCATGCATGAAACTACATCTGTAGGTGCTACTTGGTTATATTCCCTTCAAAATTAATTTAGATTCTGCAAGATGCTGGAATTCAAATTAGAAATCCAGAGTTAGTAATAAAGGAAAGAGTTTCGAAGAGAAGGCATTGTTAAATCAGCTAGAAATTAGAAATCCAGTCATGGTCATCATTCCCAGTTAGGTGAAGACTTTCCAGATGCTATGAAGAGAAAAGAGGGTTTAAGGTTAAAGAGATAAGGGAAGCAGACAGACAGAGACATGCTCTACCCATGCAACAGTGAGATTAAGGCCATTGATCCACATCACAGTCAACCATGATTGCCAATTGCCAGCAAAACATGATCGGAAAAACAAATTCAGAAATCCAAGTCTTCAGTAACCTGCTACCAGACCAGGGCCCTTGAGTTTCCTTTACTTCACCTGTGACTATGACCTGTACACTGTAGAAGTATACAGCATCAAGAAAAGTGATGCTCTAACTGAGTGCAACGATTGACTGTCCCTTTATGCATCAGCAGACATTAACATCAGACTGAGACAGCGCTGACATGGTGGACAGAGACACACAGAGAACATGCATAAAAGAGTATCACTAAAGAGGGGAGACTAAGACAAGGCAGGCCTGAACAGAAGTGTGTGTAAACTTGCATGCATGCAGTAATGTGAAGTGTAAGGATGCAACCCATGGTTATGTTTAACTTATCACAAATATCAATCATGACAGTTATACAATCTTAAAAATGTAAAAATGAACAGCATTACATTTTAATGGATAGAAAATGTGATTAGACGTAGTGTAAATGTGGGTTACTGCATATAGGTTAATTAAGTGTGTTTTTGGACTCTGCTGCAGTAATAAGAACCAAATCTCTCAAATGTAGACCACAGATCATTTATTTAAATTCTATATAATAAAGTATTAAAAAACAATATCGATGTTACTATTCAGTGTGTTTACCTCTTGACAATATTCCAGCTTCCATTATTTTCAGTTGACTTGTTTGTAATTTTCCAAACATATCTGATGCTTCCTAGTACATCCAATAAACTGCAAACTTTGTCCTTTACTCACTATGGCCTTCTGGACAGCTATACATCCTTGCAGACCCATAGCATTAGGGTGCTCACAGTAGTGGGAACAAGTGCGAGCAACACTAACTTTCAGATTTGAAGCCAGACTGGAGATTGTTTAAAAAGTAATACTGTTATAAAGTACTGTTTAATCTGTTGATGGGTTTTTTGGTGCGTTACCATGTATTGAATGCTTGTTAGCAGTCTCATTTTCTGTATATATTCAGGTAACTTTGCATTTGAAAACTCTTGTTCACTCACATAAGATTCATTGACTATTCCATAAATATCTCTTACAAAATGAACTTTTGTATGGCCCTTTTGACTGCAAGGTATTAAACAAATGAAGGGTGGTCTTTGACTTTTGTTGGAATAAAAGAGCAATTTTGCATCCAGTATTAACTGCTGCTATATTTCACCACTCGGGCTATTGAATTCTACTGAAGTGTTGGGTACTGAAGTGTTAAAGTGTTTTACAGCAGAACACTACTGGATTACTGCTCAAGCAGAGCGACTGATTGTTTTTAATGTCAAATCCAGAAATCAAGTGAGCAGTGTAAAGCTCTGTGAGAATCAATGGCTCATGAATGAAATGGTCCTTAAACGTTGATGGCGCTGGGGTGAGTGTTTTTCTCTATCTCATAATTAACATTTCTGCTTTCGCTCCTAATGTGAAATGGACCAAAAATGACAAAGAAACAAAAAATTACCTTCTGTTCGCCAGCGAAGACGACATCATCAGCATCATGCAAGAGCCACATGACAAAGTCACATGATATACACGTGCAAGATTTGTCGAAAGGAAAAGTTGGGGAGGGATGGGGTCACATGGAAAATACAAACATTGGAAATAAAATTACACAAACATGGAACAGAAAAACACAACAACAAGAGTGTTAACACCAAAAAAACAAAACAAATACAAAACAAAACAAACAAACAAACAAAAAACAACACAAAAAAGACAAACAAAAGAGAACGTAAATTCAAACATAAGCAATTCTCTAAAATATTAGAATATGTATAAAAAACATGGACATATTAGGATCCATAAAGCAATTCCATTGTTTTTTTTTAATAAGGCAAATCAATTTGTTTTCCACTGCAACTGTAGCAAATAGGATCAGTAACATTTGCTGAATTATATAGCAATGATAAGCCTTGGCTGGATTTATAAATAGATGGTTAGAAATTGCTTAATGAATCAACACTGAAAACAGCATTTCCCCTGACCAGGAATGACACTTTCATTCAGTTGGAATCAAACAAAACTCTTTTCACAATGTTGTTAATTCTGCTGGCTTGTGCTTACTGCATGTTATCAATGACACAGTAAAATGAGTAGGCCAAGCAGAAACAGAGGGGAAAAATAGTTGACAAATACAGAAAAAAACAAAAAAAACAAAAAAACAAAACAAAACACAAACACATGATCTAATGCTGAGTGCATGACTGAACACTAGAGCGGGACACTACAAACTGGCCACAATAAAGCGTTAAGACAGAGATGCTGCAGCTGAGGGTCAGGATGTGGAAGGGACAGCAACAGGGTTTCACCCCCTATCACAACCTACAAAGATGTGTGATTTCAGACACACACACTGTAGAGTGATAAAACTCCATTGTGTGTACAGAGAGAATGCTGCACCACAACAGTCATACAAATCAACACAATACTTACATTAAACTTTAAGGAGTGGGAGAAAGCTTTAATTAAATAGTCAGTTTCTACATCTCATGATGACTGTCTGGATCATGAGAAATACTTACTTTTTGAGCTTTATGTTCACAAACATAGATATATGAAAGACACATAAAAGAGCCCATATCCTACATTTTCCTGTGATCTTTTATGTCCTTGTAATAATTGTAAAATACTTGTAATAATTTAATGATTTCCATAGACTTAACCAGACTTTATCTATTACACACTCTCATTGTCTTTGGTATTAAACAACCTGGTACTGTGCTTTTAAGATTTAAATATGTATGTAAACAATTTATTGAACAATACGCTACTCTAAATCTGGCAAAAACATACCTCTCACAACCCCCATCCTGAATGGGTGAACAGGTAGAAATGCTGTATTTTAGTGCACTAGGTCAAAGGTCAAAATGGTCAAATGGTCTTGTATGGAGCTACATTATACCGATTGGTTAGGGAAATCGTATATAAAAAAATTATAATAAACTGAACACATTAAGAAAGTTTGGATTTCAATGATATGGACCCTTTAATTACTTTTAAACCTAACCACAGAAACGCATCATGACAGAATATCTTTCACTAGAGGCTTAGTTCAATGGCTTGCGTCCATTGAATCATTTCCTGCAACAGTGATTCACCACAGAATTTTGACTGGAAGTCAGTTGGACAAGCTTTAAAACAGCATTTCCAAAATATGTCGGTTTCTGAATGGCAAACCTCCCAGATTTAAGTCTTAAGATGGTGCACATACTTTTTGAATTACTGCGGAAATTTCATGACTTCTGTGATACCACAAAAGCAGTGTCTCATCATTTTCGCTTACATAGCCCAAGACAAGAATCAGTCAACAACACTTTCCTACATGCCATTTAAGATCCTGCACATGCAGTATTAAACTGTTGTTTACCTAATCTCTTTAACATTATTACACAATGCTCTATTTCTGTAAGAAATATCACCTGGCTCTTTCTGGGTCCTGCTTAAGTTTTTTGTTTCTGGTTCCCTTTGCTTTTACTTATTTTGTTGGGAATTACAAATTCTTCTAAGTTCTAATGAATTTTGTTTCCTTTTAACACTATAAGCTTTGTTCAAGAGGACTACTCTTGGTAAGTGCTGAAACAGTTTGTTCATAAGCAACTGAACATTGAACATTCATAAGCAATTCTTCCCACAGATTTCCAGTGGAGTTGGGACTCAGTGTTGCAGTAAATTACTCAGTACAGACCAAATTCATTGACATGAACATCTGGCATAAATGACACTAAAGTGAACCAAAGATATTTGCTTCAAAATACAGAAGCAACCTATTATGTTTTCCAGCAGTTTAGTAACATCTTAATAGATTATACATACTTCACAGCTGCAAAAGTGTAAACTGTAGTCATCCGTGTCAGCCAAATGTGTTTAATCTCTTTATTTCAAAGACAATCAGACCAAGACTTTAAATATGTAATTGAGAACAATACGACTGAAGGCCTCTAATTCAAGTTTATTAAATAAATTCCTTTCAAAATGTGAGTACCAGGCAAAACCATGCATGTTGACAGTTTATCTGACACACCAACACACTGACATTAGTCACAAGATGCACAAATATTAGACAAATCTGTAATCTCAGAGGGGCTTCTACAAGCTTCCTGTCAAATTCAGTTAGTATATTTTTAAATATCTGCAGTCATGTCCTTACCAGCACTCCGGAATACAATAACATAAAACAACTTTTT
Organism: Hoplias malabaricus; assembly: GCF_029633855.1. Taxonomy (NCBI): domain Eukaryota; kingdom Metazoa; phylum Chordata; class Actinopteri; order Characiformes; family Erythrinidae; genus Hoplias; species Hoplias malabaricus. The sequence goes on along the minus strand of NC_089814.1, from coordinate 20,706,402 downwards.
TTTTTTTTTAGACATCTATCCTTTGTCCAAGATACTTATGGAAGAAAATTCTTTTTTTGATTCCTTTGACATCTGACAAGGATTTAGTCCAGCCTAATATCAGGCCTGCCATTCAAATCCTAATAACTAGACAGTTGTCTGACAGAGTCCAATTCTATCATAAAGAGCCTGTCATCCTTTTAGCAGAAAATGAAAAGAATATTTGTCTATCAAACGTTAAACGTCAGAGAAAATTCTAGGTCCCCCAATCGGCTCAAGGTGTAATTCACAATATCACAAAGACATTTGGAAGTGAAAAAGATCAAAGATTTCAATGTATGCCTTGAGACCCCATATACCTGGTATTTGCCCTTATTTCCATTTTAAATTCGAATTTAAAAATAGGGATGTATATTCCAACTAATTTTGATGTTCCAGCATTTTCGAGAGTTAACTGCTGAACTGCAGGGTAGAATCAGCAACAAAGTGCTGTGGCAGAAAGTTCTTGCTAGTGCACTGATGCTAGCAGACTAAAACATCAGTAGCAAAGAAACTTTAGGAGCACATACAGGGATACACAGGAAAACATGCTTTATAATTCAAAAATAGCCAAGGGAAATCATTTGGTCTCTGCAGGTTAAACAAGTAGGTTACGGCACTCAATAAAGCTTGAGGCTGCCCCCTCATATGAGCTAATCAGTATTACTGTGCAGCAGTATATGGAGATGACAGAAGAGAGTTCTACACAACTGATTTATTCTTAGTCTGTTAAGAAATGAGGAATATCTATATATAGCTTTATTTAACAACTGATCCAGTTGTTAGCTGAGTTACAACCCCACCCCTGAATACTTGTGTGACAGTTTACACTCTTATTTTTAACCTGTCTCACTCACTTCCAAAAAATGTCTAACAATTTACACTCTTATAATCATCAGATATTCTATTTCACATTTTTCTCTGCATGTTTCACCTCCATAATTTTTAAGGTGAACTCATGTGAGGCCCTTTTTTTCCGAACTTTGCCCAAGCTCTGGACTTAATCCTTTAAATCTATTTATTTAACAGTAAAAAGAGCAAACCCTCAAACAAACATGTGTTTCCAGGGGCCTCTAGAGAGTGAAGTGATGCAATACCTCCAAGGGGCTGTAGAGCAGAAACTAAAGAGCTCTAATGTTGCTAATTTTGGTTAACAATGTGAGGGCAGTTCCCTTGTTTTCCCTGATCAAACAGCATGCAACACAGTTCATTAATATATGCTAATGTGCTAAGTGAAAAAAGGCTTGGGCACCAAATGAGACTGGATGCAGTGAAGAACATTCCACAGAGCAGTTTAATGTTTAAAGGAGGAGAAATGGAACACAATACAAAATCCAAACTGGCTCGGCATATCCTGTAGAAATGCGCTGATCCAGTGACTATCCCTGCATGCCTCAAGTGCAGGAATATGGCATAGTGAGAAGAGCCACTCTACAAGCTGGGGTTAGTAATAGTATTCTATGTGGGTCTGAGGTGATGAGACTTGGTCTATTTTAGTGTGAAGCTGTCTCACTCGCTCAGCCCAGACAACAGCTACACAGGCAGTTTCTCCTCTTCACTACGGGTGCTCTCTCTCTACAGTAAGCACCAGCAAAGTTGGCTGCAGGAGCAGTGGTCTAGGTAAGACATACTTGTAGCAGGCGGATAAAGAGGAGCAAACAACACTGCACACTGCCGGCATACTCACTAAGGACTGTTGTGCTCGGAGGATTTGGGGTTGGAGTCACTGGAGATGCTGGAAGATGGTGAGAACATGGTGAGATGATCTTGTTTCAGGCCATGAGTAGAGCTTGGCCAGGCATTAGCGAAACTGACCTTACTCTACTTTATATCTCAGTGGCACTGGTCATACTACACAGCAGCACATAAATCACAATAAACTGTCAGGTCATAGGCTGTATGCAACGCAACCATCATAATGAAAAACAGCATGCATATATTACCTGCAAAAAATATTTACCACCTGTATTTTGGAATATAGACAAAGATACAACACTTACATCAAGGGTGAGATGATCACAAGATTTGAACAGAATTCAGTGTGTCAAAATAACACTCTGTGTTACACACTGTGATGCAGGTGGTCAGGGACACAAATGACAATATATCACTTATAGTTTGAAGTCTAAATTTGCTGAATGCATCCCTGATAGTAGCCCATCAACAGAATCAGCATAGCAGAGATGTGTAGCTTTTTTCTTCATCTCCTGTTTATTTACAGGTTGCACTGGCAATTTATATGATCTTAACATTTGTAACAGCCTGGGCACCAGATATATTCACAAAGTTATTCAAGCAAGTCCAAGTCAAGTCTCTGGGGTGCAAATCCGAGTGGCTTCTTGAGTCTTTATTAAAGAATTTTAGTTTATCTTGTTATTAGCTGCAGACACTGGCACCAAACTAAGCCCCTATTAAAACCCTGTCATGTTCAACATGGCTTCAAATAATGAGCTCTTCATTCTATAAAACACTTCAGTCTGAAGAAGAAAACGGAAGCTCTACTTGCAATAAATTGGGTGTTTTAAAGAAAGAGGAACAAAAACTTGAAGTGGTTGGCTAGTCTGCAGTTACAGCATACAGGTTAGTTAGCTAGCACATTTACCAATCAAGTAAATTTAAGTTTTTATTGTGAGATATTAACATACTACACCTTAAGCTAGTTTAGCTAGTTACATCAGCTGTAATACCTATTATGCTGGCTAGCATACTAGCTGTCCAAACAACATGCTAGCTCTTTCCTTTACTTGCTGGATGAAGCCATTTGTTCTGCACATTACATTGCTAGTTGAACTATAATAAAAGGTCCATGTATCAAATAATATCATCACTAGGGACAACATTAAGACACAATGAATCGGCAGGGGTAAACTACAATATGTCTCACTGTGCACTTCAGATCATATCACTAAAGAGAGGTGTTAACACCAGCTGTGAACCTGGAATTAGACTGGTATGACATGATAGGCTTTGAAAACAACTAATGTTCTTTGCAACAACTTCATGCCTTCTTGAAGACATCTGCCATTTATCATGAGAAAAAAATCTTTCAGCATTTTTCACACATCTGACCTGTATTGAAAGCAAATGACCAGACATCATATAGATCTACTGCTGGCGACACAAAGCTGAGCGATATTGATTTTCCTGCATCAAAATGCTTGAAACCTATTGAAAGAGAAGTGAAAATCTGACCTGAGAAGCTTTGAAGTTAGTGCAGGCTCTTTTTTCACAATTTTTCATGAATCATTAAAAGGATTCAATACATCTTATCACCCCATCCACTTTTCAAAGAAGCTTTTCAAGGTAGCCAATAGTCATTAATCATTTGGCACTGCTAAGAGTTCTTTTACACAACATACTCTTTTGCTACCATTAGCACATGAGAAAGCTCCTTTGTAATTCTATTGCTAAAAATGATTGAAAACATATTTAAAATTTAATCGGTAGCTTACTGATAAGCAAATGAATACTATCCATCATGAAATACATTTAACAACGGATCTGATCTAATCTAGCCCATGACTGGAATATGTCATAACATCATGATTACTTCAACTGCAGATATACCAAGCAGGATCCTCCCTTTTAGTGGACTTGCTTCAAAATTGGATTCACGCTGCAGTATAATTGCCTGAAAGACTATTATTGCCATTGACATTATCATCTCTGATGCCTCATCCTCTGACTAACATGACTTTCTGACTGAAGGATGGCTTTCAGTAAGGTGAATCTAAGAGCCATGGTGTAAAATGATAAGCATTTTGAGTAGGAGGTAATAATATGATAAGATGTAAAAAATATCCCCCATTTCTTGCTAGGAGCCAAATGTAATAATAAGGAAAAGCTGAGCCTGTTAGTGAGCAGAATTTCTGACAGATGTGAAGGAGAAATTCACTTTCCAGACATTATAAAACCTGCAGAAGATATGTATGCAGCAGGCTTGTCTCCTACCGCCTGTGTTTCTGCTTCAGTGGTGACAGGGGATCCATAGATACAAAGGGATTTATGGGTACCAAGCATTACGAAGACATCACAGCAGCTGCCTGAGTCTATTCCACTGAGCAAGTCTGCAATGTCATATTCAAAATTAAAGATGTGTTTTTACTTGAAGACAAAGTTTTGCAGATGAGGTGCAAACTCTCTCTTTTTCCCCCTTAAAAACTGAGTGCCAAAACTACATAAACTGCTGTGTTGAATTAAACTATCCACCTGGCATTAGGCTACTGATTCCACAACAAAACGTCATGATATATAGGTGCATCTTCTTCCATAAGCTATGACTGGGTGCTTGCAAAAAGAAAGAAAGAAAGAAAAAAAAAGTAGCAAAAATTAAATGTATTATTCATTCATTCATTGTCTGTAAGCGCTTGTCCGGAGCCTACACAGAATCACTGAGTGCAAGGCAGGAACACAACCTAGAGGGCGCACCAGTCCTTCACAGGGTAATACACACACACACACTCGCTCACACCTATGGAAACTTTTGAATCCCCAATCCACCTACCGACATGTGTTTTTGGACTGTGGGAGGAAACCGGAGCACCTGGAGGAAACCTACAAAGAAACAGGGAGAACACACCAAACTCCTCACAGTCAGTCACCTGGAGCGGGACTCGAACCCATAACCTCCAGGTCGCTGGAGCTGTGTGAGTAAATTGTCAGTTCTTTGAGTCACATAGAATGAAGGGGCAGTTAAATAGTGCCTCAGGGGACATCTTAATTAAAACACTCGAGAACTCCACTTGAGGACTTTGATGCCTAGAGAGTTTCCAATATATCCTCCATTTTCCTTCATGTTTGTAGTACAATAAACTGTACTGAAGCAAAGAAGCCATTGCTTAGGCATATATATTAGCATGTCTTTTGGTGTTCTGACACACTGTATAAACATTAGATTAATTGAATTTATCACAAGGAACTTGTACATGAACGGCATGTTGTGTTGTAAATGCAGGTTGAACAATCAGTTACATTCTTCAATAGGGGTCTGTGTAGTGTAGTTTATCGCAAATACTAAAGTTTGATTTCCTGCCTGAGGAACCACAAAAGAGTCTTTGGACAAGACTACTAACTGTACATTCATCTATAAAATTAAATCATTATAATTTTAAATTGCCCTGGATAAGGGTGTCTTTAATTGTACTGTAATTGTAAAAATAAACTACCTTATGAAAAAATGGTGGCTGAGCTTACATTAATCTATACAATCTTTATTATATTTATGTATATATACAAACAACCAGTGAAAAAATAATACAACTATTCAACCTCATGAGCCAGTGAAGACTATTCGAATGTACATTTAGTTCAGAACAGCCTACAGTGTACCACACAATATGTCAAGACTTTTACTGTTTTATTTTTACTCACTACACTTTCCTGTTCATCATCTAGGTTTTCTAGGGCAGGAAGTACGGACAGTGTTGGAGACATTAAGCTGCAGCTGGTGTGACACTCAGTCAGTGTTGGAATGAGGAACTGGACTGTGCAGGAGTAAAAGTCGGAACAACTTGAGCTGATGTCACATATTCCTGGTTACTTAGACTGTCTGGGGCAGAGTCTACATGCTATGGACTGTTGCACTTGTATTACACCTGGCTGTCCTTGTAAACAAACATGGACACATGGGTAATGGCTGACATAACCCTGCTTCCACTGCCTCACAAAGCAAACTTGAGTACAGAATAAGAGTTGGGATGAAAATTGTCATCACCAATGCAGTACCACCATGTCTCTAGGGCACAGATATGTCTGTTTTGATATGTCTTATCAATTCAGTACTGTATATTTAAACTCATATTCACGGAAGATAGTATGGCCAACTAGAAGTCTTGCAAAAATGAGATTAGTCATGAGTCAAACTTGATTTTAATTTCAAAAAGCACTTAAAATGGCCAGTGTTGCTAAAACATACCATGTAAATAAACTTGCCTTTCTTGTCTAACAGTTCTCCCAACTCCCATTTTTTAAAATTTACTTTGAATTTATTTAAATAAACTGACTATACTGCCTCATTTAAGCTTTTTTTTGTTGGATTTCTGCTCAGATTCTTCCTGCCCAAAATTTAATTACTAACTCACACCCGCAGGCTACTCCAGGTATCACACTTGACCCCCCATTCACTGAATTTGAACTCATGATCTTCTGATGAACAGGCAGTTAGACAGCAGTGCCATTTTGTAGCTATGGAATTATACAAAGAGAAAAAAATATATATTTCTTTTTATTTTTTAAATTAATTTTTGCACAGGCAACAACTGTAGATCTAAGCACAGGCAATGTATTTTTTAGTATAAGGGATGTTTTAAATTTTCCTTATTACAAATGTTTTTATTCAATAAGGTTGGGTGCAACTTGATAAACGGTAATCACTAAAGCATATCAACTTTGAGTAAAACCGACTTAAATTGTTGTTCACTGAACTGAGGTATTCATTCATTGTTCGTAACTGCTTGTCTAGTTCAGAGTTGCGGTGGGTACAGAGCCTACCCAGAATCACTGGGCACAAGTCCGACACACCCTGGACGGGGCTAACTGAGATATGGTGCTACAAAACGTTATTAGTTAGAATGAACTAAACCACACACTACTAAGTTGGGATAACTCAGCTTTATTATTATTATTATTATTATTATTATTATTATGTAAACTGTCATTGATGGCTCAGTACAGATAGACAACATTAGCCTCAAACATATCCCTAAATTTCTCTAGGAGCCTTTGGAAGTTTGGAATCCTCCTGCATGCCATGAGTCTCTCTCACCCACCCCCGCCTCTTCTAGGGTAGTGGTGACCACATGTGCATGTAGAGCCCTCTACTGTGATACCCCCTGGAGTTTTAGCATCATCACTATTCACAGTGTGTGTCCCTGAGGAGACACCGTCAGAGATGTCTACTGGGCATCTGAGAAGGGACCTGTCAGAGGACCTTTAGTAGTAAGGACAGGCTCTGGCAATGGAGCATAGGCAGCACCTCTGTGAGTCCCAAAAGAGAGTTTTTTTGGAGGTCTAGGCTCTACAGCCCTGATGCACAGGGAGACAGTGTGTGGGCAGCTGTCAAAAGCTTCTATGAGCTGTCCATCACACCTGTCCTCAGCCCTTTCCCACTTCCATGCTGCGTGTTCTCCCACACACCATTCTGACCACTGCCACTGGCTGTGGAGCTTCAGGGAGAATGGCCAGCCCCCCTGCAGCACTTTCTGCAATGAGATTACATGCTGCTCTGTTATGACTTCCCAAGGCACAGAGGAGAAAGCTAGAGGCATACAATCTTCCTTAGAGGAGTCAGTCTCTAGTACAGCACTAATCATGACATTCTCCAAGCGTGAGCCTTCGTCCATCCTCTCTTTTGTCTTTCCTCTGCAGTCTTCATCCTCTGGAGACTCAAGAGTCCAGGCATTTGTGTGCAGGTTTGTGTAGAAGTGCTGATGAGTGCCTGTCAGTGCACCTCTGCCTCTCTGTACTTTTAGGCTCCATAAATGTCAAAATTATGATTTCTTCACTCTCTGCAGAGGGAGAGCAGCAGAGTGCTATACGAAGGAATAAAACGCAAGAGAAATAATTTCTGCTTTGCCAACTCTGCAAACAGTTCAGTGCACACTGTGCAAACAGCAAGGGTAAACTGTATAATAGCTCGATATGTATTTGCTAGGACTACAATATATCCTTAAAATTGTAGGGCACACTGACATGTTCTAAAAGGTTTAAACTGAGCCTACATGCTGTGTAGATTCCCATGTGGTTGGGGCACTTTCTCATGGCTGAGTATGAACATGAATATGAACGCTGATCAAATACGTTGCAAAGGCAGGTTGGACAATGATTTCACATGCTCCAGAAGCAAACCACATTTCACTTGTAGGCCTGAGAAACTCTCTTAAGGAGAATTTCACATTTTCCATTTTCTGAATTTTGCCTAATTCAATATACGAGTTGTAAGTGAAGTCATTGTGAGAGGCCAAATATGAAATGACACATTAAAGTGGAATGTATCATCTTTAGCCCACACACACACTGAAATAAAACAAACCAGTCTGCTTATTGTGATCTACCTTTGGCTGAAAACATGATAAAATGAGTAATTTTGATTTAGTGTTGTGCCTTACATGGATAGCAGTCACTTAAATATTGTCCTGCCTCTTTGTCTGAGTCTCTCCAGAGTTTGTAAGAACAGGTTAAACAGGGCAAAACAATACAACAAGCACAGAGACTTGTATGTATTGATTAAATAAGGTGAAAACAAGAACACAAAAGAAAAGGCTTATTAGAAAAAATATATTCTGCTCCTTTTGTCTTCCTTTTGGTATAAACAGAGCCTGTTTCTCACAAACTCTTCTGAAAGCAGTCAATCTGAACAGTGCTATTTTAACACTGGGAAAGTAGTGCTCAGTTATTTGAGGATAATGTGGTATAATATGTCCCATGGATTTCTATAATCTGCATTTACAAAGTCTAAGGACAAAATATCTACCAGATATTTGATTTTTATTTGAGAATTGATTTTAATTGCGTGAGCAAGCTTAATTGTGACAGACCTACAGCAGACTATTAGAACTTATAGTGAACGTTCTCCTAAAGTGAACTTCCTGCAGCTCAAGTGATAGTCTTTATTTGCTCACTCCCTCAGTCACGGTGAGTGGGGACGACCTGTTGAAACAGTACTAGAGTCAGGTTGGTCTATTGTTCCTTTTGTTTCTGTTCCCTCAAAATGTACTGAAAGCGGGTGTTTGGCAGGTGAATTCACAGTAGACTGTCAGCGGGTCTCTTTAGCTGTAATGTGATGACTGTCTGAGCTGCTGTGTGCTCCAGTCCTGTCATACCAGATCTGATGAATGTTTGGAGAGTGTTTGGAGTGCTTGGATCATTGTGTCGCCAATCACCTCTCACATCCACGCGAGTATACCTCCACAACAAGAGCAGACAATGCCATCCATCTCCACTGAGCATGACCACATTACACTATCATTACAGGATATGGGCTCTCTCCATGCCTGTCTGCGTCCATTCTATTTCAGAATAATGACCATGAGAAAGCTCCCTCCTTCAAAATGATCCCTGTCACTGACAAGGCTAAATGAGGTCTCTTCTGTCAGTCAAATTAGCAACATCTTCATGAAGATGCAACCCTGGTATGTAAATGCTAAACAGTGTATTTGTTCACTATAAAAATGAAGATTAATTACTCTGGAGCGAATGCTTATAACCGAGATCCGTGCTATGGATTAGTGCTGGGAATAGCCATGACTAGACTTCTCCTGAAAGCTGGTAATTTGAGGGTTTTATCAGAGACATGATGGAGGAGGGAAAATATGCACTAAGCTGACTAAGGCAGTGGTCACCCATCCACTTCCTGGACATCTACCATCCAGCAGAATTTCATTTTAGCCCTCATCTAATACTAATGGGAAGACACAGATTAACAGGCTCCTTAGAGGGAACTTTTCCAAGCAGAAGGCTGGTGACCACTGGACTGAGGGACAGCTACCACATGAATAAGCTTGACTCCAGCTATTAATGCTCTCTAACTCGCTATAACAACAAACCTTTGTCCACGTTAGAGTAATAAAATGGAATTCCATCTGGAAAAATAAATAAAATATGTGAGACACGAGATACTGCATGAGCCCTCTGAAAGTCTTTAATGCAAATGCTCCACTCAGTGGCTTCTTGTTCGTGCTTCAAGGAAATGAGCAAACAGCCACTTAATTCAGTGGGAAAACAGAATATTTCAAATCCAATTTCTGTGAGGTGTATGAGTCCGCATGAGGTGGGAATACTTTAAATCCTCATTTGAATTTCTCATCTAAGCTTCACTACCTTTGGCTAATAGCTTCCTGGTGGATGTGGCAGAAAATGTGCAGAGTAACTGGTAGAAATGGAAACAAATGGCAAAACAAACAGAGATAAACGGGTGTCAGAGCCAGAAAGAAGAAGGGAGGAAGACAGAAAGAGGGAGACAAGGAAAGAAGGATAATAAGACAATACAGGTGCTGGTCATAAAATTAGAATATCATGAAAAGGTTTATTTATTTCAGTGATTAAAACAAAAAGTTAAACTTGTTTATTATACTCATTCATTACAAACTGATATATTTCAGGTGTTTATTTTTTAACAAATATTTTACAACTAATTAAAACCCCAAATTCAGTATCTCAGAAAATTAGAACATTACTTAAGACCAATACAAAAAAAGGATTTTTTAGAAATGCTGGACAACTGAAAAGTATGAGCATGTACAGCACTCAGTACTTAGTTGGGCTCCTTTTGCCTGAATTACTGCAGTAATGTGGTGTGGCATGGAGTCTATCAGTCTGTGGTACTGCTCAGGTGTTATGAGAGCCCAGGTTACTCTGATACTGGCCTTCAGCTCTTCTGCATTGTTGGATCTGGCGTATTGCCAGAATTGAGATGCTTCTGATGCTGTCTCTTGTTCAAAAGTGGCTTGACACAAGGAACGCGACAACTGAAACCCATGTCTAGCATACGTCTGTGCGTGGTGGTTCTTGAAGAACTGACTCCAGCTGCAGTCCATTCTTTGTGAATCTCCCCCACATTTTTGAATGGGTTTAGTTTCACAGTTCTCTCCAGGGTATGATTATCCCTATTGCTTGTACACTTTTTTCTACCACATCTTTTCCTTCCCTTCGCCTCTCTATTAATGTGCTTGGACACAGAGCCCTGTGTAGAGCCAGCCTCTTTAGCAATGACCTTTTGTGTCTTGTCCTGCTTGTGTAAGGTGTTAATGTTGTCTTTTGGACAACAGTCAAGTCAGCAGTCTTCCCCATGATTGTGTAGCCTAGAACTAGTCTGAGAGACCCTTTAAAGGCCTTTGCAGGTGTTTTGAGTTAATTAGCTGATTAGAGTGTTGCACCAGGTGTCTTCAATATTTAACCTTTTCACAATGTTCTAATTTTCTGAGACACTGAATTTGGGGTTTTCATTAGTTTTCAGATCAAATTAAATCATCAAATTAAAAGAAATAAACACTTGAAATATATCAGTCTGTTTGTAATGAATGAGTATAATATACAAGTTTCGCTTTTGGGATGGACTTACTGAAATAAATCAACTTTTTCATGATATTCTAAATGTATATGAGAGAGAGAGAGAGAGAGAGAGAGAGAGAGAAAAGCACTTACTTGTGAAAGTATAGCCTGAGTCGTCCAGTGGAACAAGAAATCAAGATGAAAACATAAAAACATGATGAGAAATGTAAAAACAGAAACAGAAATCAAATATGAATAAAACCAGATAAAAGGGGGTGAGGTGATTACAACTGGCCATTTATAGTTACAAGGTCATTGCCATTCTTTCATAACTACTCTTAGACTCTAGATTGGACAAACTTAAAACCATGTGATGTAATTAACTGAAACATTTCTCAGAATATCTACAATCTTATCTAACATTAAATATCTAATACAATTATTGACATTACAGCAAAGCAAGAAGGTATAAGCCATTAATGCTCAATGTAGCTTTATGAAATTATTCCGGTTACATGACAAAACCTACATCCAGTATAGAAAACACAAAGGATCTGAAATGAACAATGCACATAATCTGACTTCGTTACAATATATAATTAGGGTGAACAAGATTTGTGGTCTTTAAAAATTGTCCAACTAGATGAGAAGGTGATGCATTTATCTTGAAACACAATGGATTTTTTTCAGTAATTTCTGGTTCAAAGTTATAAAGTAACCCAAAATGGCACAGCTGAATGCCCCAATTAGCTACAGAACAAAATGAGAGCAGGACAATGGGAGTGAAGGGAGGCTGCTACTGAAGCAGAGGGTGGAAGAGCACAGATGGAAGCGTGATATGTTTCACAGATCAAAAGCAGCTTTGACCTGCCCATGACTAATGAATGACTTATATGTAATTTAACAAACTACAGCTCCAAAGTCATCTTGAAAACAAACAAAAAAAAGGCTTAACTCTGCACACTGTACATGATGTTTAGGATCCTTCCCTCTAGTTAACTGGCTTTCAAGAGACTACACAGCTTTAAAAAAAAGGTTGCTGTTCTTTTTGGGTTTTTACTAGAAGGCATTTCAGAGACGGATCAACTGAATAGTATCAGTGGAAAAAGTCTTTAATAAAAACATGGAGAGAAAGGCAATTTGGTGCATTTTTACAAAGTGACTTAATTCCTACTAGTTTAAGAGGAAAGTGAATTAGCAAAGAGCCACTGTGTCTCCTTCTGCACTCTTTCTACACACACTCTTCTAATCTGCTGCTAGGCAGAACCCAGTGAGAGTGCAGCCTTTGTTATTACATTCAGTAATTATCCTACAGCTTGGAAAAAAGCCTGCTCTGCCAAAAGCTCAATATTAAAGAACTTTAAACAATGTATAAGGAGTGATCCTTTAGCAGAAAATGTGGAAGGAAAAAATACAAACACTCAGCAAACAACGGTCAAACGGTTTTTATCAGATGCTGGTTCGATATCAATTTGCTTCAGCTGAACATGCTGCTGTAGCAGCTTTACACAAAATTAATACAGCAGTATATCTAGTATAATCATAAGCGGGATATTGTGGCTGACTGGATATTAATTTTTAAGCGATGAAGCTCTAAATCATTTAATTACCCTGCCTTTGCATGGCTAGAATAATTCTTTAGTTTACAAATAAACAGATCAGAAATGTATACATTTTACATGCCCAAAAATATAAATTGCACTTGAGAAGACAGCGCACACAGCTTTGGATGCTTGACTATGAACTGCACTCTCTCTCTCTCTCACACACACACACATACATGTTGGTAGAAACTGAAGGGAGAGACGCTACACACTCCAAGGACAGCAGGGAGCACTGGTGAGGTGTGAAGCTAAAATAAGACATTACCTAACTCCCAGCACAAACACACATACACAAATACACATACACACTCAAACACACACACACACAAAAGCATAGGACGGGTATTGCATCTGCCGTGGGTAAGATCCTGCCGGGCAGGGATGCACTGAGTGGCCTGCTGCTGAACTGAGGGTAGGGGGAGGAGGAGGGAGACCACGGTCATGTGGTATAGAGACAGATATAGAGAAAATGAAGAGAGAGAGAGAGAGAGAGAGAGAGAGAGAGAGAGAGAGAGAGGAAGGAAAAAAATCTCAGAGTGGTACTTACTGACAGGCTGTGTTTTAAAAGTCTCTGGGGGACAGCTGTCTCCTTCACCCTTGCCGTTGATGGCGGACAACTTGACCTCGTATTTGGTCTCCGGCTTGAGCTCCACAATGGTGATGAGGTTGAGACCTGTGGGATGGCATATTTAAAAGAAAATCTGATAATGGACTCGACACTCTGACTGAGACACATAATGGAAAGCACTTATTGAAAGTGGCCTTTAACCCTTAAACTACTATAAATCTAAAGTGTAAGTCACATTGTTCTTAGGGTGATAAACAGAAGAATGCACCCAATCTGGACAGGGATTCAGCAAAGTGCTGGAATACACATTATACACAATGGAGCATAATCCAAGACTTGGTTCGATCCCTGTCCAGGAAATATGTCCCAGGGGTTTAGCATCTTAACTTATATTAATTAGTTGCTGAAACTTATGATCCAGTAAGTACAATGAGGTTTCATAGGCAATATAATATATGGCTTACAAATCTAGATTCATTACACAGCTGTTAATTACAATGATTATTATGCAGTAACGAGTAGTAGTTAAACTCATATAAATCATTATCAGCATTGATACTATTATTTTTAAACACGGATTATGAGACCGACATGATCCATTCACATTCAGTATCATGTTGTTAATTGACCTTAGAAATGACCTTAAAATAATATCATGATATTTCAGGGTATTTTGATAAACACATGCGGCACGGTGGCGCAGCAGGTAGTGTCGCAGTCACACAGCTCCAGGGGCCTGGAGATTGTGGGTTTGATTCCCGCTCCGGGTGACTGTCTGTGAGGAGTGTGGTGTGTTCTTCCTGTGTCCGCGTGGGTTTCCTCCGGGTGCTCCGGTTTCCTCCCACAGACCAAAAACACACGTTGGTAGGTGGATTGGCGACTCAAAAGTGTCCGTGTGTGTGAGTGAATGTGTGTGTGTGTGTTTGTGTTGCCCTGTGAAGGACTGGCGCTCACTCCAGGGTGTATTCCTGCCTTGCGCCCAATGATTCCAGGTAGGCTCTGGACCCACCGCGACCCTGAACTGGATAAGCGGTTACAGATAATGAATGAATGAATTATACAGTAATACCTTGACTTACGAGTTTAATTCGTTCTGTGACCGAGCTCGTAACACAGTTTGCTCATATATCAAATTAAATTTCCCCATCAAAATGAATAGAAATGCTAAAAACCACACCAGTTTTTAAATAAGAAAAAATTACTTTATAAATAACAAATAATGTATAAAAAATACATTATAAAACAGAATGTAAAGATTAAACTGCCTCTATTAAGTGTATTTACTTTAAAGATTAGACAAAGATGCTGTAGGAGGTGGAGGTGATTGGCAGTGGAGGTTGGGGAAGTTTTCCTTTTCATGCGCTATCGCTTAACTTAACTTACTCGCTACACGCTTAATGCTACAATGCTACAAAAAACAGCGATACAAAGCTAGTATCTCCGAAATTTTTTTTGGAAAAGTTGATTCACTCATAAGTCAAGGCTTCACTGTATTTAATATATATTAATCATATTAAATGGGTTCAATTATTAGCACTTTGGTTTTACTTTTAGTTTTAGTTATTTTACTACAAATGTAAGTAAAACGTAAAGTCATTGGAGTTTATCTGCTTGGGTTAGAACACATTGCACTCTTCTAACGGCATTTTTGATTTTCCTCATCCATAACCAGGTGCTTCTGCTTGAGGTGGTACTTCTGCTGTTACAGGCTCCTTTCTTTTCTTACATAACAACATGGTTCATTGTACATCTGATGTTTTGTAACCAAATCATTTTCCTTTAGTAGTACAGCCCATATAAAATTATTTTTACAGACTCAAACAGCCACAAATTTGACTAAATATCTCAGGAAACATTTCTAACTAGACCTGCACCTCAGCAGTAGACCTTGTATGTATATCTATGAGTAGGCCAGAGTGATCCCTTTGTTGCTATCTGTGTATACACTGAGCATTGAGATCACATTCACATTCCGTGCGCGGGCATGATTCGCGTTCACACTGACGTGTACCATGGCAGAATCCAACTGAACATTCTTCCCCTCTTCAGTCAGAACCGGGCATGGTATGGAGCATTCACCCTCAACAAACAAGAATTTGGGAGTCAAACGTGCCCAGTATAGATTGCCAAGTGTGAGTACCCCTAAGTGTGAAAAAGCCGGACTATTGCATTTCTTGTATGTTATGAGCACAAGGATGGCAAGTCAATGGGTCCTTAAGAGTAAAGGGTATATGGCCAGAAAACAGAAATACAGGGCATTCTTCATCAGCTGGTTTGCTATGTTTGGCTTCTTAGAAAACAGATTTGTTGATTATCACAAAACAACAGCACGGACAAAGCCAGGAGAAGTCATTGCTGTCGTTATTGGGTTTCCACACTTTGGAGGCTGTGATGAGTCTAGTGTTGCTGCGTGGTCTGCGTGCCCACAGCCACATTCCTCCACACTCCATCCAGAGCCATGGGGACTGAAGGACAGAAGGCCTAGGCGCATGTATGGGAATTTGCTGCTGAAGAAATGTGCTTCTGTGTATGTAAGTGTGCGTGTGTGTGTGTGTGTGTCTGAAGCTTGTTCTGATGAATGTCCCACAGAGGCTTGGCTGACAGAGCGGGCTGTCAACAGCAAGTGGGCTGACACACACACACACACACACACACACACACACACACGCACACACCCCCGAGAGAAGCAAGACAGCGCCCACAGACAAACACAGCACATTTCAGCCTCTGACAACAGCTCTGAGCACTCTTACTTAGCATTCAAGTGAACCCTATCCCTTTCCCCTCAATTGTGCGCTCTATTTTCGGTAGACTTTGCATTACATTTCACGCCTGCCAGAAATGGCTTTGGTAAAAGAGCAGACCCCGTCTCTTTTTTTAAACCTGGCAGCAAAAAAAGGTTGGGTTTCAACCACCTGAAATAGCAAGAGTCTGTGGGCAGTGTTTGTGCTTGGTCATGATGACAATGACTCATTAAGGGCAGATACTGTTTTCAGTATCGGAGGTCAGTTTGCGCTCTTCATGGCCATTCCAGGTCAGGGATAATGAGCAAAGGCATTCAAACCAGGAACACAAAATGATTACATTTTAAACTGAGCATTTTGGAGAGTGTAAAAAGATGTGCACGCCTTCTAGAATAGGCCATTATTTGTTTTCCATTCCTCCTGCCAGGATTTGTGTGGTTTTTGTGTGAGTGTGTGTGTGGTTGGGGGGGGGGTGTGCTTGCAAATTTTTAGGATTAAAAGTACATGCCTCTGTTAAAAAAATTATTAAATAAATAAATACATAAATAAACTAACAGAAAAAGTAGAAAATACAAAGCTAAAACAGGTTAAGGAAGATACATATATTTTTGTCCGGTCTAGTAGGCCTTTCAAAATCTAACATGATTTCAATGAAAATGGGGCGGCACGGTGACGCAGCAGGTAGTGTCGCAGTCACACAGCTCCAGGGGCCTGGAGGTTGTGGGTTCGATTCCCGCTCTGGGTGACTGTCTGTGAGGAGTTGGTGTGTTCTGGGTTGCTCCGGTTTCCTCCCACAGTCCAAAAACACACGTTGGTAGGTGGATTGGCGACTCAAAATTGTCCGTAGGTGTGAGTGTGTGAGTGAATGTATGTGTGTGTGTGTGTGTGTTGCCCTGTGAAGGACTGGCGCCCCCTCCAGGGTGTATTCCTGCCTTGTGCCCAATGATTCCAGGTAGGCTCTGGACCCACCGCGACCCTGAACTGGATAAGTGGTTACAGATAATGAATGAAAATGAAAATGGAAATGACAACGTAGTTCTAAAACTGATACTACCAATAAAATATCTTATTTAAATCTTAATTTAAATGAAAATCTATTTCACAGTTTGAATTAATATGTTCCATGTGACGATGCAACAGTTGTGTCAAAATGATAATTAAAACATTATTCACTAATATGCATTTGCACATTTGACTATGTGTTTGAAATGTACATTTAAAAATCTCCACCATGATACACAGGTGGCAAAATTCAAATATTAAATATGAAACAGTGTCTCTCTGCAATAACGTTATCACCCCCTACCACGCTTGGTGTGTGTTAAAATGCTTAAAAATGCAAAACAAGCACACTGCAATTTCAATTCCATACACTTTCCCACCTGTCAATCTTCCCGTCAGGGTGGGGCCAATGGAACGCTCAGCAGAAAGGGCTTTGTTTTTGTCTACTCTGTGCTGTTATCACGGCATCAGCAGCTACTGTTGTTGTGAGGCGTTTATAAATATCCACTTAAGACATTTTGATCAATATGAGGGAAAAATGTGTATTTGGAATAATAAAAGAGTCACACTGGCAGTAGAGTGCACAAACATAAAGAGGAAATGTCCCACTTAGTGCTGGAGATGTGCAATTATACGTTAAATGTATCTTTGTGTATACACTACATGTCCAAATGTTTGTAGGCATCCTGCCTTATGATGAGTACATTCAACTATTTTAGAGGCACTGACGGTGGATGTTACATAAAGTTACATAGTTCAGCTTCTGCAGTGCTGATCCCACATTAGTAATGACAGAGGCTCTATTCTCTATATTTCAAGTCTGTGGAGTATCACAATGATTTTGAAGGTGTAATTTGAAAGTAAAAATAATATTAGTGTTCCTTATATCTTTACAGTGTGTATACAACAGTACTGGACTCTCACCATCCGCTACTTCGTACTCCTTGCTAATCCAGTCTTGGCCGGCCATCCTCCATTCTGCCTTGTACTTGAGGATGGGAACTCCTCCACTGGAGTCCGGCTCATCAAACTCCACCTGGGCAGTGCTGGGGTAAGGGGTCACTCGCTCAATAGAGGGAGCCGACGGCACCTCTACAGAACACAAAATCACACACACACACACACACATGCAAAACAATACAGTACTTCAGTAGGCTTCCTGTTAAACAAAATTCATACACACAGCATTTCTGACAGCTGCAAAACTATACCCCACACACACTTTAACATCAGTACCATTCCTACATATGAAAAGCTGACGTTTTTCTGTATTCTACAGCAGAATGTCTGCAAGAAAAAGTGTGGCCTTTTGTCACCAAGACAAAGCTATAAAGTAAACTTGAGGAGGAGTAAATTGCTGACTCACAACAAGCTGTAGTTTACTGTGTGAATCCTTAAGGACAAACCACTTCCAGCAGCACCGAACACATTCTCAAATAAAACTTGCTTTTAGAGAAACTTGAGAGCAACTCTGCTGCATAATAAAAGGAGACTGCCCCCCCCCCCCCCACACCCCTCTCAAGTGCTGATTGGGCAAATAGGCATTGCTGATGAACGGAGGCTTAAAAGCCTCTGAAGATGAAGAAGGGCGTCACTCCTACACCGTCCATCACGCAGAGCCTAAATAATCATTTTTCTGAGCCACCCACACCAGCTCACTGCCCCACTTTATAGTGCACCAAAAATATCAGAGGCTGGCAGCATCTCGAACTGTCTGCTCTGCAGCCTGGAAATTATATCCCTGCTGCGTTTATTACCCCAGAGCCTCAACCCAAAAAACTACAAGTGCACACTCTAATCCTGAGGCTACAACACCTCTGTCTGAGGATAATTTACCTTCTCCAACGCCTTGTGGTTTGCAAATTAGCACTGGAAGGATTTAGAGTTGGTTTTAGGACATTAAGCTACTTACTGAGTAAAAAAAAAAAAAAAAAAAAACTGTATGCAAAACTAATGAAAGCTTTAGCTTTCAGGTTTACATCGTAACTGAATCTGAAACTGCCCCAACATCCAAGGCTGGGAGACAGGCAGGTTTCAAGGTGTGAATATGCAATGTACCTTTGATTTCTCTAATCATACACTTTACATTTTAATCTCCCAATGAGGATATATACTGACCTGCTTGGATCAAAAGGAATTCCTTGGACTCTGTGCCGATTAAGTTGGTGGCTGTGCAGTTATAGCTGCCAAAGTCACTCTGGGACTCTGGAGTGACCTACAAAGGGGAAAAAAAGGAAAAAGAAAAGTGGGCGGAGTTTCATGACATCCCTGCGTGGTCTGACCTAGCATGATACAGACATTCTCCTTTTCGGGTGGATGGGTTCTGGGAAGCTCATCGCCATGGCAATGGCATCAGCCTTTTATTCCTCACCCCTGGCAGTCATCTTGCTCGATAATTATTGAGTGACACAGAGAGAGGGAGGGAGGGAAACAGAGAGAGAGAGAGAGAGAGAGAGAGAGAGAGAGAGAGAGAGAGAGAGAGAGATGTGGATAAACAGGGGCAGGAGAGAGGAAAACAGAGAACATCAAACATAGGAAGACAAGGGTCGGGGAGAATAGAAGACTAAGAGAGAAAGATGGATGGAGGAAGGCAGAAAGAGAGAGAGAGAGAGAGAGAGAGAGAGACAGAGAGAGAGAGAGAAAGAGAGAGAGAGAGAGAGAGAGAGAGAGAAAGAGAGAGAGAGAGAGAGAGAGAGAGAGAGAGAGGTGATAGAGGCAAGTATTGTTCAAGGCATGCTCTGGAAATACAAATATAGCATTATTTTCCAACAAAAAAATCTTGAAATGAACTGAAAAGAGGATGTAGTGTGAGATGAAAAGAGAGAAAGAAAAATGGGAAACAGGGTGAGAGAGTGGGATAAAGGGTTAGGAGAAGGGACAGAGGGAAACAGAAAAGAGTGCAGAGAGAGCAAGAGAGAGAGAGAAAGAGGGAGAGGGAGAGAGCGCGCAAGAGAGAAAGCTGTGGCACCATTAGCCTCAGTGGCCTGGGAAAATGTGCCACCGATAGTGTCACAGTGTCACAGAGAACATTGTGATCTCTACAGAATGGCCTGAAATCCCAGCAACATCCTGCTCATTCACACACTCTCTCTCCAAGCTGCCCTGCTGCATCACCATCAATCTATGAGCATGCGCTCTTAAAGGCCCTTCAGAAAGAACAGCATGGCTAAAATGCCTTATCTTTGTTTTATTGTATGTGTGTGCCAGTGATTTACTTTGGGATCTGTGCACTGCGAGAGGCCGGTGACAGTGCGTTTTATGCGGCCCAAGTACAATGCGTCATTATTCAGAAAGCAGTTTAATTAGTGTAATTAATGTAATAGGTCGGCTATGAGGGAAAACAAAACAATGAGGAAAATCATGCAATTGAGGAAACAAAATTACATGTATTATTCAGCAGTATCATTAAGTTGATAGAGTGCACTACAATAAAAACCAGTTATTACACTCCAACTGCCTGAGCTCCAAGGCTAATAAAGGTTTTGACAGATGCATATGCCTGGCTCTATTTTACAGGGAAATGGACAATTCAGGGTTCTGTGAACTTATGGCTGAGGACTACCAATCATTGTACACACTGTAATGACAAAACCTATATGAACACAGAATTGCAGCTTATATGGAGCGGTGATTGATGGAGGGAGACAGGTGAAAATAGCAGGTAATGGCATTTATTAATGTCCAGCTTGTCACAGCAGGCATGGGTAGTTTGATCTGACTGTGTGTGTTTGTGTGTGTGAGAGAGAGAGAGAGAGAGAGAGAGAGAGAGAGAGAGAGAGAGAGAGAGAGACAGTAGGTGGAGAGCTGGTGGGGGTACCTCAAGATAGCTGACTGCAGGAGTGTTGTAAATTTTGATGTTGGTGGTGTTCACACCAGGCAGCTGCTGGCCTTCACGGAACCATAGCACAGAGGCACCGGGGTGAGCTAGAACCTCACAGGAGATGTTAGCAGCGTTCCCTTCCCATGTGAACACTGTCACCGCCCCCTGGATCTTTGGGGCATCTGTAATAAACACCAATGTAGCATGGATCAATCAACGATTTACAAATACAGCTTGTGACATGCAATGATCTTCAAAATTTTTCAACACTAAGACAACCCTCAAATTACACAATTTGTTTATTTTAATTCCCGAAAACAAATGAAAATAAAAAAAAAATATGAACAATTTCTGTTTAGATTTTTTTGTTTGTTTGTTTGAAAAATACTGGAATTATTTTTGCACTAAAAATTTACATTAATAAAAGACAAAGTGGATGTGATGAATTTGCGGCGAACATAAAATAAATATCTATGAATGTTCATTCAGCTTTGTTATGTTTTCACATGTCCAAAACAATGGCTGTGAAGCCAAATGATAAAATGCAAATGAATGATAAAAAGCTACCAAGGCATTGAAACTTTACCAGAAAAGTCAGGTCACAGTGGAATCAAAGGAAAAGTAAGTGTCCCTGAAACTTTTGAGCAACGATTAAGCTCAGAGCATGGTCATAGTCTTTTAAGAGTCAAAAAAGTCCTGGAGCTGTCGGTCCGGCCATTACAGCCTCTAACATCAGGGACTACCAAACAATAGCCTGTTGTCTCTTGCAATATTCTTGGCTGCATGGCTGGGCGTAGGGAGCATGGGGGCTCGTAGAAGAAGCGTTCACAGGGGTTCTGTTGCCACCCTGTTGCACCCCCTGGGTAATTGAACTTTCCACTATTAGACTGATAGACACAGTAGAGTCAGCACTTCTCCCGTGGTGCAGCAGTGATAAGGCACAGTCCCCGTACAATCTTATCGCCATCTGTGAGCTCCTCTCAGGACCACAGGCGGCAACACCGTGCAGATAACACAAGCAAAATCCAAAATATCTCTCTTTAGGAAGAAAAAAAAAAACCCTTATCATCACAGCGGCAGCTAGAACAATCGCACACTCAAAGTGAAGGCTTTATGATGCTGAGGACATGTACTGTATGATGATGTATGAAGTGGCAAAGTTTCACAGCTGGGATATGACAGGTTAGGCGAGTCAAGTTTATGGCTACATAAAGACTGATTCTATTAAGAATTCTGTGGGCAGGATCCAAAAAAAACCCCCAAAATCACCTGATTCATGAGCCTTAAGGAGTGTTACAGAAGGTGAATGAATGAATTAACATGCATCTAGCATTAGCATAAGCATATTGTCTTGACAGTTTTCAAGACAGTAAATGACACACCATCAGAATATATTAAAAGGACGCATTTTTTTTACATTTTTAATTAATTTATGTATTTATTTATTTATTTTTCCTAATTGAGTCACTGCCAACTCCAACCCTTAGCTAGGACTCCCCGTAATCATCAGATGCTACCACACCCGGAGGGTAAAACCTGCATATGCTGCTTCTAAGACATGAAACCATCCACTGATACTTTTCCAGCTGGAGCTAACACAAAACCACAGGGCAGCTCAACACACTTGGAGGAGAATGCTAACTGCCCAATGCTGTTATATTAACTAACAGATGCCCAGGCTAACATATATGAGGTAACATAACATCCTACTCACCCACTGAGAGCAAGGGAATTGGCTACAAATGACTGAGGCATCACTGGGGATCAAAAACCAGGGATCTCTGTTCCAATTCTCAGACATTGACACAATGTTAAGTTTTAGTAGACTGCTTCAAAGACTCATTTTTCTAGTATGGCAGCCCTTGATGCAGTAGCCTTGTGTTGGGCCTTGAACGCACAACTGATGGCTGCGTGATGGCATGAATTCATTTGGGTTCATCAGCTGCAGACAAAGCACCTTTCTCTTATCACTAATTACCACGAAACACTCCACGCAGTCAAGCAAGAACCTGATTATAACCAAGTCAGAGTGCGGCGAACTGCAGTCACACACAGTATTTATCAATCGTGCATTGTGATGCTATCTCAGAACTGGAGCAGATTACTTGTTTTTCAGGCAAGGGAAATTAATCCAATTAGTCTTTCATTACACATCAGACTTTCTCCTATGCTTTTCCAATTCTAGGAACCTGCTTGGGAGTGCGAAATGAGATTTAAACTGATTTCACTCTAACTTTCCTCTAAATCTTTCAGATGGTAATGGTGCCTGCATGCATCTGCTGCAGAAAATGTTATTTGATAAATGGAAAAATGTTTGCTTTACCACTCACAAATGAGTTTTCACTGGCATTCAGAGGTGTGTCAGATTCGTTCTGCACGGGCTCATGTCTGTAATGCGTGAGAGTGTTTTCCTCCTCATTCTAATAGCTACTGTCTGTGCTTAGATACAGTAAATATATATATATATATATTTTTTTTTTTTTTACTACGCATTTGGAACATAACAGCTGTCCTTCCCGATTTGTGGCTTATAATTTTTACATGGATTTCCATTGAAAAATAAGAAGGTTTCTTCCTTCTCCTGTAAAGTTACTGTTTTAGGAGATACATGCTTTTTTATTGGAAAAAAGTTTATAAAGCCTCATGTTCTGGGACAAATAATAGCACTGCTTATATGTCTTATTATAAAAGTAAAGGTCACTGAACAAATCAATAAATCAATTTGTTTGCTCACTGAGCTTTAACATTTGAAGCTCAAATCCATTATGAAACCCAAATGGTCATGGGCTGATCAATTATTTATAGTAAAGTTTGGACAAAAGATCAAATTTACAATTTACTTTCCCCTTATCCCAAAGGTAGTCGATTAGTCAATAATTGAGTTTCTGGAATGTGTCTAGTTGACTGAATACATAACAAGCTGTGACTATGCATGATATAAATTCTGTTTATGCGAAGGTATATTGTCATTGTATCTCTGTATTTTACACTGAACAATCACTGGATTAGAAAAAATATTTTGATTAATTATTTTGGGTCGAAAATATTCGACCCACGCCCGCTGCAGCAACTCCATCAGTTGATGAACATTTTTGATAACAAATCCTGTTCCACATATTGTGTTCAATAGGGTTACAGTCAGGCGAGTTTGGGAGCCAAGTCAGTGTGGAGAATTCATGGTCATGTTCTTCCAACCATGCCTAAATGATCAGTGACTAATGACACAGGGCATTGTTCTGCTGGGAATCACCCCCCAAAAAAAACTGGTGTTGGGAAATATCTCCTGAAGATATGGGTTCAGATGGTCAGCTAACAGGCTCTGTAGCATTTACAAATCAAGGATTGTGGTAGGATGACTAACAGTTCTACACTCATAAAGTTGCTACAAAAGGTTATTTGAACAATGCTATATAAGAACCACATTTGGTTCCATAAAAAACATTTTTGCTAACACAAATGTATTATTACTAGTTCTTCTGTTCTTCTTTCAAAGCAACATGTGTAGCACTTTTATATTTATGAGTGCAAGGCAATACCAAGCCAATGCTCCCCAGACCATCACACACTCCCACTGGCCTGTAGCACTCCAACACTGCAGCCAGGAGATGTGCGTGAGCTGCTCCATTGTGGCACATCATTGCTGCGATTCCAGTTGAGACACTGCGTGGCCTTTGCCTGGATGTTTGTTGATTGTTCCTCCACTTTTGGTACACCCATGATATATTGGTATAGGAACAGTCCACCAGTGCAGCTGTTGCTGAAACAATGGCACCAAACCTCTGGGCTCCAACTACCTGTCCATGGTCAAAGTCACTCAAGTTGCTCTGTTTAACCATAGCTGGTAAATGTTGTTTCTGCTGTGCAGTGGAGAGGTCAATACCTTTTATGAGAGCCGACGGTGATGTAACCATTATACGGAGAGCACTTCATCACCTTCCAGGTGTTCCTAATCCAGTGAATGTTCAGTTTAAAAAACATACTTACAATGATTCGGGTTAGGCTCCGACCTACCGCGACCATGAATTGGATACGCGGTTACAGACAATGAATCAATGAATATTAACTTCCTTTTCAAAATAAAAAATTCGTTATCCTTCTCTTTTAAAGTAGATTTTTTTGGGATATACAAGGCATATATTATATAACATTCCTAATTGTGAATAGCAGAATAACTGTATTTTCTGTGTAGCTATGGCTACTTTAATAGTTAACAAGCATTAGAACAACTCAGCATGGTTTGTGATATTTTAGCCATTTTGCACAATACTTATTAAATAAGTATAAGCTTCTGCAGCTATGTAAGTCTTATACTTCAGGAAATTCAGACACGGCTGAATGACTACTTGGCTGAGGGTAAGGAGAAAACTGGAAATGTAAATGAAAGATGAAAGTGAAGTGCAGGAACACATAAAAAGGAATAGGGAGGTCTCTTACAGCGTACTTCCAGGTACATGCTCTGGATGTCCTGACCGATGGAGTTGCGGGCAGTGCAGAGGTACTGGCCGGCATCTGTGAACTGGACATACTTCAGAGTGAGGGAGGACACACGTGCATCGCTGCGGACCACCACATTGCCATCCAGACTCTGTAGGAGGAAAGAGAAGAGGAAGAGTAAGTGGCCATAAAAAAAAAAAATCAACTGGAATTTCACTGCCTTGCCATATGGTTCTGGAAAACAGCAATGCAATGATATATGTGAGTCAGACATGCACATTGTTTCCATATGGACAGAATGTCAATGCAGTGTGCATAGTGTAATGCAAGCTGGTGTGTCTGATAATGAGAGTATCTTCCATATGCGTGTGTATGATGTGTATATATTCTTTCATCCTGGAAAAATCAGTTCTCTTAACTTTTATTCCAATTAAGAATTATTTCCTTTTCCCCCCATGCCTTTTTCCAGGCATGAAGAGAAATAAGTTAGGTTTGTTAGGCGACAAATGTTACTACACAGCTGTGGGGCTGTAGAGGAGTGGGGCAGTATTTCAGAGCTCCTCTATGGAACTCTAGGGGGGTATTCTGCAAGGCTGACAGACAGGAATCAATAATGAAGTGGACAACACAGTAGGATACACTTTGAGCCTCTTTGAACTGCACAGCTGGGGTGGCCCGCTTACACACTCAGAATCTGCCTCACACACACAAATCCACACACCATGTACGCCTGCAGATCTGTGCCAATTTGTTCAGTACGTGGAGAGCACAAACACAGGCGTACACTCAAGCATCCTGTACCTCCTCACACAAGCGAACAGTTCTTGTCACTAAGACTCCCTAAATGCCTATGACCACAGGCTGAGCAGTATTTCCTTCCCTTTACTGTACGGTAATGGAGATCCGCTCCAAATTTGCAATCTAAGCCTGTTCCAACTGTGTTGCCATGGAGAGGAGGCAGCGGTCTCCCTGCTGCAGACTATTATCTGAGGAGGGAAGCGGTGCAGATGGAGGCTATAGGCGAGAAGAGAGCATGTTTTAGCGAGAGGCGAAGGGCAAAAGAGTGAATAAGTCACTCCGAGGCCTAGTGCTTCCCTCATGAACCTCAAACTCCAGTTCAGTGGAGAGTGCCAGAGCATCTGTGGTAATTACTGTCAGACTAGCTTCCAAAATCCAAGAAATCACACATCTTCGCGACTGATCACTGCTGGCTTCACTGCTAGATTAGGAAAGAAAACCAATCGCTGCAGAAAAATACATGCTGGCTGGACATTCCCCAGCTTCTGAAGTAGCTTCCAAAGAAAAGATAGCTTATATTTTGGGCTGAAATACTGTATACCCGTTTCCAAACTGGTTCTCAAATACTAACTGCTACTGGCTAAATGCTAGTCTTTTAACAAGGACACAAACCCTGTGTCCAAAATGGTTCTCTGTGTACTATTACAGTGAACTGAATTCAGGAGGGTGGTAAATGATTTCCAACACTACCTCGTGCAGGTTTAACTAAACTGTGCAGTGGATTATGGGCATCAGCTATTGACTATTGTCCATGGGCTGTACACTATGTTTTAAGGTGCACTGCAGGAATGTTTAAGTGCATTGAAATTGTCCAGTATATTTTCAAGACACTACTATAAAATGGCGGAACCACAAAATACTGCAACATTACAATTTCTGACACAGCTAATGTGTCATTAATACAAAGCACAACAGCACTCCCTTGTGGGGCAGTCTTTAAATGTGACTGAGTAGGCTGAGGATCACTTCCCAGTGTGGTGCCATTACTAAAAGTTTTTAGTGGGATATGTATATAAATTATGGACTATGCGAGTATGTATTTGAATGAACAAGCATGTGAATGAGTGAGTATGTATCTGAGTGAGTGACTGAGTGAATTACAAGCCAGTCAATTTAGGTGCTTGTTGTCTGTTTTCTTCTACACTCAAATCTTTGCTTCTTAATACATAATACATCTAAACTGACTTCAAAAAACAAGTATAACAACTGGGTTATGGGGGGGGCAGTCACGGCCTGGTGGTTAGGGAAGTGGGCTTGTACCCGGAAGGTTGCCAGTTCGATCTCCAGAGCAGGTAGGTCATGACTGAAGTGTCCTTGAGCAAGGCACCTAACACTCAATTGATGCCTGGGTGCCGTGGATAGGGCTGCCACCGCTTGGGGCATGTGTGCTCACTGCCCCCTAGTGTTTACTAGTGTGTGTGTATGTGGGTTTCACTGCACGGATTGTGTAAAATGCGGAGAAAAAATTACCGCTAAATGCTTCCCAAAGCAAAAGCGAAACTGAAATGTAAGCAGACTACACAGTGGTCCAATTTTAGACACAAGCTGTGTGGGAAAGGCCATACCTAGTAGCCCATGGTTCACCTTCACAGCTTCCTTCTTGTTTCTGTACCTTTGAGACACCCTGTATATTTCAGCTGCAGAGTGGCATTACACAAACCAGATCTCTCACATTCAACATCTTCATTTTCAGCAGATTGGGGAGGAAATTTGCAGATGAGTTGTGCACTCTCAGATCATCATATATACATGGAAATTAATTGGCTGAGCACATCTGACTTGCACAACGTGACCTAAGCTAATCAGACGCCGCAGCCTCTTCCATGACATGTTTTAATAGATTTATTAGTCATGCCAGCTGACACCCTATTACTCAACTAATAAACATGAGTTGCTCCTCTGCGTCCTTGATGAAGCCATCGGCCACGCTCATCACGTGCCTCCCTGCTCTCCTTCATCAAATATGTGACGTTTGTTGTGAAAAAAATTATATTTTTTATAAAAAAAAACAAAAACCCATGGGCTGATGTGAGCTGAAATGGATCTCATTAGAGACCTTCATGTGCTCCAGGTTTATTTCCTCTGTGCTTCATTTCAGCAGTGTTAATACATGCCTGCTTCACCAGGCAATGTTTAAACAGAATAAAATAACACTGTGCACTGTGGGGAGGTGGAGAGCAGGAAATACGTGAGTCCTCCGAGTGACTCCGATGCCTTGCTCCTTCAACCTACATTTTTGCTCCTTCCCGAAAGTTCTAAAACAGCATTTTAATTATTCATTGTGTAAGTAAAGTGACAAGCCAGTGTGAATCATCTGCACTACCCTTTCCCTTTGATCAAAGGCATAGCCTGGTCTTTGGGAGCAGAGGCACAAGTCAAAGATGAAATAAGAAATTTCTGAAATTCACACAGGCACTTCATTTATAAAGTGCCTGTTCAATGGTCAGTGAGAAATTTGACTGTGGAAGCGGGAAGCCGAGAATGGAGCTCGGAAATTCAATCAATTCCCAAACTTGATTTAAGGTGCAGTGGCTTAAGCACGTTCTTGGAATGGATGTGTGTGGGGGGGTTGGGGGTTTAGGGCTGTAAATTTCATCGGGTTTGTGCCTCACGTTCAGAAACTTGTTAGTATGCAGTGCTGTCGACCGTGCCCCCTCCTCTTTGCATAGTAAAGGACAGTAAGCTGGATGTGCAGTGCCTATCTTATTACATTTCTGTGCTGAGTTCAGAGCTGCTGAGAACATCACACGCAGAAGAAGAGCTCTCAGTGTGCACTGCCTGAGATGTTACTGTGAGCAATCAGTTTAACCTTGAATAGAGCCAGCGATTCACTTTGTGCCTCTGCGCTCTCAACTGTTGTCAAATTTTGCAGAAAACTGGAAACAGACAGAGAGAGAGAGAGAGCGAGAGAGCAGTAGTGAGAAGGAAAGCAAGAGACAGTGAGTGTCTCTGCAGAAAAAGAAGCTTGCAGCAAGGCGACGTAATGCAATCATGCTCCTGTGTGCGTTCTATCTGCTCTAATAGAGAATGCAGAAAGCCTCATTTTGCCCAGCCACTTTCTCATGAAAGAGCAGCCAGCCAGAGAACTGAAGAAGGGAATAAAACAGAGCTCATTCTCAAGGTCTTCACACGGCTGAAAAGGATCACTCCGCTAAGGACAAAAACTTCAATTTCTGCTATTTTCTTCCCCTCGATGAAGAGGACTGCTGGGTTTACTCATGCTTAGATACTAAACAAAAATGGCAAACTCATCTCAATGGAGGAATAGATCACACATGATGGGCCTAGCAATGTGTATGACACTTCATCCTAAGGTTGACAGTAAAGAACAGTCCCTCAAGATCAGATCGTCATGAATATAACATCCAAAATCATCTCTGAATATCAGTGCAAGATAAAAAAACACTCAAGTCCCTGCAGCCAGAAGCAACAATTCAGGCTGCATCAACACTCATGCTAGTAATGGTTTAAATGAATTATGGACAAGGGAAAATAGTGTCACTCAAAATGTTTGGAGATAAATAGCACAAACATTTGTGGCCATTGAATATTTTTTCTGAATACAGTATATTAGCATGTGTTCCTCCTGCTCTTGGGGAATGGCATTGTGAAAGAGGAACTAATGTTGGATGACTAGGTCTGGATTACAAACACCACTCTGACTCATCCCAAAGGTCCTGGAGGGAGCTACCTCACTCCAGAGACAGCAATTCCACTGCTTTAATCCGCCAACAACTGGCATTGGATATGATGGCCTTAATCTCATGTGCAGCTTCTCCACAGCATCCCTTTAATTACATGTTTTTTTTTCTGGGGAGATTATACAAGCTGGCTGACACTAAATGTCTCTGTCCAGAATGAATGCACCTTAAATTCATTTGAAAAAAAAAAAAAGAAAAATTGAAGGTGTGTCCACAACTGTATCAGCCAAAATGCACCACTTCTCCCAAAACAGTGCTGCAACTACAACAGCTTTGGTATCCTCATGTTTTTGTTGTGGAGTAAATGGAGTTTGCATTACAAAAGCTGAAAATATTCCAGAAATGGACAAAATGATAAGAAATTACTGGATTTCAGTCCTGTGATGCTCCTTTGCTTTGAATTCAGACTCACCTCTGGCAAGCAACTAGTACCGGCACAATAGAAATCACACCTGCAACCAATTTAAATGGAGAACAATTAACTCAAATCTTTCTGTGTGAGTACTTCAATTAGCTTAGAGAAAAGAAAAAGCAGAGAAATTTTGGAGCATATGAGAACCAAAATTGAGGAAATGTATGTACAAAAAAAACAGGTACAAGTCTCTCCAGAAATCTTAATGTTCCTGTGTGCACTATGCACAACTTCCAGACTAATTGTGACTCGCACTATGTGCTGCCTTCTGAATTAAACAGTACACAATGGTAGGAGATTCAGGATGACCCCACTGCTAAAACAAAAACCTACAAAAAGCAGGACCTTATGGTTTCTCATGAAAAAAACATGGTGGAGGGTCACAAAGTTTGGAGCAGTTTGCCGGTTTTGTTGCTGTTGGCTCTGGATTCCTTGACTGTCTGCATAACACCATAAACAACTTTGGAGTACAAAGTAGGGCTGATGGTCCTCCAGCGGTACCCCCGAAGCACACTTCATAATGCATCCACTGGAGAGCTCTGAAGTGGCCATATTAGTGAGTTCAGATCTAAAGATTATAAAGCACATTCAAGAAATCTCAAAACAGCTGGGAGAAGGCACCTTTTAAATCTGACAAACCTCGCACAGGTAGCAGAGTTACAGTCTATTGGAGTTTTTAATTCCTAATCTTCTGCTGTTTTAATCAAATATAAATTAAATAAGCAAGTGGGTGCTAAAGCAATTGCAACAATTTTAGGAAGAGGTGCTGTATTTTCTAAAAAAAAAAAAAAAGTGCAGGGGTGCCAGTGCATTTTGCCACATCTATAAAACTAAGTATCTTATGAACGTACTTGTCTTATCCTTACACATATTTAGATCTAAAGGCTTATTCCACCATGGTTGAAATTAAATTAAAAGTAAGGATTCTTGTGTATACACAGGAGCTTTTACAGGCACCCCAGGTGGCTTGTCGTGAAGCTGGCTGAGAGAATGCCAACAGTGCGCAAAGCTACATCAAGGGGAAGAAGTCTACTTTGATCCAAAATGTAAGGCTTTTCTTGCTCTGTATCAACACGCTAGTTTCTGTAACTGATCAGTCTTTTACCTTCAACATTCTGAAGTGTGTCCTTAAAGTTAGATATGGCACAAAAACTGTTTTTTTTTCTGTAAAGAATACAACAAGTGGATAAACCTGTTTTCAGAAACAGGCCGAGTACATGTTCAGTGCAGCACGATGTTCTCCATTTTTAATTTCTATTTTTAATTTGACAGAATTGTAATTGAATGCTGCCATTTTGTGGCTACAGGTTCTTGGTTAATGTGTTTAAACGGGACATCTCTATCCCTTTTACTCAAGTTCTTGGGTCTTAGTGAAACAGTGCCTGTTCCTTTAAAATAAAATGAGCCACAACTCAGTTCAGTGTGAGAGCCCAGGAGTGAGAAGCAAAGAGAAGATTTTCTAGTTCCCTTTCTTCCCTGTTCTCTTTTTCTGTCATAGTTAATAAGTATACATTTTTTGGTTTCTTTTTCTCTATTTAGCCTCGTTTTTTTGTGCTCTCACATAAACATGGTTCCATGGCTGTGATTGGCGAGACTCTGATGAGGAGGTGGGGCAATTCTGTAGTGTCTGCTCTCTCCAAGACGCAGCACAAAATTAGAATGGCTCTTTTTAGCCCATGTTTACTAACTAAGGCAACCCACATAAAAAAACTGACTGGGTGGTCTTGTTTTACCGTTTGTGATTTGGTGGGAGCTCCAAATGAATGTGCTCTCGCACTGAAAAAGCTGATATGTTTTTCATAATGTGTACCCTTTAAATATTCACCCTTAAATTTTATTTACATTTGTAGTTGTGCAAGCCCATAAACACAACTCTGCTAAACTCTGTAATCAATGGAAACCAGCAGTAGTGTTTTATCCTGCATTAAAACGCATCACACACAAATAACAACACAGAAGTCACATAAAAAAAAACCTAACAGCTGAAAAAAGGACAGTCTGTGAAATCCTTTGAACTGCTCCTTCAATATTCTTTCAAGACACCACTTATGAGAATACTGAGTGTGTGCATAATAGCCGTTAAGCCAAAGTGGGACTACTTTGACATTTGATCTAAAATATACAAGTTTGATTTCAGATTTGATGGCTTCCTTATTATTCAACCATCTGCAAAATAATGCAAAAATAAGTCCAAATAATGAGAACTCTCCTGTGAGACGTGCTTAGAGTTTAGTATACAAGTAAGACAGCAAAGACAAAGATCTGCTGCAGCAGCACATGCAGTTGTGAGAAAAGCACACCTACTGGGGCTAAAAGTTTCTACCCATGATACTGTTGATCAAGACATGAAATAAAGCGTAGGCACTTGTCTAATTGTAGGCTTTCATCTAGAGAAGATGGTGTGCTGATACCTTCCCACACAATCCATATGCATCTGAATCACTCATTATCAGCTCGGTGGAAAACGCATGAATATTTACAACAAACAGCCAAACAAACAAGGACATCTATCTTTGGTTTTCAGAGGCAGACAAGTGTTGAGATACTCTTCCAGGTGCTAAGAGTCTTCTGAATTTATTTAGTGTAGTTAAGGTGTTAAGATGGATTTTGTTTGTGCTCTATGTTATATGGTCATGGTACAGCATGTACCCGCTACAGTTGTTATGGGTGTGTTAGTGTACTCTCTGATGCTGCTAGATCCTCCTCCTTGGGTCTTAGCCCTTGAAACATTATTCTTTCTGAGTCTCCTGGGAAGGTTCTCTGAAGGGACTCAAGGAATAAATAAATAAATAAATAAACAAACCAGACAGCTCTCATAGTAAAAAGCCAGACAGTGGCTGGAATCAGTTTGTACAGCTTTGAAAACCCTGATGACATCTTCAATATGTCTGAGCATAAAAGCCATCAGAGAAAATAATGGGTGAGATGCTGCATATAACGATGCAGCTCCCGTTCTAGATTTGTGAGGGCTATTTCATCATATAGCCCTGTGTGTGGGTGTTTGAGTGTGCTTCAATGTGTGGTTATGCCTTTGTCTATAAGGGTTTTGTGGGTGAGAAGGATCCAACACTTGAGGTTCTGCACTAGAAATGGATATTTCTGGTATTAGTGGCTACCACGGCTACACATTCAGTAGCCATACCTTGTGTTTCTCTGGCCGAGTCCAAGAAGCCTATAGTGAACAAAAAAAAAAAAAAAACACACAAAAATGGCATAAAAGCCTTAAATACAATGTAGCTGCCATGGGAGTTAAGATTATGATCCACACATGCAAATATTATTCATTTACAACACTTACGCTTTGCTGAAGTAGTACGAAATTAGTAACATAAAACACAACTCTAACCATAAATACAATACTGTATACAGTACTGACCACTATAAATTGACTACACTATAGTTATTGTCCAGTCTAAATGATCATTAAGTACAAGTTATTTTTTACTGTCCAGAGTTAGGAGTAAAAATATATTATTAACCAGAAATTACATATAAATTATTATAAAAATATCAATATTTAGTTTTTATTTTTCCCCAAATTTTGCCTTAATTACAGATTCTCCATTTGCCTGCAAACTTTCAAGCAGTTTATCAAAGAAACCTACAGAAGTAATTTTACACACTTATTCACATTCAGATTTATTCACAGGTTGAATGTTCAGCTTCTCATGAAACACGCAATCCCAAACACGTTAAACTGGGTACTGAGCTCTGTGTGGTCAGTCTATTTTTCTGAAACTTTTCAGATTACATTTTATTTAAATGTTCTTTTTTTGTACATCCTTTTTTCAGCAATAACCTCTTGAAAACTACACAACCTTTCAGATAAATGTTGCTTCGATGTGACAGATTGGATGGGTCTTGCATGGTACCAGGTCTTGAATGATATTTAAGAGTTCAGATTTCTCTACATCTATTTATTTATTAATTTATTGTAAAATTATGTTCTTACTTTCCTTTGACTTTCTCCTTCCTTACTTGTAGATTATCTTATTATCTAATCTTCTCAGAAATCTCTCTTTAAAGAGAGAAAACTTTTACTTAATTGGAAATTTAAATGAAAATGAAGCAACTGAAGGGTGTTGTCTGACTTTTGCAAAATAAATAATAAAAGTTATTGAAAGATTTAATCACAAATAACTATATCTTACATCTTTTCCACTATTCCTGATGATTAAATTATACCAATATCACATAGTGTTTTAATCAAGCCATATTTCCAATTAGCAGCACTGGTTAATGATGTGTTCATGAATACAGAGCAACAGTACAGCAATATTATGTAAGTCATTCTCTTAAATATTATATTTCCTTTATTGAATGTGCATGCATGTCACTATAGATTAAATTACAGTGTAAATTCCTAAGTGCGCTAGTATATTATCTCCAGCTTATTATCCAGCCTATGGTTTTTTTTCTATGCTCAAGCCACTGCAATACAGTTGTAATCACATTTCTTCTGAATAAGAGTCACACAGAGTTTTGCCGCTTTACAGAGGTGCGATGCAGACATTAGCAAAGGTGCCTGCACCTTCCAGCGAGGCCTTAGGGACACTGCGTGCGGCATGAGAGCATGTACGCGTGAAGGGTCATTCACTCCACAGGCCAGGTGAGCCAATAAGCCGTCCAAATGCCACAGCGCTTGTGGAGGCACTCAATAATTAAGCATTAACAAATGAATTATGGAAGAAAGGCTCTTCCCTCTCCCGCACAATGAGAGTATGATAAGGGCAGGAGAGCGCTTTATGACTTGGTCAATAATAACTCCATTTATCACTTTGGATTCTAATGGAGATGACACTGACTCTGATCAACACATTCATTTAGTCAATACACCATCCATCAGGCATAGTTACAGAAGGCCTTATCTGGACTCATTCCTCTAGATGACACAGAATGCTCCGGATTGGACAGTGATGGGTAGCTTTCACAGCAGCACTTTATACCTGAGGCACATTCGTTGAGTCGAAATCAAAGTCACCTGCTCAAACCGAATTTGCATGCTTACAATGGTGTTTTATGGGAGATTTTAATCTACACCTCTGATAAATTAAAAGAAATGAATGGGAAATGGATACGTATGTCAATATGCAAACTGACTAGATCTTGCAGCTTCTAGCACGTGCCATGGCATTGTGGCTGTCCTTTCATCCAGTCATTTGGCACAGACCTTAAAGGAATGGAATAAAGGCTGAGAAATGGGACGTGGGGGTTGCAAATGAAAACTGGCACTGGCAGCAAAAAGCAGTGATAACTCGCTCTCCCAGGGAATTATTCATACAAGTATCAACTGGCCCACCAAAGTCTTTGAAATAGCACTTAGTTAATTGGAACAGACGGGGGGAGGGTTCTCTGAAGCACTTTTATCCTTAATACAGTTATACAACATCTAATAGAAAAAGAAACTCCTCTGGATTAGGGCAGGCATACACACAGACAACAAAGACTCGGAGCTCACACGGTGCACTCACGGTATGTCAGATGAAGAGAGGGCATTTTATTTAGCATGGATTTTATTTAGCATGTGCTTTATTTCACTGTTTTGACAGTGCAGTCAGGGCTAAAGCCCTACTTCCTACCCATCCGCATGATTACAACTTTCACAATCAGACACATCTCTTTGCCTGAGCCCTCTGACACACTGGCTAGGTGCAAGCCCATGCCAATCCAATGCTCATCAGCTAGACCTGCACATGCAGCCTCAAACAGCAGCCCCCACAGGCAACGTCTGCTTATCCGGAGATGGCCTAGTCTAAAAACGGCTCTCCACGGGTCAGATGAGAGAAAAACAAGATCTTAATTGGGTTTGCACAAGTGCCCTTGAGAGATGGTGACTGTCGATGAGCGTAAGTAAAAAGGTTAGAAACAGAGTGAAGCAAACGTTGTCCACTTCACTGGCAGCCAAGCATTCATTTAGCACTGATATTCATGCCTGACCTGCCATTAGTGAGGCGCTGATAAGAGACTAGGGTCTCACAAGGCAAGCACTACTCCAGACTGAGCGCCAAGGGAACTTCATGGTAAGCTAACATTCCTAAACTGCTGCACTCAAGTCATGTCTCAGGGGCAGTGACTGGTCATGAGTTTTTGAAAAGCCTTTTGAAAAGGCTAACCACTCAGGTTTTATTAACCTAGATTTAAAGGAGCAATCAGACATTGTCTCCAAAAATTCTTCAGTCATATATGCAGAGATTTTCTATTTCCCCTATATGCAGGAACTCCTTATGCTTTATAGAACAAATGTATACATAGTCAATAATAATCACTTTAGCTAAATGAATTTTTGGTGGCAAAAATTCATTAGAGTTATTGTTAAAAAAACAAAACAAAAATGCCATTATCACAGATGTTTTCAAAAACAGGAAAGTCCAAAATACATCCCTCATCATGGGAAGGTCTGGAGATGCTTTGGTTTGTCATATCAATGTCTTTGTTTACAACAATAACAGATAATAAACTATAAAAATAGTTTATCTTGTCAGTTGCTGAGAGTGTGTGTATGATCATGGAAAGCCTGTTATTTTCTGTTCATACAAAGCTACAAACCTGAAGCACTATGTTTGAGATGACATTCAAGCAACTCGTTTCCCAGAAAGCAACAAGATTTAAGTTTTTGAACATTTATAAAACCAAGCACCTTAACATTTGATCAACCAAGTAATCAGTATTGCATCGCTGGGAACTAGTTATTTATTACTGACTTACATTTCTACAAGGGTCCGACTGATAAAACGGTGCTGTAACAAATTCACAGCCTCGTTTATTTTGAGTAACACCTCGCTCGCCTGGTGTTCTGGTTTTAATAATCCAGAGAATTTGTCCGTTTTTGTGTATAACTAAACAAAAACGGTGCAGATGTAATTTACTCGTCAAAAAGTAAAACGGACCTACAGCGCTGAAGCTTTTAGGTGGGGGTCCCAAAAAGAGTACTTTTCCAGGGAAAAGAGAACCTCTGGTCACCGCTGAATGGTTTCAAATTTAGTTCATGAAATGGAATGTGAAATATGGCTGAACTAACAACAGACAGAGTAAATGCATTTGTTGCCCTGTGAAGGACTGGCGCCCCCTCCAGGGTGTATTCCTGCCTTGCGCCCAATGATTCCAGGTAGGCTCTGGACCCAACGCGACGCTGAACTGGATAAGCGGTTACAGATAATGAATGAATGATGAATGAAACAACAGACGGTGTAGTGGGGCCATCTTAATGTATGCTCTTAGTATACTTCGTTTAAACTTAAAATAAGTGAGTAAAAGTAAAATACCATATCTACTAAAAAGTCAATTGTACACTGAGGACATTTCATCATATTTGTAGTTATTGTTTTTTCAGGAAGAAAGCCCCTATCAATTGATGGCATACACTCTTATTTGCCTAAAAGTAGAGCTATGAAAAGAGTTTTCTATCAGCGATAATATCCTCTCAAAGTTGCCAGATATTCACATATTTTACAAATACTGGGAATGGTCTTTTAGTAAAATATGTATGTTTTCATCATGTTTGGGTGTTAGAGTATTGTCACAGGCTTAAATCAAATTATAATCCATTACATTACAAATGGGACAGATGTATATTACTAGTAAAGTATACCTATATACTAGTTTATTAAAGTATACTTTAGTAGAGTATAATCTTGGTGTCATCAGTATGTCATCTTAGTGTACTCACAGTTTACCACTCTTTCAACTGAAGTATATTTAAAGTATTCTTTTATAAAAAAATCCAATTTACTTCACTTAGAGCTACACTTGGGAAATACACTTCAACTTGGCTTAGGTTTACTTAAAATTACCTTTAAGATTTTTTTTATAAGAGCTGCTTATTTAATTAGACTTAAAATATATTTTACAGCATATATTCATTAACATTCCTGATATGTTGAGTCTGACTATTTGTGCAAACCCAGTTAATATACTGTATTTGGGAGTACTTCAGTCGTGAGAAGCAGAACATGCAACAAAATGTTTAAAGTTTGAAGAAGAAGAAGAAAAAACCTACTGCTGATTTCTTTGAAGACCTAGCAAAGACTCTTGAAAAGATAGGAATCACTAATAAAGGCAAACGTTGGATTGAGTAAACACTAACAAAGATATTTTTAACCTTTTATCCCTGACACTGAAAAACATGACTAGCACATACTTTATGACATTTTACCCATGCTCGCCCAGGGCATAACATCCCCGTTTAGAGTCCACTGACTTCTGTACCTTCAGTATTGCAGCTATATGTAATCACATATCTTCACAGAACAGACACATCTTTTTTATGCTTTCATATTATCAGGTAAAGTATCCCTTAAAGATTCACTCTGGCTATATGTGAAAGATGAACATCCTCTTCGATATCAAAGTGTGTGCTCTCTGAGTCTCTCAGGGCTCATGCAATAACCATGGACAGGCATCCTGCCATGCTTCCGGGCAGAACATAAAGTAAGAAGAAAGCAGGAGCTTTTTCATTATTTAGCTGCTTTGTCTATGCAGATAAAGATATGGCCCCTCTATTTCACCTCATCCTCTCACGTCTTTGTGTATTTCTGACTTCTCCCTCAACTCTAACACCGTGGCAGGGAATGCTAAAAGCATACGAAATATGTCAGAGCAAGACGACTGTAGCCATGGCAATAATGACCCATATTAATATAGCAGTTTCCACTCTGAATACAATGCTGTTGATTAAACCATTACAGACCATTCATATTCAAATGGAAACATATATATATAAATATATATATATGTATGTAATCATCCACATGGGTATTTGAGCTGGAGGACCAAATGGCTCATAAATACGTTCTTGAGAAGATATCAAACCAGCTATTTTCATTTGGTTTTGAAGTGCAGATCTGTATGCTACTGCAAAAAATAAGGCATTTCTCCTCTTTTGCAAAAGGTTTACATGAAAAGGAAAACAAGAACAGCCTTAATTCCTGGAGAGCGGGGAACGCGCTTGGCAGGAGAGCCATGCAAGGGCTCATAACAAGATTATCTTCTTAAGATAGCATAGCATGACTATTTAGACCCATTCCAATCCTCAGGCCTTGAGCACCCTTAACCCATGGTAATAATCACACACACTGAAAGGAAGTTGAAAAAGACAGAGCCGGATGTAATGTTCACTAATACTTGGATTCTTGCGGAACTGTGCCTGTGATATTCCCGTTCAAAAAAGGTTGATGTAGTTGTCATTTTCCTCAGGCATTCTGCTGGGACAGTCTTTAGAGGAGAAAATGTTATGGACCGTACACATCCTGGGGTTCAATAAGGGTGCAACAATATGGTTGGAATTGAATTTCTTTCCTCTGACTTTGGATACTGCCATTCCAGGCCGGCAGAGGGAAAATATTGAGGAAAATAATACAGGATGCTGTCAGATAGACTATTGTAAGGCAAATAGCATCTCTTCGGGTGCCTGAGCATAGATTTAAACAGGAGGTATATCTCATGCCTGCAGTCCAGACCCGAAAAAACTGATCCCAGAGGCTGTGGTCAAACAGGTCTCTAACTGGGCACCTTTCAGCAGCCAACGCGATCCAGCAGACTTAGAGCTGGCTCCTACACATCAGCTGTTCAATTCATCACACTAATCCCCATGCTCAGGGATGGAATAAAACATTTTCTATCATTCACTAACAGCGCTGGCGGAGAATGAGTGAGAGCCATAGAGGTGTTGCATCTCAGATAAGCCTGGAGGAAGGTGAGGAAGGAACCTGCAGAATGACCAGAGGCATTCACCTCTACAAAATAAATAAACAAGCCCATCTCTAAACTTATCAGCCCTGAATCCACACAGCTGTTGCTCCAGGCCTGCACCCTAAGGCTTTCCTTCCTTAACACAAGCCCAATCATTGTGTTCAGAGGCAACCAACAATTAGCTTAACTTGAAATGTCGATAGTGACCTCGCGTTCGAATTAGAGGGGTGGACACTATCTGCCCAGAACGTTCCATCATAGTTTCTGCATGATGGAAGGAAAAAAAGAGGAAGGAAAAGAGAAGGAGATGGAGCAGAAAGATAAAGAGGCAGAAAGAGCGACAGGGTTTGGTTCTGTGTTGAGCTGAATATTGATAGGAGCCGTTAGCTGATGTCGTTTGATGCCGTTTGACTGTGTTATGATGAAAAATGAAGGAATGGGAAATGGTCCGTTTCAAGGCTGCTAATTAAGCAGAGTGGCTGAAGTGTGCAGAGTGGAGCATATTTATTGCATAGCAGTGAAAAAGGGTCCCGCACAAGGCTGGGGAGGCCACTGGAGCCTGAACAGCACGAACATTTTGTGATCAACCAGGATTTTAACGATCTAAACATTATGATAATATTTGTGATATAATTAAATATAATTAGTGTTAAGGTTGTAACTAAAGTCTGGTTTTGTGGATGTGGACTAAAGCCTGTGCTAAATTTAAAAAGTGTATAGCTATTTACCCAGAAATCATTTTTATTCCGGGATCAAGCTTAAATTACACTGGAAATCTTCCCAAAAAATTGCCAGCTAATAAGGTTGTTAGGATATTGAAGAAATGTAGAGTTATATGTGCATTCTCCTTTACACGTGACATATTATAATTGTAAATATATATCCAATTAAAAGAGAGAAAAACAAAAAACGTACAATGTCTCTGTATTATGTACAACATGCTGTAATTTATCACAGTGAAAAAAAAAAAAAGGTTATTTTCTGGCTGTTTAGTATGACCCCTGCTCTTGTTAGTGAGTGTGGTCAGTGTGCCGGGTGTACAGACTGACCATATGTTTTTGACATTTTAAGCTTGTTTACGCTGAAAGGCAAAGTAAATGCAGAGTAAATGCAGATGTCTAATGCATGAAATGTACAATGCTTCCTTAGGAAGTTATCATATGGATGTTTATTCCCTCTGTAAAGATTTAAACTCCCCACAAAATCAGTCTCTGGAATCAGTTTATACAGCTGTCTATATGTATTATAACTATATATTCATTCATTCATTCATTATCTGTAACCGCTTATCCAATTCAGGGTCACAGTGGGTCCAGAGCCTACCTGGAATCATTGGGCGCAAGGCGTAACTATATATGTATTATATATATATAACTGTATATATATTAAATCATACTACGATGGAAAGTACAAAGGCTGGCTAAGTGGGCTTATTGCTGGCTAACTTGCTAAATGTGACACAGGATCTAACAGCAAAACGTGTACAGCCTGTAGAATAACACATTTGGCGTTAAAGGAAAATACACCACAACACCAGCGAACGAAAGCCAATGAAAAATATAACACACATGTGAACTGGTAAAATAAATGTAGTTTTGCTGAAGGCTGGACCCCCCCTTGGTGAGGAGAGATAGGACTGAGGAAAAGGGAGGAGATGGGGAAGTGGTGAGATTGAATACTTCAAATGAAAGTACAGGTAGAAACTTGCAGGAGGATATAGAAAGTTATATAAACATCAGCACTATATCAGTAGGATGGTCTCTGGTATTGATAAATAACCGTGCTGCATATAAGCCAGTTTGTTTGAATACTGCTGCTCTAGGCTCCACAAGCTGACTGCATATTTAAAAGGAGCATGTCTAAGTGCCAGGCAAACACATTAACACATCTGAGACTTAGGTGTGGTACGATGGTCTTCTGACATTTTGTTTGTTCGTTTGGCACTTTCAAACCCTTCGGCTGAACCGAGAGCACAGATTCTAAAAGGACACTTAGATAAGAGCTCAGAACAGAACTGATGTTTCTGAACTCTGTGCTTGTCCTTGAAAAAGCAGATATTTTTTTTTCCCTCTCACCTTTCAATTTAACTCTCTCACAATCTTTTCATCAACCCTGTATGGAGGAACCGGCGCACTGACGTAGCTGACTATTATTCACCTGACCTATCTGAACTCCTATTAAATATTCTGTTCAAAGGTGAAGGAGGCTCTCCTTAATATATTCCACTGCATTCAAGTGTGGTGTATTTGGCTGTATAATAAAGGGGTGTAGAAGGTTTCTACTTGCACAGAGCTTTATTCAATATTCAGAGCTGAGGTTCTCATACACCAGCGCCTAATGCAAAAGGACCCTGCCCTGACCCAGGCCTTACTGCCCTTTCCCTGACCCCCTATGCCCCCCCCCCCCCTCCCTGACCACAGCACCTGCTCTTCTTCGCTGAAGACTCGACGGCCAAAGCTCCACACGATGCTGGGGGTGGGGTCACCCGTGGCCTCACAGGTCAGAGTGATCTGCTCCTCCAACTCTGAAGCTGTCTGGTTCTCCAGGTACGTGATCTTGGGTTGCACTACACACACACAAACACACAGAAAGTATGAAAAATTGAACCACTCTCAGACTGTTCAGAAGATATTGATTATCAATGTGAAATTATTAAGCCTGCTCTATCCTGGAAAAACACAAAAC
Source organism: Hoplias malabaricus (assembly GCF_029633855.1). Taxonomy (NCBI): domain Eukaryota; kingdom Metazoa; phylum Chordata; class Actinopteri; order Characiformes; family Erythrinidae; genus Hoplias; species Hoplias malabaricus. Next base: position 20,663,943 of record NC_089814.1, on the reverse strand, counting down.
ACAGACCTTTTCCTGATAAGTTGGAACGTTTTGACAACCACAGGAACATATTCCACTTAAAAGCTGCTTTCAATAATTAATCATCGCACTGTTTCTAATTCAACAACCGGAGAGCCATTTTAATGGAAGCTACTTTGATGCGCTTTCATTTTCAGCAGAGCTAGTTTTTATTCGTCTTCCTCTGTTTTAATCTCGCAACGCTTGCTAGATGTGGGAACAGGGGAGAGAAAAGGAAAAACGCGCAACATTTCACACCCCCAAGATAAGAGCGCTTCAGAATGACAGGTGCCGGAAACTTGCTTAGGATTGCAACCTGGATTGTTCCCTGTGCTTGATCAAGGCTCATTTGGATTCTCCTGCTGCTACAGGGACACTCAGGGGCGACTGTCTGTCTCTTACCAAACACAGTGAGGCTGACCTCCTCTTCTTTCTCTCCTGCTTTGTTGCGGGCGATGCAAACGTATTCTCCCTCGTCCACTTTCTTCACGTCTTTGATGGTCAGCTCTGAGCCGTCGTCGTTCAGACTGTACTTCTCATCAGGCACCATCACCACATTATTACTGAGAGAGAGAGAGAGAGAGAGAGAGAGAGAGAGTGGGGTGACAGAGTGAGAGAGGTAGACAGAGGCACAGAAAATTCTCACATGGCTGCGTTTTCTTTCTGGCCTTCACGCTCTCCCTACCTCTGCAATGTCATGAATATGGTTTTTCTCTCTTCTCTCTCTACACTTCCTCAACAGTTAGTGCACAAGAAAAAGGGCTGCCACAGAATGGATTGCATTTCCTGTTGTATAGATTCGGGCCACAGCCGCCAAAGCTCAGTGGAGGGAACCAGAACATACGTGGTGGAAGTGAGGAAGAAAAGGAGAGGAAGAAAGAAAAGCAAAGAAAAGGCAGGCTGATTTGCTTTGTCACACTTCCCCTGTCCGCCACTGTGCTCTGAGAGCTCCGAGCCAGCACAGCAGCCATAAAGAATGTCCGGAGGCCTTAAAAATCACGTTGATTTCTTATGATGTGCCTCTTGGATGGATGAACGCTGCCCCTACCCCTCTCTCCAAACAGCATCTCACTGCGACATTAAATCAGTGGCAAAGTCTGGATCCAGTCCCTGATCCCTCTCGGCTGTAGTGCAAGCGATTGTGCAGACGCCCCAAAACGACAGCGCTATTCTCTGGAGAGGAGAAATAAATACATTTTTTTTCGAGGCTGAGAGCTGATCTGTTCCTCTGGCTTCTCTGACTCTCGTTCTCTCCTGCCCCCACTTCACTTTCACACCCCTACCCCTTTTCCCCATTTCCTCTGCAAAAGGAGTCACTAGTGCTTTGGGTCAGAGTCCCAGCACAGGCTGCCAGATGCTAGGGCTAATGGCAGCTGGAAGGATGAAAAAGTGTTTCCGCCATCCACAGCGCTGTCTATTTACAAGCTTCAATAATGCTGATCCCCCTCTGCTCTGGTCAGAGAAGCTTGCCACTGTCAATAGGCCACTGACTAAGCTTTCCCTATGAGCTGAAAGAGAACTGAATACTGTAATGGAAGAACAATACTATTGCATGCAGTATGTTTACAATGAGTGTCACCCTCATCTTTTAAATAAAATGGCTTATTATAATTAACTGATATTATCTTTAATAGCAAATCATCTTTTGTTTGACACTATCTGTCGCGCCATTTTGCCACCCTATTACTTATTTACACTTACCCTTATATTGCACATGTCTAGACATTCAATATGCTTTGGAATTAAGAATTTAAGGAGGCATTTAAATGTAAGATATTATTATTTGTATTATTTTAAATTATATATAAATGCGCTAATATAGTCAGTATAGTGGTGTGCTACTTACTGTGCCCACGTTACGGTGGGCTCTGGGTATCCATCTGCATAACATGCTAGCATCACAGACTGCCCAATATCTGCAGTGGCATTGATCGAACTATATCGGGTCCTGATAGTGGGCAGAACTGAGAGAGAGAGAGAGAGAGAGAGAGAAAGAGAGATAAACATACCATATGTGAAATCATACACTCGCATCAAATACACATCCAACTTAAGACCTACACAATAAGACAGTGGCCATAATAGTGCTAAACCAACGTCATGTCTTTGTTTTCACTCTGTCTTCATACAGCATCAGATACTTTTGGCATTTTCTCAAGCTTCTTCATGAGTTGCCAGAGCTTGTACAGAGCTGATAATGATTTTAAAGCAGGGGGCATTCCCAAAATATCTTGTTTAATTTACAATTGCAAAAATTGGATTCAGAAACATATTAATATGAAAGCCTTATGTTAATCAATTATGTCTCTGTATTTTGTATTGGAAACACCAATTAAGCCTTTAAAAATAAGTATTTAAATTAGCATGCCTTAGAAAACATATCTTCAGTCCGATGTGCCCAACATTCTAATTGCTGCTGTAGTGTATAACTTACTAATAATAGTCATGGGGAACTCAGTGGTGCATGCTTCCCCAGTAGGGTTGCACAGACGGGATAAAATAGTAGTACTTTATAAAAATGCATTGATGAATAAGTACAGATAATAGCTAAATAATATTTCTGCAGGAGACAGGAGAAAGACAATAAACACATCAGAACACATTTGTAACTGTGACTGGTCAGGATTGCCTCAGATAAAGGTGATATATTTGACATTTTACACATTAATATAGCAGCAAACAACCAATTTCTATGTACAGATATAAAAGAATAAAGGTGTTGAGCAGAGAATGAGGTCACACTTCTCTTCTTGTTGTTCTCTGCTCTTTGTTTTAAAAGCCAGGCCAGATGCATGTGCATGATTGTCCTACCCTTTATAAAAGCTGGCCTTGCCCATGTTTTGTTTTGCCCTCCCCAGAAGACAGTGATTGACCGCAGAGCACCAAGTACAAAATGTTCAGGTGAAAGTGACCGTGTTAAAAAAAAAAAAAAAAAAAAAAAAATCCTGAGAATATGAAAAGTTGGGGTGAGCCGTGGCTAAAGGGCAAGACATGGCTGAATATGAAGCATTTATTATCGTTTGAAATACTCATGCTCTATTTAACATATATAAATTTTAAGCCAAAAAATAAGTAAATAAATATTTATTTGAGGTTCATTTGCACATTGTAGCATTCATATTAGCATTGGAAAGGACAATAACACAATTATGATTAGTAAACAGGAACGGCTCTTTAGCTGTTGGCCTAGTGTGGCTGAATACTAAACAACAGGATGGAGTTCGCTTCCCTGCTCAGGCACATGCATGCTATACCAAATACAATCCTTGGGCAAGAGCACATACAATGCATTAGCCTTCCACTTTATTTATATACTTTGCTCTGGGTAAAAGCACATGTCAAATGCCATAATGTTTTACTTGAGCTTAATTTTGTAGAAAGCCCAGGCTTTAAAAGTTCATATAGAGTGTAGGTGGCCACGCAGATTGTATCCTCACCATTGACGATGACCCTGATGACCCTAAGGTCGATCTCTCCTCTGGCCATGATGCGGCCCTCACAGGTGTAGTCCCCCTCATCCGTCTTCTTGATGCCGCGAATCTGGAGGTGGTTGTTGCTCAGGACCTTGAAGCGCACTGCGGGCAGAAGGAGACAGAGAAATGATGCAGGGATGCAAAATGAGTCAGTAATTACTCTTGAGTGAGATAAGGAGACCACGTTAACGAGCCCCTCATTACACACTGGGTGGCTGAATGAGACTCTGCCACACTTCACACTTAGAGTGAAAAGAAAAAAAAACAAAACAAAATAAAAAAAATTATGACCTCCCCACCAGCGCCACCTATATTTCAGCCCCAATAAAGTCCACATAAAACAGTGTCACTGTGAACCCTACAGTTGTTACAGTCGTAAGATCTAATGACGAAAAAAGAAAAGGAGCAAGAATAACGTGCACGAATGAATATAGCAGTGTTCGAATAAACATAACCCTTTCATAGCAAGACAAAAGCACAGCAATTTATTCAATAAGCGCTTCTTATTAAAGTGTTTCAGTGGAAACTGCTGCAAAAACTATATGAAACTTCTCTTAGAATTCAGAGACTGAAACAGAGATTTCATGATTTGTGGTAAGCTTGACTAGCTAGTTTGCTAACTGACATGTTAGCCCCTTGGCTAACCACAGATGTTACAGATCAGTGTCCAGCATTGTTTTTCATGTGCATATAATTATCTGCTATATTTACTCTTTAGTGTTACTGATTAATATTTGTGGTTAGCAAGTTGTTTGGAGTTTCCTAGTTCCCATATTCTACATTTCTAAATTCGTGCTCTCCCAGGGTCTTACGTTCCCAAATCCATGGTGAATATTAAGTTTTACTAATATAGCATGCAGCAATAAAATATCCTGGGTTATTTTTGTGGACAAAACCAAGCCAAACAAGTTTTTTATCAAGAATTCAACTGAGACTTTCTTTTTTGGTCAGGCAAGATTTGACCCAGAATCCACATATAATCCAATTATTTTAAAGTATTTCATAATCAAATAAAATTATAACAATTGGTTTGGCTGTATGAATTGTTGTGTTCCAATACAACTGGACAATGATTATTAATAATCAGTAATTACAGAAGAATTCTGGAAACAGGTTAGACTTGACCAAATATAGGAGTAGGATTAACGTGTGTTAACAGAACTCTCAACTGGGGAACATAGGACCCAGGTAATACAGGACTCTGGGGTCATAGATATGCTTACAGTCAGCTTGCTAGCTAACTTGCTAACCAGAATTATTTCCAGTTTCCAAACTGTTTATGCCTGGTGTGACTAAACATCCATATCAACAATATAAGCCTACAAATCTGAATTTTACTCTGAATGCAGTAGCATGCACAGAAACTTATGCAGTGCAAAATAAAAAATAAATAAATAAAATAAAACAAATTAAAAACCCACACAAATTCTAGTTCCAAAATTGATGTATACATAAATGGGGAGTTATTAACAACGCTATTTTGCTAAAGTCCTTGGAAGCTAGCATTAAGGGTAAGAGAGAGTTAACTGCAGCAATGTGGAAAATGTGTTATTTACATACTGCAGCTCGGGTTTCGAGCTCTGCTACAATTAGTGGTTTTGAAGTGAAAAACACATCCACTAGCAGGCCCCGGAGGTCGAGCCTGGCAGCGCACAGCTGTGGTCACTCATTCTCTTCCAGCGGGGTGGGGAAGAAGGGAGCACTCTCAGGTTAAAATAGGTCCATCCAAACGAAGCAAACAAAAAAGGCAAAAAAAGAATGGCGAGAGGGAGAGGCACTCGGCAGCGTGCTCACAGCAGCTTTAGATGAAAACATCATAGCCTCAGAAAGCTTCCCTCCTTGACAATTTCTATTTCTCTTAATAAGATGGGGAGCTTCAATTTCACGCTGCTTCCTCTGTGTCAGAGCGGATGAACCTGCGAACATGCGGCTGTGCTCAATGCACATGAGCGAAAAGGGAGGGAGAACACGGTGACAGGGCGGACAGATAAAGATGAAAATGAGGAGGGGGAATGCAAAAATGAGGGCAAGAGAGAGGTGGAGGGAACAGAATAAGAAAAAGTGAGAGAGTGGGCTCTATCTTTGTGGGTGTGCAGAGACTATCGCATGCGGAGCTACTACATTTTGTTATCTCTGTGACCTTGCAATGTGAATGTGTGTTTTGGTCATTTTGTGGATTGTGCACAGATGGGAATGTTGGCGTACTGCGTTGGGAGCACCATGGAAATGAATCTGTGCAGAGAAATGTACTGGGATTTTTGTTCAAATTTAAGTCTCTGTGATAAGAATCCCTAGGAGCTCATCTAAAGGCAACTGAAGGTCTAAAAGTCCAGTACAGATGTTTGAGAAATGATTCCACCAAGACAGAAAAATTCTATAAGTGTTCAACACTTGGTTGAGTGTATTACAGCAGGCAACAGCTTTGGATCCATTAAATTGTTGTGTTTGTATGGATTTGCAATTATGAGACATTAAGGTCTATTTGGCTTAGACTTTAAAGGCTATTTTCCCCCTCACCACATGATTTATCTTTTGAAAAACATTTACAATTGAGACGATATTTATATTTTCATGCATTTTCATGTTTTTACTGATGTTAAGGAAATTACATTTAATGATATTGCTTTTTTCAAAGAAATGAGTCTTTCCCTTGTTTCAAGAAATAAAAACGCAAACAGTCTACTAGTTAGAAGCAAGATTAAATTCATCATGAAATAAGCTTAATTTCATACTACAGTATTACCTTGACTTACGAGTTTAATTCGTTCTGTGACCGAGCTCGTTACTCAATTTGCTCATATATCAAATTAAATTTCCCCATTAGAATGAATCGAAATACTATTAATCGGTTCCAGACCCCGAAAAACCAACTTCTTTGTTACGTGTTTTTAAATAAGAAAAATGTACTTTATAAAAAACAAAAAAATATAAAAATAATAACACATAAGAAAAAATAATGTAAAGAAATAAACAGTTTCTATTAAGTGTATTTACCTCGAAGATCATATGAACATGCTGTCGGAGGTGAATGTGGTTGGTGGAGGAGGTTGGGGGAGTTTTTCTTTTCATGCTCTTTTGCTTAAATTAACTTACTTGCTACACACGTAATACTATGCAATGATACAAAAACAGTGATATGACAGAGATGCTTGAACAGCAAGATAACCAAGTGAACTGAATGCTCACGAGGCCAACTAGTGGCGGGTGGCGTAAGCTCGTAACTTGATCTTATCTCGCATCCTAAAGCAAAAAATCGACAGAGTGACGGCTTGTATCTTGGAAAATTCGTACATTTATTTACTTGTAAGTTAAGGTTTCACTGTATTCTTAAGATTACCTCATTTCATAGAAATTTACATATAGTTGTAACTAATTATATTTGTATTACAACAATATTACTTATGGCAGTGTATCTTTTATTCACCCTCTTTTTCTACCCATGAGATTTCATACCATTTAACACTCATCTTGAAGAAAAAGCCAGTGAAACTACAAATGTCTTTTGGACATGCCTTCATGTTTTTGTGATGATTCTGATGAATCTGCCAGATGATGATAAATCCTTTAAAATATCTTACCATCTTTCTCTGGCTGAATCTTGGCCCTCTTGTACTTCCAGATGATAGTGGGTGGTGGGGAGCTGATGACATCACACACAATGTCAGCATCATCCCCCTCATTGAACTCTTGAGGGGACGGAGCGTGCTGGAACGTGAGCTTTTCTGTAGCAAACAACATTTAACACAGGTGATAAATTATTATTTTCCATTGTGTCTACTGAAGTGCACCTCTGAACACTTTGTGGTTTCTGAATGAACCAGTTTGTGCTCCAAAAATCAGGTCCCCAACATATTAATGGCTGCGTTTAAAATAGGTTTAGTGCAGGATTTATTATAACCCCAGGCCACAAAGTGCCAGTGTAATGGCTCTTTCGAAATGTGAGATAGAATTTCTGGAATAATCAATTCTAGCATTTTCAAAAACTAGCATTTTACAGTCAGTGTATTAGCGTTCATATATTACTTTTCTGTAACTGTATCACGGTGGGTCCTTAGCCTACACAAAATGATAGGGCTAAAGGTAGGTACCTTTACTTTCCATTACAGTACATATACATACATTGCACAATGTGGCAAAAAAAAAAAAAAAAAACAGATACTATCTGGTGTCCACCTCAGGCTCTGTCCACAATAGTCGTCCTGAGTGCAGGCAGAACATGAGCAGTAATGAAAGACCATGAAAAACCACAATAGCCCGAGGAGGATCTGCTCCTTTTGGGGAGCTCTCAGAGTTTTTATAAATAACACAACCTAGGTTTCCCATGACATTAGATATGTTACACTATATGTTTTCTTTGGATTTTAAAGCAAAGAAATGGCTATACAAGCTGAAACTCTGTTAATGAAGAAGCACAGCACACACTAAGCTGTGATATGCTTAATCTGCGCTTAACTTAATCCTATTTTATTGTAGATTCCTTATGCTCAAGCTATGGTTTATGATTTTTAAATTACAGCAGGGCTGTCACAACTTATTACATAGTTGAATTATACAGAGATTTAAACATTTTCAGACATTTAAAAAAAGAAAAGAAATGAACTTAACAGAACAATTATGTAAAACATTTAAAGAAATCTTAAAATGAATTGCAAAAGCTTTCGAAGTTAAAGATTAAATTAAAACACTCTTGGTTAAGGATGTCATGGTAAGCTGTATTTTTTACCATAAGCAAAAGTATATTTATAACAAGAGCTTTTTCTTGTATAAATTATTATTGTGTACGACTCATTTCTGGGAATTCATTAATGTACAATGTTCATCACACAACACGTTACACTTTTTCTTATAAATTAAAGAAATGTTTTTCTTGAGTATTTAAGCTTAACCAAGTACTTTTAAATCCCCTACTGATGCCATAATTAATTTGGCAGTAATTCAACACAATAACAGTATTAGTGTGTTCTAATTAAGTTGCAGTAATGAAGTGGTCACTTACGGTAGATTTTTACATTGACTGTGGCTTGGGTCTCCTTCTCCCCATCCTTTGCCACACATTTGTAGATACCAGCATTGTCCACTGTGGCACTGTAGATAGTGAGAGTGGATGAGGTCTCGTCACTACGGGACACACTGATGTCCTGCCTGTTGGGCAGCAGCTTCTCACCATTGGGAGCAAACCAGTCGATCTCCTTAACATCACCAACCACTGAACCACACAGACAGAGAGAGAGAGAGAGAGAGAGAGAGAGAGAGAGAGAGAGAGGGAGGAAAAAATATAAATATATATATATAACTGATGGTGGATAAGTGGTGGTGGAGTAGTAGCCATCAGTGTTCAAAATATATTTGAGTTGATGTACTACTTGTAAATAAAAAAAAATAAAAGTGAAAAAGAAAAACACTTTAAAGTTGTTTTCTAAGCTGTTTTTTACACTTGTTTGAAGGAAGGGCAAAGAAAAACCATCTTCCTCTGAATATTTCAGGTATTTCTCATTCATAATGGAATAAACTTTGTTTTTGCTCTTCAACATGTATATTCCACAACATCTTGCAGGTTTTCAGCTGGAAGTCTATCAATAACAGTGGACAGCGGGGACTACTGTAAATAAAAGCTGTTGATGATAATAATCTGAAGGCTGTACATGAAGGAATACATTAATTCAGTGTGCTTTGGTCAGCTCTGCCTTTAATAATAAAACATTAAAGCATTTGTTCTAAAGCATAACAGTGGGCAAGAGCTGGCAGCCACTGAGGAGCAGGTAGGCTATTAGGCGGGAGGTTAACGCTGATGAAATGGCTGCCGGTTTGTTTCATCACAGAGCCAGTTGCCCACCTACCTTCACACAAAAAGAACTTGGATTCTCCAACGCTGATTTCTCCATGGGGTGGCGTGATCTCTACCTGCAGGGAAACTGAGACAGAGACAGAGAGAAGGAAGAGATCACACACAGGTTCAGAAAGCAATCACCCTCGTTTACCCACATTGCCCTAACAAGACGCGTTCCTTTTAATTCATTATATAGATACTTTGCTCAAAGTAATTCCAATAGTGCTGGAAAACAATTCATGATTTTTCTTTTTACTGCAATTTCTAAAATGCGGTGTGAAAACACACATGGTACATCCAAAAGTTTGGAGACACCTCTCATAAATAGTGCATTCAGCTGTCCACTGAGGACAAAGACAAACACACTGGCTTATGGAGCATTGGAGCTGTGATGTTTGGAGTGATGGATCTCTGTTAAGCACTTTTAAATGAGCTGGATACCATCAAATCTTTTTAGAAATGTTCCATACCTGTAGCAAGCAGTAACATCAAGGAACAAACAAACTATTACTACCCTTAATTTTAGGAAAAATATTGGACATGTCCACTAACTTAAGGCTGTGTAGTGTAATTTTCCATGTTTAGTTTTGCTCTGATTTCCACTTCAATGCACTTTAAACATCATCTGATACTGTGGTACACTGTGGTACACTACTTTGAAACACACTGTGAGACTGAACTTCACTAATCATGCCCGGCTCCAGCAATGAGGAACAGAGACTCTGGTTGTCAGGCGTGCTGACCAATTAAAAGATCTTCTCATTTAACAGGGAGTTATAGGGAAATGAAGGTCATGTGGCCAGGCATTTTTGCACCCAAAGATAACGACATGTCAAGTGTTTGAGCCTTGGCCTCTTTCCAGGCCTGTTTTTACTGAGAATGAGGGGAGGGAAAGGAGGCAGAGCAAGGGGAGGGGCTGAGGCTGGACTGGAAGAGAAGTAGGTGGTGAAACAACGTGTCACCATGGCAACCCTAGAGTACTGTCAGGAGCTCTTATTGAAAAAGCCCTGTGTCTGACGGGCAGGTTCTTTGACTAAATACGACAATTAGGACTCTGTGCCACCTGAAGCAGTGAAAATTACAAACCCTTCACAAATTTATTTTTTTGCACTTGCAATTACCTGGGGTCCCAGTGTCTCCGCGATATTGCACTGTAATTCCATAAGCCTCAGTTCTCTCCAGTTTAATCAAAGACACCTGATGGAGATCCCTCAGAGTTTCCCACCCCTTCCCTTCCTTTTCTCCTTTAAGGGTGCAGTTGGGAAGTGTAATACCATAAATCATAGCATATTAACTTCCCTGAGATGAAGCTAATATATTTCCTCTCTGCGCATCGACTCGAGCTGGTGACAGGAACGAGCCCCAGTCTGTCTTCAAAAGCCACAAGCTGTTTGTTCACTTTTGCTTTATCGGATAAATTAGAAATAAATCACCTAACTCAAAAGTGAAGAAAGAAACAGACTACGTTCTTCTCCTTTCACCATAAACCTGCACTGTCCTCTTATGAACTCAGACACACTACAGAATGTCTTAGTAGTGCTGGACAGCATAAATGCATTCCAGAATCATGTTTTTTTTACACGTACATTACAGAATGATGTTATTCAATATGTAGGCCTGCTTTAAAAAGTTAATGGGCCATGCCTCCTGAACACTGCTACTCTATAAAAGAATCGCTTACTAATCTAACATTTATTGTGTTTGCTTCTCTTAATATTACAGCAGGTAGAGACAGAGCATTCCTTACACAGAGTATTTCTAGCCTTAATCAGGGACGCTGATATGTTACGGAACAGAATGTCACCATGGGACTAAATTAAAAATCAATATCACTGTGTGACACTATTTTCTGTGTGACAGTATATCCATGAGTGTGGTATCAGGGTGGGCAATACAACACACTAGTGATATCATGATGAATCCTGTACAGTTGTAAAACCATTACCAATTCCACTGTAAACCACTGTAAAAATTCACTGTGAAAACCTCATGTAAATTAGAGCATCAACCACATTTAGGAACAGTCTACCAGATACAGCAACACTGGCCCAGCACATGATGTGGGTTTGTTTTGTGTCAGGGGAAACATGGCACAGTGACAGAGACACAATGTGGTGCCCAATCTCACCTCCCCGTCCTGATTTTTCTCCCACAAGTCCCTCAAAACAAAGGAGGTTTAACCAGGATTTAGAGGTAAGATTGGGAACGACACCAGAGTGAGTGAAGACTGAAAAGTAAACAAATGAGCTGATGTTTATGCTCTTGTAAACATATGTGGTTGTAGAAATGGGCTGGATTAGTCACTTAGTTTAATGTTTAACAACGAACAACATTTCTCAGGTAAAAAAAAATATATATAAATAAATAAAAATGCATTCTAGTCAGAATTTCAAACTCATCACACTTTCCACCTTAAATAGTGCCGCGCTCCATTCCACCTTAAATGGTGCCATGCACCATTCCATCATAAATGGTGCTATAATTATATTCGAGTGCTCCCCCACCCCATCTTAAATTGAGAATAAAATTCCAAAAATCTTTCTACCTTAACCAGCGCTTGATAGCATTCTGCAACACTGACATATTTGTTTGTGCTCTAGGAGTGGTTATAGACATGCCTCTTAAAAATGGACCTCAGTTTCACCTCTGTAGCAAACGTATTTACACAAAAACAATCAAATTGATATTTATAGTAATAGTATATATATAAAAATAATAAAATGTGTTGTTCATTAAGGTCTATTTTGGTTTACACTTTATGTAAATGAGTGTACGCAGTGCTGGTAAATTTTGTTATTGAACAAGAAATTATTAAAGTGAATACCAGTATTTTTGAACACTTTCTGAGCATGTTTTAACAATACCACGATGATACTGATAACTGATCATTTTGACCTTGACATATCATGTTTCCAGTATTACACTGAGGTTAAGGCAAAGTTCAGAAGTGCTAAGAATTAATACAAGCTTTTGTACGATGTTTGGTCTCATCCTGTGCCTTTTTGTGTAAAATAAACTTGCGGCTAGAACTATTCAGAGAGGAGCTGACCTCAGTACGCCGCTTCTCCCATGGAGCTGTACAATAAGCTGCTGGGTGAAAGAATTCTCTGATAGATTCACTGTGCATTCAATTGTTCTGCATTGCTTAGCATAGAGAGATGCATTTAACTCAACATGCCGTTCACTACAGCACTTTGTCAAGTGGACTGCAGTCCATTCAATTTCTCCCTGAGCCAATAAAGCCTGCAGGTCGTCCTGCTATTACTGTGTTTTTCCATAAGTCCTAACCAGTCTCAGTGTTCTCACTGCTTTTCCTCTTCATTTGGTTTTCTTTATACATTGTTAGTGGATCTAAAATCTCTTTGTGAAAACAGCTCTATATTTAATTTCTCTGTACCAAATTTAATTCCAAATTGGCTTGATTTTATTTGAATTGTACGCCACATTACAACAATGCAATAATGTTGTCTGAGCCACAATTAATCAGTGTTGACTCAATTGTGCGTTTTCTTGTTTCCACAACGTTAGCGTCAGCATTAAACTGACAAGAACAAGCCACATCAATTGTTTGGCTATGTCTTTAAAAGCTAATATTACAAAGAAATCAGAAAAAAAAGAGAGAGCCTTGGATGTGTACTAAACACAACATCACTAGCCCGGGTTTTGTCAACACAGTAAGTGAATGCAAGCCTGGAAAAACTGGAGTGCAGTGGTATTGCTGTTTGAACTCCTTGGAATTAGTAATGTGGTCCTCGGGCTGCAGACTGAACCAGGCCAAGTGTTTGGATCTCTCTGCTTGCCGACTGTTGACACAGCGAAAGTAAGACTGTCCTTGCTAAGAGCACATGGAGACAAATAAACATGAGGGAACACAATAGGATGGTAAATCGATAAGCCTAATTAGAAAATAAATCCAAACCAGCTCAGCCTTCAGGATGGTTACTCTTTCAGTGCCATCCGTATGCACTTGGCCTGCACACCAAGCACTTTTCTTTTTCATTTTCATTTCTAATGAACATATAAGTGTGGCCTCAATCGGCAATCTGCAATCTGCATAGAGCTAGTGATGAAGAGAAGAAAGCATAAAACTAGAAAAACAACAAGAAAAACAGTAGGCCAGTGTAAATGATGCTTTAGAGTAGGGGCAATATTACAGATCTTTAAAGTCACAGCAGAACAAAATCAAACACGCAAAAAGGAAAACGGTCAGTTGAGTACACATGATATGCATGGACACCTCTCATTATAAGTAAGGCTCACATATTTCATATAAGCTGATACAGGTTGGACAGAATGTAGATAAGGTGTAACAGATTTTCAATTCTCTTACCCTATTCTGAACCCATGCAAGACATCACTTTTCACATACTGTGGTAGATAACATCTTTCAACTGCCAAAAGCATTACTTAAAAACTAGTCCTTACAGGAATGTCTGTCCACTCTGTGGCAATCTTAACACCTCTGGGCAGTTATTTCCACACCTACAAGACCCTGAGTTTATGAATGCGAATGACTAGAGGCCTATAAATCCAAAAGTTACAGCCAGTTACAACTGCAATGCATATTTAATAATACACATACTTTGATGAGTGCTTGGCTCAAATAAATTCACAGACTCCTTTCACTGAAGGGTGGGACTTCCCTTATAAACAGAACCCATGTACAGAATTATAAACTTTTCCTGCGATATTTTCAACCAGTGAATAATCTCTTATTTCTCTGGGTCGATCTCATAATTTGTACTGTCACATTTAATGTGGAGTTAAATGCAAATAAAGGTGCAGTAACACCCACTTTCATAAACAAGCATTCTTCAGGGGGGTTCTGTTTCCATATTGTGGGGTCATTGGTGGCGCAGCAGGTAGTGTCAGAGTCAAAGTGTCAGAGTGATGAGTTGGGGGTGTTCTTCCTGTGTCCACGTGGGTTTCCTCCGGGTGCTCCGGTTTCCTCCCACGGTCCAAAAACACACGTTGGTAGGTGGATTAATGATTTAAAAACAGTGTGTGTGTGTGTGTGTGTGTGTTGCCCTCTGAAGGATTGGTGCCCTCTTCAGGGTGTGTTCCTGCCTTGCACCCAGTGATTCCAGGTAGACTCCAAACCCACAGCGACCCTAAACTGGATAAGTGTCTGTGTCTGTGGAAAGTAACAAATTACATTTACTTACCCTAGAGAGCTATGAACTATGGAGAACTATGGAGACGGACAAGTCCGTCACTGGTGCAGACCCAGCTGAGTGCGAAACTCTGTTGAATTCTGAGTTGCTCTGGAGATAATTTAACCCATAGCCATATTTAAGGGACCACTTTGGCTTCAAGTGAAAGAAAGGTGACATCTTTATAATGCAGTCTAAGTGTTTGCCAAGAGAGAATTAACAGCTTTTAAAGACATCACACCTGCACATGTAGCGCTTGTACAGGTAGGTTAAATAATACTTGTACAGATGTTAAAAAACGAGTTTCCCTAAAAACTTTAGTAAGTGTGTGTAGTAGTGTGTACTAGTAGTGTGTAGGTTAGTATTGTACTGTTACTATTGGCCATTGTGTTATGACTCGATGTGCACCAATTAATTTTAATTAACCAATTACTATCCTATACTTTTGTATTCTCTGTGTGTATTAACATACTTCACTGCTCTGTATTTAAAAGCACCTGCTAATAAATAATTATTAAATTCATAAAATCTAGCTTGTAACCTGCTGGTAATTTGTTACTAAACTAATACATACCCACTTCAAAACAACAGAAATATCCCTTTAATGGAAATATGATGTTGAATTGAACTAACTTCAACTATTTTAATGTTCATGTTCATATCTTCAGGCCTCTTCAGTTTATTTAATTTGTTAAACGTTTCCATTAATTAAACCAACGGATTTGAAATTAATATCCCCTTGGCTTTTTGTGCTACACAGGAGAGAGGCATAAAGAAAAAACCCCTCGCCCCCACCCCACAGTTAAAAAAGTAACTGAGAAACTTTTACTCTGAGTACATTTCATTTATGTTTGTACGTAGATCAGACAATCAGATTTAAAACAAAAAGAGCAAAGACAAACTAGGCATGCCGGACCACCAATAGCCATATAGCCATTGTCACAGAGGTTTTTCTGGCATTTCAAAAACAGGAAAGTCCAAAACACATATCCTTGACATTGGAAGCCTTACATGCAACAAGTAAAACTGCTCTGTGAGAAATGAGCCATGCTCAGTTCAAAAAACTAAAACAACACGCAAACAGACGATGAGTAAACAATGGCTAACTTTACTGCCGTCGTTGTTGTAGTTTTCAAGATGTCACTGGCTTCATTTCGCGGGAGAGCCCTGCCAGTGGAAAAGCAACAAGCTTTAAGCGTGCTGAGCCGTGTAGAGTCGAGTCGTGTAAAGCCGGAGCCATGCGGTGGAAAAGCACCATATGATAAACATTACCTCAACAACGTTCAACACATTTCTGTTTGAGGCTCCAGTAAAACACTGAGCTGCTCACCGCGGTGGATTGTGGACCTACAGCGATGAAGCAGTGTGAGTGTGTCCAAGTTCAGCTCTCAACTCTCTAACCCCTTGAACATGCATTTTTTAGGTCTGAAAAAGAGTACTTGTCCAGGGAAAAGAGAACTTATGGTTACTGAACTGGAATGTGAAATATGGCTGAACTAACAACAGGTGTACTCATCAAGTAGCGCCACATTAAGTTCTCTCTGTGAAATACGGCTGAATTAACAGTTCCTACTCGCGCATGTGCATTTCAACATTAGGTGTCTGTCAGTCAGTCAGTAAGTGCATATGCCTCTTCAGGCAGTCTGGCAAAAATCATACGCTTGTGAGGTCCAATCTAGACTGAAATTAAAGCCAGTATTTCAAGGCAGCTGTGATAGATGCCTTTAATTTCAGTTTTATTTAGCATTGCTACTGCTTTTGATAGTGGAATGAATTTGTTTTGCTTTGCTGCTGTGAAAATGCCTTCCACACACCCTGCAATCTTTATCTATTGTTGGCGTTTCATAATGAAGCATTTGTTTCTTTTCCTAGGTTTCATATTAATGACCTTGAGATTTCTTTAACGATTGTTTTGGCATCCAGGTCTTATTTCATTGAATCATGGATTGTAATTGGCTTTCTCTTAAGACACATTAAAATACCATAGCAGAGCTAATCACTGCCCTGTAGCTTTTATGAATAGGGCTGAATTGCAGAGACACATGTTTTGCATGTTAGGGTTTGATTACCACTGGGTTTTATAAGTCTGGCCCGTTTATGTTAGTGGTGTGAGATGGTCTACAATTGTGGATATTTCCTCCCAATGGGCTTATTAATCTCAAACAGAAAATAGAATCAGCTCATGTTAACACTTACAGCAATGTGTTAAGGCACAGGCATGTTCATGACACAATGTCACTGCTGTCACATACTCGCTCCTCATGCTAATGCTCCCATGTGGAAAGCCATTCATATGAACCTATAAGTCTGCCAAGGAGAAACAGTCTTCAAACTGGCCTGATGTATAAATCCTTACATAACCAAGCCAGCGACATTGATGGAAGTATAAAAAAGAGAAGCAAACTAAAGAGCTCCTATTAATCAGGGCGGTTTCAGAGAGACATGGAGAAGATGAGCTGTCCACACGCTGTCGACTCTCCATGTCAACTTGGAACGGGCTTAAATCTTTGTGGACCAGATTAAAGCGATTCTCCCACAAACTGACTTCTTTTTTTCACAGCCAGTTTATTTTTACCATTTTGAGGCAGGAATAAAGGTGCTTTGAAATGCCATGCCAGACAGGCCATGAAGAGAAGATGAAAGACCATGGGCACACTCATACACAATGTCATTTTTTTTTTCCCCACTCGCTTTTTCCCCTCAACAGATTTGGGACTAATAAACACACACCAGTTCACAGACACACATCCACTCTTTCACTGACACACAGAGGACGTAAGTCACAGCTTACACCTGAAGAGAGCTTCAGTAAAACTGGTTTCTTTCTTTTTTTTTTTTTTTGTTAAAAAAAAAAAAAGACAAAAGAGAAGATATGACAAAAGCACTGCATTCTAAAATTAATACTGAAAAAGGAACATCAAAGGGGGCTTCTGGGTGGGCTGGCAAGTGTGCGCGTGTCATCCCAATAATAACTCTGTACACTGAATACCAGTTTAGTCAAAAATAATAGCTCAGTTTTGTGAGGCCTAACAGAGGCACGGCATACTGGGGTACGTATTAGGGGTCCAGCACCACCCTGATACTGATCAGTGTATCAGCTATAAAGTTTATGATGGGAATCTATGAATTCAAAGTACATAATCAGCCTGTCAGGTCAATATCAAGTGCTTTATTTTTCTTTCCTCCTCGCTACTGGACTAACATAGTTTGCCATGAGCAAAAAATAAATGTAACAGTAGCAATCGCTCTAATTGTGTATTATGCATATCATCACAACAATAATTTGGACTGTGATAACATATTTTATATCACATTTAAATTCACGTGCCCCAGTCTAGGCATATTTTACAGGAACGGCTATTAGCTAAAATACACCACACCCATCCACTTTATTTCTTTTTGTGCTTGTAGAAGGCATTATCTGTTACTCTAGAGGTAATGTGAATTTTCAGAGACTTCAGTGTGGATATATTTTACATAGCAATATGAAAACATCTAATATCTGCAGTATAACAAATATATCACAGCGCAGATATTACATCTCAAGTCTGTTTTCTGCAGTAGAATGCCACCAAAATAATCTAGAAAATATATTCTTGCTGTTTTCTCAACTGCAAGTCACAACTCCTAAAAATGAATATATGACAGAAAACTGCCTTTACCAGCAGCAGAGACAGTGGGGAATCCCTGAATCGAATCACTGCCAAAAATCATACTCTCACACTGACGAAATCTGGGGTTAACAACAAAAGTCTCAGTCTCGCCTAATGCCCCAGGAATATAATCTCGCTATTAAAATGCAATTTATTTAAGTGAAACAAATTCAAATTGATTCAAGGCAAGCTAAATTCAATATTGCTATTAGGTGAGTGGCAGGAATTATACGCAATGTCCTGGTTCAGTGGGTTTATTGTTACACACATTAGCCACTGACTGACACAGAGGTGAACTAGCTGAGTGAAATACTCCGAGGGAAAAAGTATCACTGAAATTAAATCACAGGTAAAAATCTACACTGTAGAGGGTAGGGCAGGGTTAATAGTGTGTCTTGACTGCTTTCCACAGACGGCGAAGCGCAGCACTATAACCAGTCTTCCGCAAGCCGTAGCAAATTGAAATGGCTGTCTCTCATGTGCTATTCGAGGCCACGAGTATCTGAAATCATATCATCAGTCATTATCACGCTTTTGCTCTCTGCACGGAGCTGTGCCGTCTGCACTACCCTCTGATGAACTACACAGGAGAGTAATTGCTGTTATTCCAGCTTCTATACATGGCAAAGTATGCGTGCCTAATTTGAGGTTGGCAGTAAATGAGACAGGCCCCATTACAGTGGAACTCCACACAAAACAGCTGTCTCAGCTAAATAATCCAGCCGTGCGTCGAGGCCGTGCAGCCAGAGCACTACAACGCTCTTCTGCAGCACTGTTCATTAACACGCAACTCCGAAAAATACACCCACCCAAAGTGCCCAGCAGTACTGCAAACTTGGCATGTATCTGTGGAAGCCAGAGGGTAAGGGTTTCAAACAGCTTGGAACCGGGCCACTTTGGAAGTGAGTGACAGAGGGTTCCAGCTTAAGGTGGAGGTTGGGGTTGAGAGGGGCTCATTAGTGGACCCCTTTCTTCTTTCCCCCCCATCTGGTCGATCCAGCTTGGCTCCTCCAGTGCCAGGGTTTCTCTTCAGCCACGCGTGCAAAGGTGTGCCAAGCATGCAGCACCAGTGCTTTGTCCTTGGGCAAAGAAAAAAGGGTAAAGAGCAATCATATTGGATTTGGGAAGGGTGGTGGCTAATGGCCTTCTCAGCTCGCACTATTTCAACCTAACACTTAAAAACGCATGCTAAGTCACCCCAAACTCCTATCATTATTTTCTATTTCCATGCTAGAGTACAAATTGAGCTAAACACAATTACAGAAAGTAATAACAGCTTATGGAAAAGTAGCATAGCCAAGCGTTCTGAAGATAAATACACTAGGCTTCCCCCATAACACCCTGCTCAGACAGCTGAGAGCAGCAGAGCTCCTATTTAAAATATGATGAGGTGCGGTGCCATGAGAACGAGCCCTCACTCCTCCCCGGTCATGATTACACTCTCAGGCCAGCCCCAATTACCTCCGCTCTGGACCACAATGCATTGCTGTAAAAAGTTTGGTTTTGTTTTCTCTCTCCCCCCGTTTACAAAGAGGACTGCACACAATGAGACGGGACAATGCTCCGTTCAGCGTAATTACAAACGCGGCCATAACTCTGCGTGTTATACTTGCACCAACCAGACTACTTTCAGAGTCCTTCATCCCTGACTAATTGCATCAAAGGAGAGGACGGGGAGATAAAGCCAACCGCTGACAGTCTCCCTCTGCTCAGCGAGAGGAGCCCACACAATTACAGCCTGAGAAATGGGAGGAAATCAATGCAGAGAACAGAGAGATGGGCAATAATGCACTTTAAAGAGATATGCAAGAGAGGAGATTGAAATAAACTGAGCTTTGAAATTAAACCAATTATTTAAGATGATTCTGGTTTACTTTGAAAAGTTTGCAAGTGTTAGAGAGGGGCTTTGACAGATGCTGAAACAAAAAAGAAGAGAATATTACAGTCACACAGAAATAAAAACAATCAAAATACACAAAGACACATGAATGGAGATGGAAAAAACTGACAATTAATTGCCAAATAAGTAACTGAGATTAACAGTTGTCTTCTATGCATCAAGCAAAATACAAGCATAAAGTGGACAAAAGGCTGGTTGATATCTAATAACTCCTATAAAGCTCAGCTTGGCCTCAAACAAACATAACTCACTCACACTGCCCTCAAAGCTGCCCTTATAACACCAGGCAGATATGTTGGATCTGTTGTTTTAAGACTCATGGTTTGACTTAACACATGTTTTCCCCAGTCTTTTATGGATTGGTCTTAATCCAACCCGTGCAAACACTTTCCATTTTGCAACATAACCATATAATTGTGACTAAAAATTATGATAATCAAATAAATAGAGTCAGTTGAAATGCTTGCGGTCAGCTCAGATAATTGCCATCAGATGATTAGGTCATGGCCGTGACAGGCCCACTTGCTGATACTAAAAATCGCATGCATCATTTAAACAGAAAAATGCAGCCACAGAGTGGAAGCATAAACCACAGGCCCTGCCTCTTTACACATGTTTATCTGTTTGGGTTTTGAGAAGATTCCCCGTCTGTCCCTGGATCAAACGGTCTTTATTCTTGGGGCTAGTGTTTAAATCAGACAAGGATCTAAATCAGGAGGGCCCTCACCTTCCTGAGCTCATGTAAATATGCATGTGCGTGTCTGCCAGAGGCACTGGCAGACTCCAAAGCTCGGACCTGAAGTGACGGACTGTGAAGCAAGAGCGAAGCGGCAAGCTCCAGATAAAGCTCTGTGTGCAGCCACTCACAATTGATGGAGATAGGCTTTCTGCCACATTTGAGCTGCATGGAGATAAAGAGGCTAGAGGCGTTAGTTGCCTACCAGTGAGTACAACACAGACCATGGAGGAATGCCACACGAATCTACAAGGGACATAACTTCCAAGGTAACGCATATACTGACTTAAAATACAAATTCAGTCCGCTATAAAAGAGGCAAGCTGCTCATCAAACCTACTAGGCAAGACGCCTATGAAACAGTGGGACGGGTGATTTGGAACCTTTGCAATTACATTGTAATGGAATGTATAAGCACCACATTACTTTATCAATGCTAACAGCTTCCAAATGACAGTGTATCAGTGAGAGAAGAGCAAGTCCACAGCAGCAGCCACTTGAATCATTTAGGCATGCTGAAACCAGCACTTCTCTTCCAGGGTCAATGGCCTTTCGCATTAGCATGGCTAATAGTCGTTCCACTTGCTTTTCAAAACAGCAATTATCCTAAGCAATTGTTCGTTCTGTGCCCTGAGAGCGAGCAGTCATTGCAATTCATCATTATCACCTCCATGGTGGGATACGTCCTTCAAAACATCCTAAGCATACTGGGTCACTGCCTTACTGTGTGCCTAGCACAAATGAGAACGGCTTTGCTCTTCTGAAAACGCGGGCTAGCCAGGTTATTGAACTCATGGCGATATTAGGGATAATGAAGCCCTATAGGATGCATGGAGGAGGCTCAAAAACTCAAGAGGCCTCCTCCCACCATCGCAGCTGCCTAGGGCTGTCTGTAGCATGCTAATCGTGCCAATAACAGATGATTATGGTGACTATACACAGGATAAATCCAGTTCACTCCCCGAGGTGTGTGCACACCAAGCAAGGACATAGTTTAAAATGATTTATCAAATAAAATAAAAAAAAATAAAAAATCTATCATGTCCTTTCCTCCATGTTTCTACTACCAAGATAAGACAAAAAAAAAAGGAAAATATTTGCATACGTGCCCGTGGTTTATCAAGTTCATCAAGGTAGGCTGAGGTAAGCATTTCTCAAAGAAGGAATGGAGCAGACAGAGAGCAGAGAGAGGCAGTCTGATAACACTGGGAACAGGGCTAATTAAACAAGAAAGGGGGTTGTTTATGAAGAGGAAGAGGAGGAACAGGTTGCTGGGGCTCAGATTAATTCTGAGGTGTCAGTGTTTGACTGCAGACAGTCGCACTCTGGCTCCTGGAATTATGAGTCATAATTACAGTGAAGCAGGGCCTCTACTGGTAAAAATGTTGCTGTCTATATTCTGAACACACTACAAGTATTCACTCTGATTGAAGAGACCAATGAAAAACTTCTATCTCATGTTTCAAATATTTAAGACTACTATATATTCATTCATTCATTATCTGTAACCGCTTATCCAGTTCAGGGTCGTGGGGGGTCCAGAGCCTACCTGGAATCATTGGGCTCAAGGCGGGGAATACACCCTGGAGGGGGCAACTACTATATATCTAAAATAAAATAAAAAACAACACTTTTTTCTGGTTTGCCTGCGTATACAATTGCTTAACTTTAACTCTTTCATACATACGGATTTACCCAAGAATTTTACAGTAATGAAAACTGTGAAACAAGAAGGGGTTAAGTGTGAACAAAAAGCAGTAAAATTGAATAGTGAACACAGCAATCCACCCGTACAATTCCTGAGAAATTCCTGAGAGTGTCTTGTCTAAACAGAGACTAGGACCAGAGTGCGAACTATAAAGTGACAATTGGAGGATACATTTTTCTTCAGGACGTAAAGGGAAACCAGTACAGCACAAGCATGTGTGTGAACTGAAGTCTTACAGTCCTTATTGACTCTGTGAATTAAATGTAATCTGAGTTCAAGAAAGTAGTCACACATTTGAATAAACACAATTACTCTGCCTTCAGCACACATGGATTAATACTGTTCAACAACCCTTCCAGATAAAACCCCTTCATTTCTGAATTTAAACAAAAGGGATGGCTATTATACAAAAGCTAATATAAAAAAAAGGCTAAGAATGAACTAAATTTACACCACCACAGCCGCACTAAGGACTATTAAAATGAAAAACTCTATACTGATGCCAAATCCTACATTATTTTACTGCTCATGACTGAACACAAGTGTTAGCTAACATTAGCATTTTACATTGCTAATTAAATGCCAAGCAAACGTTGGAACAGACCATCAGCTGAAGTCGAGGAGTTTCAAATGCAGTTGACACAATCAAATTCAGAACCTCAGAAAGCAGTAAAGTTAAGTGTTTTAAGTGAGCTAGACAGTTAGCTACTTACATTAACATACAGTGTTATTCTGGCTGTACAACAGTAACTTTAATGACGACAGCAGGTAGAAGACTATTTTTTCATATTGCTAATGATCACACTTTATGATAAACTAATGCAAAATATATTTAATTCCTTAAAGACATTCTGACTCCTACAGAGGTCGCAGTAGACTATCCATCAGACTAATAATCAAGCCCTTTCTGCTTATAACTCATTCCAAAAATGGTTGACATGAATGGCTAATAGCCTTTATCCAAGCACAAAGCATCTATATAACCACAAGTGTCACAGGCAGCGACCAATATTAATATGCTCATTCTGAAAGTTTGCTGTTAAAAATTGTAATAACTAATAAGCACATAGGTATGTTGAATGATAATACTAAAGTCAGTTCTGAAACTTCATTAAAATGAATAAATGCAAAAAGTAATTGCTATCAGCTTGACATATTTGCTAAATATTAATAGACTGGCGGCTGAAAGTAATCAGGAACTATAGAGATGCACAATGATATCTGAATAATATTAGTAACCATAAAATTGCTTAAGATAATTGACACATTGGAGAGATGTTTAAACGCAACTCATTTAATGAACTCTGAAAGGGCAGAATCGGTGGCACTGGCTGATACGAAAAATAGGGGCTATTGGCATTGACCCATACTGCCCACATTTGTGCCACCTAATTTATAGCATTAAGAAAATAAGAGCTTCCTAGTTTAGGTTTCCAAACAACTTTAACTTGCTTACTGCACCAGGGATCTCAAAAACCTTCACACATCTACGCTGTAGATTAATTCAATGCTTTGTTTCTTAATCTTAAATTACAATTTAGGAGGCTTTGATGCAATGGGATCAGGCTAAACAGAAACCTAGCAGCAGAGTGTTTGATCTTCTATAAGACAAGCAAGTAGCACTGTGTTAGCTACAAATGAGCTCATCTCCACCATCACATTGAGCCAACATAACATGGCACTCCTCCTTCAGAGATCACCCATTTTATTCCACTGCCATTTCATTCTCCAAAAAGAACCATCAAGAGCTTTTACAAGTTCTAATTGGAGTGGATGAATGCCACAAGCGATGATACGCCAAAGCTTTCGCAGGGTTGTACGGATCAACAAGTCATAAACACTCTTTCTAACCCTGAACCCTTCTAAACTCTTGCTCACTCCCGTACAGGAAAGCCTGAGGATGGCGCTAAGTAGAGAGTGTAATTTGTTTGTGCTGTAGACCATGGTCCCCTGGTGTCCCTCAGCCCTGATTCTGAGCTGTGTGCCAGGCGGAGTGATGCTACATGCAGTAATCCTGACTAAGCTGAGAGGTGGAAGAATGCAGGGTCCTGACGTTAGCGGCGCTGCGGCTCTCTGCTGTCTGCCGAGCCGGTCTCAGCCTGATTAAGTTCTGGCATTCAGACCAAAGGCTTCCAGAGACAGAAACTGTCCAGACACCGTCAGGTCTGACCCCTGCTCACATGCTTCAATTGTTTACACTTGACTGTGTAATTGCTTACTTGGGACGTACATAGGTACAGTGCTGGAAATTTCAGCATTTCAGCATCCCAAGTTTGTATGTCATAGTAAGGAAACAAGTGACGAGTGCTTTTAGGGACAACTATTGCCAGGAATTAAAAAAATAAATAAATCTTTGCCTGGCATGTCTTCCTTCCTGACATGTTTTTCTTAAAATGGGTTTAAATAGGAAGAAGAAGAAAGCTTAGCATAAAGTGAATTACTTTCCTTTGAATTACAGGTTGCAGCAGTAGAGAGAACTTAAAGGCGTAGCTCACGATTGTAATGAAAAACACTTTTAACAAAACTGAGAACATGTTTCTTTACCATTTGCTAGATCTCCAATCTGTTGGCATGCTCAAAACCAGTCTAATATATTTACGAAGTCCTGGTGTCAGTAAACGGGTAAATAAACAAACTGTCCCTGCCCGGTATGCTAGGCTCTGCCGCTCTCAGAAAAGGCATCTGTTGGAAAACTACAAACATTAAAAAGCATGAAGCGAGATGAAGATATTGCTCTATTCCCTTTTTGGTGTGTTTTTGGTGTTTCAGATAAATTAAGGTGGAAATATCTTTAGGTTTGGGAGACGGCTAACTGTATTACTGAAAATGCTACACAATTAAACAACTCGGATTACAAATTAGATTCTCTGGTATTTTAAACAGTGAATAAAAACTTTGACAGGTTAAACATCAGCCAGGTATGAACAGTTGTTTTTCTTCTCAAACCTACCGTTCCACCTTAAATGACGCAGAGCTTTGGAAAGTAAACAAAGTGTGTTTCCCACAGTATTACACGTCCCCTTTAAGAGCAGAAATAAATTAGATTTGTGTGTTCCTAGGTCATTGTTTTAGTACATTAAGACACATTGATGTACTAAAAATTATATTGAATTGTCTCTTTCACCGTGCTGTGTGGTTAGTCTTGTTTCTTGAGGGGGAGGGGCAAAAAACATTACTAGTTGTGAAAAAGAGCCGAGAACAACACAGAGGATGTGTGACAGGACACCTTTACTCCACAGTATTTTTTACACAGAAATTAATTGTTTGCTGTTATATTCATGTATAAAATGTCTGCTATATCAACTTTAAGAATCAGGAATGACCCAGAGGACACAGATTACCCTCCACTCAGCCTGAAATCTGTTCTGCGGTTACGGACTTTGATTTAATTCATAGAAGAACAGTGCAGGTTAAGTAGCTCACTAAGGGGCTGCACAGGCATATCTGGTCTTGAAACAGCAGCTCTTTCTCCTGTGGGCGTCTGGTCAAGGGTTAGTCTTGCAGTGGATGTGAAGCATGTGGCGTGCATGCCATGTGCTCATCCTGCTCCAAAGCCTGCTCGGCTCCCTTCCCATGGAGCCAGAACAAACACATTTGAGCTGTATTCTTTCTGACTGCAGCTAGGAGAGGTAGCTGAGTGAGTCTCGTGCTAGCCCAGGGGCATTTGTGCCTGGTACCGGCAGACCCATCAGTTTGTGATTTCCTCTGAGAGGTGTGAGGGCTGTGAAGCATCTCTCCAGCTTTCTCTTCCGCAGCTCTCATTTACCCTCCTCAGTATCAGATACAAATAACAATAAACAGGCTAAAATTCTCTATTCTCATAAATACAGCACAAGAGTTCTAAGAGAGTTGTATCCGTTTCAGAACTGAAACACCAAACACTTGGGATTTCATTTCATCCAGGAATGGTGGATGACAAAATTTTATAACTAGGTCTTCCTTCTAAATCGCTTAGAATACTGCTCCTATTACAGTAATTTAAAGCCAAAGATAAAAATCACCTGGGGAAAAAAAGACAGGGCCCAAACAGCTACAAAACACAGGCTCCATTTTGTTGCTAGAACTCTTTAAACAGGTGAAAAATCTCAAGTTGTATTGATGATGGCCTAATCAAAAGCCTTCCTGCTCCGGTGCATTTCTTTTGATGTTGGCAAGTGTATCGAATGCTGATATGTTCTTCCACTTTGGAGCTTTGCAGGTTGAACTCACAGATCCAATCTGTGTTCTCACTGCTGATACACCACTCCTCAAGCACATACGTTCTTATGCTTCAGAATATTTTGGAATCCTCACGCTTGGTGTTCAAAGCACACATCTACCAAACATAGATGGACTACCAAACCCATTCAGATTCTTTCCAGTATAACAAACAGCACTGCTCTCAGAGGACTAATCATCCAGTGTCTAAAAACATATCATAACAGAGTGGGAGGAGAGCTGATTTAAGAGAGGATGAAGGAGTTGGCCAGCAGATGAAAGCATGTGGAAAATGCCTCTGGTTGGGCACACACATCTAAAGCCTGAAGATGAAACCCCAGGGGTTCTGGATGTTCTACGGTGCTTCAGTGAATCCATCAGCAGCCAGAACCCAGGTCACTTTCAAAGGCTTTTGATGCTCCATGCTTGTAGGAGCAATTGCTGCTTTCAGCAACATTATTCTTAACCTGACAGTCCGCCACAGGGAACAGAGGCGGAGGAAAAATGGTCATCATTAAAAATTCACATCATTATGCTGAAATATTGATAATAATAGAATTCGCATAATGTAATTAAGGGGCTTTCCATATTCAGTTTCCAGTCATATTTTTGTATGTTGACAGATTTTGTAGTAAAACCCAATCTTATGGGTATTCACCAGCCAATATACATATGTATACATTTACAAAAACAACAAGAAATACTCAGTGCTTCAGGGGTTCTTGGCTCTATAATAATGTTTTTTCCCTTTAAGCAAAAGGATTATAATTCAAGTTCAACATAAATCAAAATTAGATTCTAGGCACTAAAGCTCAGATTCAGTTAAACTACCTTTATTTAGTGAGGCTCATGTATAAAAACCAAAGAGTTCTCCATCCTTAAAAAAATCTTTCATGAATAAATATGGTATATTCAACTAGGACCATTATATTTCCAATAA
The DNA here is from genome assembly GCF_029633855.1 of Hoplias malabaricus. Taxonomy (NCBI): domain Eukaryota; kingdom Metazoa; phylum Chordata; class Actinopteri; order Characiformes; family Erythrinidae; genus Hoplias; species Hoplias malabaricus. The sequence continues at coordinate 20,636,359 of NC_089814.1, read as the reverse complement.
TCTTTACTAAAACAATTTAGCTAGTAAAATTACATGGATTCTCCATTACTAAAATGACAAAATCAAAGTCACACTTCAAAGTCAAAGTCTCAGTTAAGATTTAATCAATAAAGACATGGTGAGGTTATTAATTAATTCATTCATTGTCACTGTGGGTCTGGAGCCTACCTGGAATCATTGGGCGCAAGGTAGGAACACACTCACACCTATGGACACTTGGGTGGACTGTGGGAGGAAACCAGAGCAACCAGAGGAAACTGACAGTCACCTAGAGCAGGATTTTAACCCACAACCTCTAGGTTCCTGGAGCTGTGTGACTGCGACACTACCTGCTGCGTCACTGTGCCACCCCATGTCGAGGTATATAAAGCCTATATGAAACCTATGCATGGTACGATATTGTACCTATTGTAATGACGAGAAAACACTTCCTATTATTTTCTAAGGTCTCATCATTATTTACATCAAATACATCTTAAAGAATGCTAATGTATAAATTAGTGATGCTTGATTGGGGTCAAAGAACGCGCCGGCGCGTCAAATGCACCCATTCACAATGTTTCTATTAATATCTTAGCGATAGCACAGCGCGGAAATACTGTTCAAACACTCTGTGAATGTTCAGAAACTGCTCTTTCGATTGTATGTTATCACGACTGTACGTGATACTGTAGGGTAAAATTTGTAATTTATTAGTATCAGAAGATGTACTTGAAAGAATTACCAGCATTAGACACACGTTTAGACATTGCACAGAAATGTGTATCTAATCTTATATAGATACTACATTTCTCCATGATTCTAACCCAAGTGGATCTATTCCTGGTGTTTCAAGTTATTATTATATATCAGATTTGGCATATATACATAAATAAAACATGTCTGATATCAACATGGGCTTCTCATCTGGACAGCATCAACAGTATCATGTCACACTTTACCACTGTTTTCTCACGCTCTAAAGTACCAGTGTGTTAGTAAGAACATGAATAAATGAGCATTAATCATTTCACTGACAACAAATGTTGTGGGAAATTAGCTGCATGTATTTAAGCCTAATGTTTAAAACTGAAAATGCATTTAGTACATTAAAAGCATTAGGTGTCGTGTTTGCAGTGGGATGACTTGGCGCTTAGCTAGCATTGTCGTGCTGGGTTGATGACCTAATCCAGTCCCTGGGGGGTCATCTTTCCCTAAGCTGGGAGCTGTTCTGTAGTGGACAGTGCCACTCATCAGTGACAGAAGGGCTAGAGTGGCCTCTGGGTCTCCAGGGGGCTTTTACAAAAGACCCAGTGTGTAGCCAATCTAATCAACTTACGCAGAACACACAGAGCTTTGCTGGAAACAACTTTCTCGTTCTCTGTTCTCGTTCAGAGTGGGGCACAAAACTCTCAGCTCATCTTAGCGTGAGATATAAGATCTGGCATTGATCATCTTCAGTTATGCTGGATCTTTTATGGTCAGGGAACTTGTCTGTTAAGATTTATATGTCTGGCTTGGATGTCTATAAGTATACAACTGTTATCTATTTCAGTGGCAGTTTGAGGATATCATATAGAGCACTATTATCTGACAACTGTAACACTAGGACTGTCACTATACGTTACATGAAGAATTAAGAATCTATAATATTTCAGATTATTAATGGAATTACCAGAGATTTAAAAGTTAACTTCCTTTGTGATTGTGTCTCGTTTGTGAACAAATGTCTAAAAGTATAAACTAATCACAGATACTTGATATAATTTTACAAAATGTCCTAGCTATTTATGGAAATGGATTTTGTATTTTATAAAATGGTTTGTTTGAACCACTGAAAATCCATAAATTTAAACAAACTGTGTTTTTCACGCTTTCTCAAAACATTTTTTAAAATGACCTTTGATATGTATTGGCTGATAGTGGATATATATTTTTTTAAGTTACTGGTTAATAACTATTTATCCAAACCTGCCAAGTCCTTTATAACAGTTACCATATGAACAAAACATTTTGCTTAGAGATACATTATTGTGAACACTAATATTTGTAATGTGAAATACTGTACACATGAATTGTGTGAATACACCTAAGAAAATTGTGTTATTCTTCGCATTATTAGGAGAAAAAACATGCTAAAATGACAAATGTGACCTCGAAATGACATACATTTACCTTGGTGAAAAAACACAGCAAGGATGTTGCATGAACACCAGTAAAAATCACGTCTAAAAAACCTCCAAACCACATTTCAACTGTTGGTTGATGTCAGGAAAGGGTATATCCTCAACATCTTTTCTACTCACTTGTGCCCACTAGGAAGCCACTTCACTGAAGTCTACAACATGTAACCATTCTAAATATGTTGTGTTTGAAACACTATTTTGTTTTGACTTACTATATTTCCCAAAGAAAAAAAAATTCTTCTCACATTCACAACTATTTTACCATGATCGTCAACACACACAAAAACCAACACAGGTATTCATGAGTCAATCTTTCATTACAAGGCTGTGGTGTAACTTTTAACGCAGGGTTTAACTTTTCACAGACAGTAATGCTAGAGCACTTGCCTCACAGCAAAATCTGTATCTGACTGTGTTGAGCTTTATTGCTATGGTCTTGTACTGTAAGAGAAATCATTTGCTCGGGATGTGGGAATGGGCTTTTTTTCCGGAGAAGTGGGAAACAAATGTCACATTTTCAGCACAAGCTTAGCACTAGAGCATTATTCTCCCCGACGTTTCCAATGAGACAAAGCACTAGGAAGACAGGGCCACGTTCCCCTTCATGGGTCGGCTCCCTAATCATGGTGTTGACTGTTGCTAAATGACCTGTGACAGTGAGTGGGCTCAGAGTGGCAAAGGTAAACTCATCGCAATTAAGCAGAGTTAGTTTGCTTCTGAGAGTGCTGCCACCAACGGCACGTAGTACCCCTCAAATCACTGCTGGCGAGTCATTAACAAGTTCTCTTAGTGTGATTTAATTGCAGTTAAGGGTACTCACACTAACACTGTTATGTAATTCAGTAACTTCTTGCCTATAACATCGAAACGGCTTACAGTAATTACAGAAGAAATGAATAAATAAATAATTTTAAAAACCCTATGTATAGCAAAATAAAGGACTAGGCCAGGCATTCAGGGCTTAGTGTTCTCAGCATCTGATCAAAGGAACTGAAGCGTAAAAACTCCGAAAGGTTGAGGCCCAGCGAAAAGTCTGCATGTAATTATTGTGTCACCAGTTTTTTATTTCATGGCATTATCGATTTAAGATTTAAAGGCAAGTCGGGGGAGCAAACTTTAGCCAAGAATGCGCTGAGTTGGTAAAAGCGAGGCATAATAGCATTTGGGAGGCTCCTGGAGAGCTGCCACTGGAAAGCCGATTTCATCAAATCTATTAATGCCAAGTAGTGCTGTGTGGCTCGAAACAAATCAGAGGCATTTACAGCCTATCGACACATCGCCTGGCCCATCTTAACATTTGGCACATTGGTAGCAGTTAAGTTCACCGAGTTGGGAAAAAAAGAAAGAAAGAAAAAAAATGGGAAAAAAAATGAGAGAAAAATGAAAGCCATCTCCAGTGCAATCTATCTGGCCTTGCTCAGGTGCTGGAGTGCTCTGAAGCTGAGGAGATTTGTCCATTATCAGGCAGATAGAGCCCTGCTCTGGACGGCCTCCTCTTTAAGGGTGACCTACTGGGTCCAGAAGCCTTTTTCTTTTTCTCTGTTGCCTAGCAACAGGCCATAAAGAATAGCTGCTCCCATGCGTCCATGGCCAGCCGAAGCGTGTATTGATGGAGGAGATGGTGAGACAGGGCCGGCGAGGCTTTAATTGTTGATCCTCGTTCTCTCAGGGAAGGCAAACGCTTGGCTACACCTCTGCCGTATTCATTAACCCCAGCAAAAGGCCTGTACTTTGCATATTGACAGTTTGAAAAATGTACCTGATCTGCACAAGCAGTGTCGCAAAACCTACTCTACCTGCTTTCCCCACGAGATGAGGATTGATAGCTAAATCGCTTTTTATTTTTTTATTACTCCTTTTTCTCCTCTCTCCTGGGAAAAGCTAGTAGCATGCAGCAGAGAGAAAGCAGCAGCGTCTGAATCTCCACACTCAGAAAGATGAATGAAGTATTTCAATACAAATGGGTCATTTCTCCTCAATACACCATGATGGGTCATGATGGCTCCATCATGACAACACATTGGTTTCCATAGGTTTCACGTAGACAGGCAGTACACTGGGGCTGTATGATTAGAATTGTTATACTAGTGTTGACACTGCGACCCTGAAATGGAGAAGCGGAAAAGAAAATGTATGTATGTATGTATACTAGTGTTGAAATTTGATTGCAAAATATGGCCTTTATAATATGCCATATATCTGCATTATTACATACCTTAATTTGGTGGATCCCAAACTTTTTCTGCAGGGACCTGCTTTTTTTTTTTTGATATGAGAGGGTGTAGTCAGAATATTTGTTAAAGTGGGGATTTTGCACTATACACAAATCACATAAAATTGTTAGCAGGATCTCGTGTGCCTCACAAACTAGTTCTGATTCTGGATAATGTGTGAAGGACAACCATGAAGGAGAGTGCATCCTTGCACACAAACTCTTTCACAGGGACTTCCCTATGGCTGACTCAACTCATTCATTTCAAAATAAAGCTCAAATGCAATACCTTCAAAAGCTAAACTTCACAAAGCGAAACCTTTTCGCAATAAACATTATTATTTTCATTTTAAGACCATTTAATGCCACTGGTATAATGGTAATATAATGACATAATGCAATCAAACCCCTTTAAAAGCAATTCAACTATTAAGAAAATTCGGACAGTGGAATTGAAATATAAAAATTATATTTAAATATCCTAAACATATGAAACATAAATAAAATTAATCCTCTGTATTCAAACAAATTACATAATGGCTCCAGAACCGAGAGACCAGAGAACAATATAGAGGAATTAATTAAAATATTGGTGACATTCATTCTTATGTAAACAAACAAGCAAGTAAACCCAATGAGGAATACTGAGGTCAGTTAAAATGTCCATATATTGAACCAAAATTTTATTACTGTGACAGGCTTAGTTTTGATCTGTGTTCCTAATATATGAAGTAATTCTGCCTTTGCTACTTACTCCTGGTCTCTTGCAATGAACTGAGCTGTGGCTCATTCTCATTTAAAGGAACACGCGCTGAAACTGGTCGTTCTGAACAGAGCTATTTAGACAGGGGGATGACGGTGCTGTGTTTGAATCTTGGTGTATTTTGACCCAAGCATGTCATAGACATTTCATCAAGACCCGAGAACTGTGTTCACTTGTGGAAAAATAGGGTTGTAATGTGAACGATTTAGGAAACTCATCTGAAGACATACTTTGATCTGACTCTTAGTTCAAATCTATATTTGCAAACAGGAAGAATACTGTAGCAGGTCAGTAGGTTCATTTACATATTGAAGCCTTTTGTGATGTGAAGGCCAAGAATTAGCAAACATTATGCAGTCCTAACAGAGAGGGAAATAAACAATTGTGGTAGAAACACTGCTGTGCAAGGTCTTTTTGGTGTGACAGTTTAGGCCTACACAGAAAAGCCACATCAAATCCAAGCCTTCTACCCTAAACACACATTCCTCAAAGAAATGAGGGGGAGAAAAGAGTGCCGGCGAGCCTTGCTGAGCTCTCTGCGTTCTGTCAATGTTTACCCAGGCCACTCTGAATGGCAGAGATAGCACAAAGCTTCTTGAATTCTTGTTGTTGCTGCTCAAGTCTATTCCCTGACCAATGGCCTTGAGCTGAGGAGGCTGAACGAAGAGCGGCAATGGCCTCCCAATCACAGTCTTACCCCTAACAGAGGTTTAGATTTCTCGCTGTGAGGGAAAAAAATAAAAAATAAAAGGTTCATCACTGCATTACAGTGAAAAACAATACTCTTTCCACTCAGTGATCTCCAGCCCCAAAGAAACAGGACAATCTTCGCTGCAGAGAAATTGCCTGTATCATTCCCAAACAGCTGCAAACATCTGTCCCTCAGTGCTTTTGGACCATCTTAATCCTCTTCCCAAACAAAGTGTGTGTGTGTATGTGTTTTTTTTTTTTCTTTTTGTAAGTGTGGAGGAAAGGAGCATGCTTCTTACTTCTTCCAGAGAAGAACAAGAAGAGAGAGAGAGAGATAGAGAGAAAGAAAGAGAGAGAGAGAGAGAGAGAGAGAGAGAGAGAGAGAGAGAGAGAGATCAGAGAACAAGCTAAGCAAGATTACAGCAGCACAATGGCAACTCCTTCACTTTGATACCAGTTCACACACAAGCAAGCTTAAAATTAGAAATGAAAAACACAAACAAACAAATCCAAACTTGGAGAGGTGCTTAGTCGGCGCTCCACTTCTGTAATTATCACTTTATGCTTGAGAAACAAGGTTGAGATTGCGCTCACCACTACAATTACCCATGTACATATTTTCACATATTTCAAGAAAGGTAAAAAAAAGCTTTATAGTGATTGTGTGTGTTTAAATGTAGTAGACAGTCAACAGTGTCTCATTTGTTTTCAAGCCCTGGCTGCTGCATTTGTTGCTACTACACAGGTTAAAAAAAGTCTGGGTAAATGAAATTATTTTAATTCTAATCAGCATATAAATCTGTTTAATTACGCCTCTAACGAGGCTATGGCAATTCAGAAAGAGGCTATGACAATTAAGAAAAAGGCTATGACCATTCAGAAAGAGGCTATGACAATTCAGAAAAAGGCTATGACGATTCAGAAAGTGATTATGACGATTCAGAAAGAGGCTATGACAAATCAGAAAGAGGCTATGACAATTCAGAAAGTGATTATGACGATTCAGAAAGAGGCTATGACAATTCAGAAAGAGGCTATGACAATTCAGAAAGTGATTATGACGATTCAGAAAGAGGCTATGACAATTCAGAAAGAGGCTATGACCATTCAGAAACAGGCTATGACAATTCAGAAAGAGGCTATGACAAATCAGAAACAGGCTATGGCCATTCAGAAAGAAGCTATGACAATTCAGAAAGAGGCTATGCCCATTCAGAAAGTGGTTATAACGATTCAGAAAGAGGCTATGACAATTCAGAAACAGACTATGACAATTCAGAAAGTGGCTATGACAAATCAGAAAGTGGCTATGACAATTCAGAAGTAGGCTATGACAATTCAGAAAGCGGCTATGACAATTCAGAAAGTGGCTACAACAATTCAGAAAGTGGCTATGACAATTCAGAAAGAAATGACAATTGGGCGGCACGGTGGCGCAGCAGGTAGTGTCGCAGTCACACAGCTCCAGGGGCCTGGAGGTTGTGGGTTCGATTCCCGCTCCCGGTGACTGTCTGTGAGGAGTTGGTGTGTTCTCCCCGTGCCCACGTGGGTTTCCTCCGGGTGCTCCGGTTTCCTCCCACAGTCCAAAAACACACGTTGCAGGTGGATTGGTGACTCGAAAGTGTCCGTAGGTGTGAGTGTGTGAGTGAATGTGTGTGTGTCTGTGTTGCCCTGTGAAGGACTGGCGTCCCCTCCAGGGTGTATTCCCGCCTTGCCCGATGATTCCAGGTAGGCTCTGGACCCCCCACGACCCTAAATTGGATAAGCGGTTACAGATAATGGATGGATGGATGGCTATGACAATTCAGAAAGTGGCTATGACAATTCAGAAATTGGCTATGACAATTCAGGAAGTGGCTATGACAATTCAGAAAGGGGCTATGACAATTCAGAAATTGGCTATGACAATTCAGGAAGTGGCTATGACAATTCAGAAAGGGGCTATGACAATTCGGAAAGTGGCTATGACAATTCAGAAACAGGCTATGATAATTTCCTGTGCCAAGACATCATTTTCTGCTTAATACCATATTCGGCTCCAAAACATTGCATTATCTATCCTGAATCAGGTGTAATGGGCTGGATTAATGGACTCTAACATGCATTCGGTTGCTGCCAAAGCGTTAGCAAAACATGTCGCATTTTGCCCTCCTTGTGTGAACGTGGCATTTCCACACCTTTCATGTGACACAGATAATGCTCAGGCGCTTTTTTTCGACAGCTGCTGTGCCTCCAAATGTGATTTACACAGAGCGGCGCATGTTGGGCCCAAGTCTAAACAAACCGTGGCTAAACACCCAAGCCTGTCAACCTGTCACAAATACAACCCCAGTGATTGATTCCCCTGCTGCATGCCATTATGACTCAGCCATGTGTCACCATCACAGTCCAGCAACATATCCTGCTAGCAGTTGCTGCTTAACAACAGCAGAAAAAAAAAGAAAAAAAAAAGGCCCAGTTCTAACTATCTGCCAAATCCTTCCTTGCATTTGCTCCACAGGAGCATCATTGGCCTTTAGTGGGAAGAATTAAGAACATGCCTCCTATCTGTTGACTTCTGTTTTCTTTTGTGTGGGAGATTTGCAGCGCACTCTCTTGCCGGCTGCTCTGCGAACACCTCACATCTTCTCCGTTCGGCTTGGCTCCATGATTTGTGGGATCGCTCCATGGAATGATTGCTTCCGCCAGACTGGCCCAGGTGCCATCAATCAGCACTGGTGAATGCAGAGAGCAAGGGGCTTTGGCAGATGTCCATGTCATTAAGAGACCCACAGTGCAGAGTGTCTGTGTTGAGAGAGAGGTGATGCTAGGTGTGCTCCATGTTTACCTTCAGCCCCAGTGGTAGACTGTGCTTTAACGCTGCATAGCTGACCGCCACATTCCGGCTGACCTGGAGAAATCCTGCTGAGGCATTTCCCTGACATCTTCCAAATCAAAACACTGTGGACAAAGAATGGCCTTTTTGTTCCGAGCCTGCCCCGAGCATTTGGAAGATGGATATGGAGCACTCTTTGCTTAAGTTCAGTGGATTATCCTTGTAGAATGTATAACTGTACAACACTGAAACAAGAATGATGCTGACCTTCTTTGCAATTTCATGCCTATAAAATATTAAATGTGTCATTTAATTTAATCACATAGGCAGTAATTATGTTGATGTAACATAATAAAATGTAAACATTAGACATGAATATATTCAATGCAACTAAATATACTAGTGTATTAATACTAAATAAAAAAATGTAATAAATAAATTTCCAGAGAAAGCGTCTTGCAGATCCCTGGTGGCTTTGCTTTGCCAGATGTCCAAATGTTTGCGACCTTAACTCCACAAGGAGAGCTGATCATTCATTTAAACTACTTCATGAATTATACAAAACAGTTTATTTTGAAAATCCCCATGCGATTAAACACACATTCTTCTCTAAAATAGCAAAATAGAGAAAACAAATCTTCGTTGGTGAGCCAGTGATGAACCCCTGCAGCTCGCTCACTTTGCCTTTCATTAAGTGAAGGACTGTTGCAATGCAATTTCAGAGAGCTTCACACAGTGAACAGATTCAATCAGATAAACGCATTACTGCAGGCCATGGAAGCATAGCACAAATGAAAAGACTCAAATTTATCATGGAAATGAGGAGATATTTAGAGTATTGATCTCAAAACCTCCCGCTCCTGTCTATTGTTGGAGAAGCTCCGCTTCCAAACCTTCGTCGTTCTGCTTTCAACGTGGTGGAGGGGGATCGGCACACAAATGATGACAGCAGTTATCTCAAATAGGAGTCCTACAGCCTGAGATATATGTTGCGATAGAAAATAGGGGAAATAGAAATTGAGGAAATAATAGGCAAGGTAACTGGGCATACAGTCTGGGAATGGAGGCTCCAATACGAGGAAGGGAGCAGGGGTTTCATCTTGTTCCGTTTTGTGCTGTTTTTTTTTTTTTTTAACGGAAAAGGTACTTAATTGCTATCTCCTCCAAAACACATTGAACAGTTTATTCCTGGTCCAGCAAGCGCTTGCCATGGGCCTTTGTTGTACTGCACAAAATGGCTCAGATTTGAGAACTGTCTAATTACAACAGACATGGCAGTTACAGCCCCAAAGCTTTTTCGACTTTCACTAATGTTTAACCAAGCCTGTTCTGGGACCTATGCTGAACTGGGTGCCAGGCAGGGCTTCTGGAGTGAGAACTTGGATTCAATTGTCTTAAAAAGATGGTTTCAAGAAAGGTTTTTGTGCTTTACATGGGGAACGAGGTCTCAGTTTGTATGTGGCAGATCATATGCTTGCTGTGCTGAGACTTAAAGCAGCTGACAACAGTGAGTCATTAGCTCTGCGCTCATTCCACTTGGCACTAATGTCATAAAGGTCAAACGAACACTCCTAGACAGCTATTTTCTACTCTATCACCACTCAGTCTATTCATAGAGCATGATTAGCCTTAATGTGATAGCTGCATAATCCATCTGATCTGCACCGAAGTACGCAAGATACTTACTCTATATCCTTCAAGCAGAGGGTTCCAGGACAGAGAGCACAGTATACTTCAAACGAAAATAGTGTTTTTCCCATGGTACCTACTTGGCTCCACTCGTTTTTTTTTTTTTTGTCCCTGGTACCAGGTATGTTTTCCAATTCATCTGTTCTCCCATGAAATGTAGCTGGTGATGTCTAATTGGAACCGCAGGTGATGTTAAGAAATGTTTAATAATTGTGTATTTGTGTGTTGTACACCAATTCAGACAATTGCTGCACTGTCAGGTTCTTGTCCTTTGTTTGGTTCTTTAGTATTCTAAAATGTACAGCCGACTTAAGGCTGCTCTTTAACTCATGAGGAAAATCTCCACTGACACTGTACATTAGTCCAATGCTTCATCTGTGTCTACAAAACTGGTCCGGATTGAGTAAAGAGTCTGATTTCATCATACACCTGTCTGCTTTGGACATCCCTTTGAGTGACAGTGTTCTACCTGACTTCAGCTACAGCTTGCCTGGTCATGCATTACCATTTGTACAGCTAAGACACTGCACAAGCTCAGGAGAAATCCCTCCTTGGCCCATCCTGTCAGTGGTCTCCAGGGAAGAATATTTCTCATCTTTCAACCTTTCAGAGACAAAATGTAACAAGTAGTGTCTAGTATATTGTTTGGGTGTCATTATCATGACACTGGCCTTTGCGGTATTGATACTGGAAAAGGCCGCAAGATGCAAATGAGCAGTCTAACATCAGATCGACATCAAAAGTTTCTGGTGTGTTTTGGGAGTGTTTCTGATTAATCAAAGCATTCACATCACCTGATAAATGACAAAATATTTGGTACAAACAATACACTCATCAAGTCACCACAGTGGCTAACTGGTGTGTTTCAACTGCTAAAAAACATGTGGAAATCCACCTCTAAATTCAGCTACATGCCCATATTTGGCACTCAGGATCTGTTGCCCTATGTATTTTACCTCCGAAATACTAAAGTCTGTATTATAAATGTATTAAAAAACATATGGGTAAAATACACACATTCTATGCTATGCTGCACTGACTCATTCTAATCAACAACTTGTTCAGTGTTGCCAGGTTAGACTGTATCCCTCACACAGGAATTTAAGTAATTATTTTGAACAGTTTCTTAATTATCTTTTAATTATACAAATTGAAATAGCATTAATTAAATAAAGAAATATCACTGCATGGTGTTCCAAAATATATTTGAAATCAACAAAACATTTGAGATCAATTAATTGCTGGGTTTATTTTTTAACCTAATTTACACAATGAATCTACAACTTCAAACAAATGTAATTTAACACCAAAAGTACACTACTATATGAGCTACAATTCTAAGAAAAGGTGACTCAGGTAAGCAGTAATGTAGGCTTACATTCTAAAGAGATAATGCTGTAGTAGCATTTTAATTTTACCAAAAAAATAATAATAATAATAATTGCCTTAATAATGTGGAAGGTTATATAAAACATGAAAAAAAGTAAAACATTCCAACACCAGGGCCAAAGGTTCCCAAATCCATGGATACAAATGTGGGCACAAAAGCTGAGAGCAAAGTAATTAAATATGACGAATAAGCTAAGAACAATTTGGAAATTCAGCCTGATTATTCCCATGGCTTCTGAGTCCCTCTGCATAGCCTGAGGTCATAATGGAAAGCACACAGTTATGATCACAGACCTAAAATGACAAGATTTTCAAATTACACGCAAATTAATTCTATATGCTCACCACTGTGAGCAACATGCCTCTTTTCAGATCTAATTTGAATGTGTCTGGTGACAATCAGTAGAGACAATTATGCTGACTGCACTCACCGTTATTACTTTAATCTGGCTTGATTTCCCATTGCCCCCATTCAGATCAACAACAATAAAAAACAGCAGTTATTACACAGCATTCGCAGTTTCTCTGGGATTCATTGATGCCATATGACAGGTGAGCCGCCACATTTTTCATCCAAACAAAAGTAGGGAAAGGGAACACTCCCAATAACAAAGCTTAATCACCTGTTTGACAACAGGACCCCATCCGTCTGGTCAGCAGAATGCATCAATTGGATGGTGGATGATAAATGAGGTGCTCAATTTGTTCTGTTCTTAAAGTTAACGAACCTCTAATAGCTTATGACAGCATGCAAAGTACAGAAGGCTTCCAGCTGCATTAACACTGAGATATGCACAGGGTTTGCAGAATATGCTTTACATCACAAAGTGAACGTATAGTATCAGTGCCAGTAAAGACGCCTATTGCCTAAAGCTTAGCCAGTGGTCTTCTGTTTGATGTTGGATTTATTTATAACATCAGATTTTTTTTATTATTAATGCAGCAGCAATCTCCATAGCTTTGCAGAAGATAGTGGATCATTGGTGTTTATAATTTGATTTATACATTAACAATCTACAAGGATTTGCTAGAAAATTCTAGTTTGGAAAACACACATTTGGATTTATCTGTACTAAAATGAAAAAAACATGGCGTGGGTGACTAATTGAATATGTGTGAAAGCACCATGCTGTAAAGGCATATCTAGATTTTAGAGAGACCTCTGTTGTCGTCAAGGGGTAACCACAGACCCTAGAGCAGCTGAGGACTTTTATTAAGCAAGAATGGACATTACTCCCCCTTGCAAAACTTCAACAAATAATCTTCATTTCCCAAATGATTAAGAACTAAGTAATGGAAAGGCTATTTAGCAGCAGTAAACATGTTTCTGAGGGAGTTGCATGGATCACATTCTTAATCTATGAAACAAGACAGGAATCAGAACTAGATCTGACAGACCCTTTCTTCTAACCATGCAATTGGAAGATGAAAAATGTATTTTTAAGAGGACTAGACTTTGTTGCAATATTATATTAATACTATTAGTCAGGTAAGTGCACTTGTACTCTACATGCATGCAACTGCTACAATTTCAAAGAGCTAATCATTTTATTAAGCCATTTTTTGCTGATTGAATGCTCTGTATCTATACTGCCTGTAAAGAAACTATAACTAACCATAAATCCTCAGGATTGCTGCACTCCAGCTTTTTCTGAAACTAAAAATGTGAACTTCCCACATCGCCCTGAACACTTTATATTAATAACCTGTTAGTCGTTAGCACTCACCTCTGGTCAGAAAAATAGGCAGCACATAGATGCTATCTCCAAGTGTTGTCTATTGCCAACACTCTGCACACACTGTCAGTTTTATGGTGAAAATGGACAGAAGACACTTTTCTGCATGGTGATATTCCTAGAAAGTTTTTGGACATGCTTCTGTCTCAAATTATTGTATGAAAGACATTCAACAAGCTACAATTTACTTGTTTTGTAGTTTAATGTAGGGTGGGGTAGTGAACGGGGTAGCTTTTTTCACATACGTGATGACACACACTCTATGCTCCTGATAGAAAATTACACCTATGACTAGGACTGAAAAGAATGGTGAAGTAATTCTGTTCCATCTCATGGCATTGGCTCTAAAAGCAACAATGTTTCAGCTTGAAAAAAACAGGGCATTCCTGACTTCAGAGTATATGTGGAAGATATTACAAGTGTCTAGAGTGGACTCTGCTTGGCGTGGGCACTGTTTTATGGATTGCATCAACTCCTCTCCATGGAGTTAGGTAAAAGAGTTGACTTGAACAGATTGTCTGGCAGTGGAACATGTTTTTTTGCCAGGTACCTCATGCCGTATGTCAACATTGTCAGGAAGCCAGTGCCTCTTCTTGCTAGAAACAAAACCCATTTTGTAAATAACGTTTTTTTTTCAGCAGAAGATTTGCAAGGTCATTGACCAAACTCTTGTGCTTGGAATGCAATCACTGTATTCTGACTGACTTGCAAGAACACAGGAAGAAAGTTAAATATTTCAGAAGAGATTCAGGATCTCTCAGAGGCTTGTGCATTGGCCACTTAAACCCTCTGTGTGGTTTAAAGGGCCGTTCCATCAATTTGTATATGGTCAACAGTATGATGCATTAAAAACTCAGTGCTATATATTCGCATTATCATCACCTGATGTTCTGACTGAAAAAGACATGCTAGCAGGCTTCATGGATCAATGTCATTACAATATTAATTATTTAAAAAAAACGTTTCATCAGTTAGTATTTTAGAAGACAAATTCTATTATGGCCCATTAGTCCGGTAATGAATTGGTATGTTGTAAAAGTTGTGGTACACTTAATTTGTTCTAGCAGGGGTTCCCTTTCATTTTTATAAGTTTCACTTAAACACATGACATAGCTGAGAGCCTGGGTGCATGGTTGTAGTCTCTTGAGCTCGGAAAAAATGAGTCACCTTGCATTTACAACGGAATTACAGCAGATAAGAGCTTCCCAGAGAGCAAAGTGTGCCTCTATCGACTAAGGGCAATCATATGTACACACATACAGGGGAGAAAGTGCTGCTGATGAAATGAAACGACTTCAGAGAAGGTATGAAATCAATCCCCTATTCATTTTTCATAGACAACAACCAAGCAACGTTACAATGTGATGTAATAGCAGTAAACACAGAGAAAGCATTGCTGACAGCGGTGAGCATGTATGGGGTTGGGGGGGGGGGTGGATGTGAATGCTTGTATAAAAAAAAAAAAAACACAATGTTTTAGCCTTGCTTTTCTGGTGGTGTCTCTTTTAACCTCACAAAGATTCAAAGTGTGTCTAAGTCTGGGGAGAAACTTTCTCAAAGAGGTAAGAACAATAAAGAACATTTTAGCCTACAGTGTAGTGCTTTCCTGCCTTCCTTTGACTTCTGCCTTCTGTAGTCACAACATGAAGTCCCTTATAAGTTTAATTCCCTTAAACCTACATCATGAAAGGGGGTGTACAAAGGCACCAGCACAGTAACTAAGAAAATATGAGCATTTTTTTTTTTTATTCAATACCCTTCATCAGCAACATGAAAAAATGAAGGTGCGTTAGACAATGAGGTGACTGACATTTTAAGGTCACTTCTTCACTAATGCTGGCATCACTTCCACGGCTCATGGTTATATCTGCTACAGCATGCATAATGCTGACTTCATCAAAAAAGTCCAGCACCTAAAACGCCCACTGAATATGAATCTGCTGAGTGGCTAGGTGTAATTCTACCATTCTACCGTTTTCTATCAATTTTTTGGTCCATAAAATGTATCCGAATGTGGATATTGGTTGTAACCCTTCATTGCCAACCAGTAAACGTGTCCATTTGTCTTCCATCGGCTTCATATTTTCCTTTAATTCCATAATTTCTGAGGACTGTTTGTTTATACAAAGACTCTTCCAAAAAGCCACCAAAAATCTGATACTCTCATTCAGGTTATTTCACAAACTGCACTTTTTGAACAAGAGAGCACATGAACCAAAAAACACATCAGTCATGCTTTGTTACTCTGATTCAACAAAATAATAATAAGCACTTACTGATCTGAATTATGCTCTGAATGAGCTTGCATTCAGAAAGTTCACTCAGAAAATAAACGGTGCACCTAACCATAAAGGATCTCACAACCGTTTTCTGTGTTTTAAATATCTTAACAAAGTGAAATAAAAGCTTCTTTTGTTCAACTTTACTGCTTTGTACTCCTGTAGTGAAAGTGAGTTAATGGTGACTCATGGTTAAGAAAAACCAGTAGGACTGATATAACAGGATATACGCTCTAGGGACAAAAAGTAATGGGACAATTACTACATCTACAGGAGCTTTCATTACTTCTCATTGTAAATCACTAGGCCTTAAAATAGAGTTGGTCAATTCTTCACAACTATAAGACCTTCGACTCTTCTGGGTTGGCTTTCTACAAGGTTTCAGAGGATGTCTGTTGGAATCTTTGCTCATTCACCCAGAAGAGCATTTGTGAGGTCAGACATTGATGTGGGGCCAGGCCCTGGCTTGCAGTCCCTGTAGATTTTTTGCTTTTTGTTTTTAATCCCCAATGTGGTTGAAGAGGTTGCGGTCAGAGCTCTTTTAGGCCAGTCATGTTCCTCCACACTAAAGTCACCCAACCATGTCATTATTGACCTTGCTTGGTGCACTGGGGCACAGTCACATTGGAACAGAGAAGGGCCTTTCCCAAACTGTTCCCACAAAGATGGAAACACAAAATTGTCCAAAATGTCTTGGTACGCTGAAGCTTTCCAGCTGCCCAGCCTGCTGATGTTAAAGTCGGAACACAGTAATTAATGAGTCAGCTGAGCATTCAGTGAATTTGCGTAATCTGCCAATTTGATGCTGAGTTGCTGCAGTTCCTAAATGCTTCTGATTTTCAATAATACTCAGTTGATTGTTGAATAACTGAGAGGGATGAAATTTCACAAACTGACTTACAGTGGCATCCTCTTACACAGTACCATGCTCAAATTCAATGAGCTCTTTAGAACAACCCATTCTTTCATCAATGTCTATAAAGGCAGACTGGGACTAACCTAAACACATGAATTCATTGTCCTCAGACTTTTGCCCTGTGCCCATATAAGGTAGCAGTGAAGCTTCAGTTGCAGTGCTTATAGTCAGATGAATTATTAAACAAGACCCTACACAGATGCTGTATTGATCAGCTTTTTCCCAGTGCCAATAAATCTGCCGAGCAAAACAGGCTGATATAATCAGGATCCTGATATATCAGTCAGTCCCTAGTTGCAAACAAGCATACAGCATCCAACATAATTCCATTCCACATTGGCACTTTTGCAGAACTCAAGACTGGAAGACAGATTAATCATTTGTTCTTTTGTAAAGAAGCACAATGTCACCTGGTGTCTCTCTAAGGGCTTGACTAAAAAAGAGTTACAGACACCTTCTTTGGAGCAACTAATGCAATCTCAGTTCTCCCCTCGGAGAACAAACATCTTGAGAAAGAAAACGTTCTAAAGCAAGTAAAGTCACACAGAGCAGGCAGTTCCAACGAGTAAAATGCTCTGTCTCTGGAGACTGATTTGAGTGTCTCCAGAGGACAAACTGGAAGCCTTCTGTAAAAATCACAACAACACATGTATGAAGAGAGAGAGGGAGTGAGTCAGCCGACACGTTCGTGCAGCAATCTGTGAAGAGCAGATGTCAAATACGTGTACGGTGTCTCATTCTACTCTCTTTTCAAAGCCATTGCACCTGTAGACACAGTGGCAAGACACAGATTACTATTATCCCCATTGCACTAGTAGTCTCAGTGTAAATGCCCTTAATGATGGTGTGTTGATGATGGGCAGAGGCCAGTAATAAGAGTGAATCCGTGGATACAATAGGAGCCGGGCTGCTTGTTAGCAAGGTGCAGGGAGCTCTCGGCTCGTTAAATAATGGATGACATAAGACAGCCTCTGGCTGTGAGGACAGCAGGCAGGAGGAGAGAGGCAGGAGCTCCTGACAAAAGCAGCGGTACACAGTGGGCTGTTTACCCCAGAATCTTGCCCTTGAAATAGAAGGGCGACAGAGCCAGACATAGCCCTAGCCTGGCTCCATGGAGGGAATGAGTAGGCTCTGTGCTGCATCGCAAAGCACATTTCCCATTTTGCAAAATACAGCTGTGGCTCGGGGCGAACCACTGAAGCTGGCTTGCCTTCCCCTTTTTCCTCCAGCAAATAAAGGGCAATAAAAGCAAATGACATTTTTCTCTAGTGTCTAAAACTGAATTAATTTTGTTAGCTGTTCAGACATGTATAAATTCCTGCTGCCCCGTTGTGTTTCATAATGACTGCTAGACTTTCCATTGCGAAATCAGTTTTAGAAGTTCAATTTCCTCCTCTCACACCAAATGAATAGTAGGTGGACCCTGCCATTAGCCAAAGTCATCTGTAGGGGGTGCACTTGCGTTCGAAGCAATGGAACATCCCTCCATTCCCAAGATTTGAGCCATGAAAAGCTAATTGGCCTGAACCCAAGCTTTCATTTTCCAGCTAGAGTGAGTGCATGGTGTATTGTTTGGCTGTAACCGGCTATGAAATATTTCCACGCATCCCCGGCTGACCCTGTGAAGAGCTCAGTGAGCTGTGAATATGATGATGGGAGCTGCTACCCACTCCTTCCAAAAGCTGCTCTATTATTGCTTTTTACATTGAACACAGCACGTGAGCACCGAGCCAATATTACAGAACCTCGGACACGTTTATCAACACAGGCTTTTGCCGGCAACGCAAGATAGTCCTTATCCCCACAAGGTTGTCGCTCTAAATTAACCAGTTAACATGCTCTGTCCTCTAGCCAAGAGCACACTGAACAAGACTGTTTCATTACCAGAGAAGAGCCCCAAAGGGGACACTATTTATCACAGTATAGCACCTCACAGATAAGAGCAGATGGCACCCTTTAACGAGGAAAAGCCACAGATCTAAACAACCCCACTAAAGTGTGGAAAGACTTGGACTATATCTAAACAGTCGCAGAAGCCTACTGAGTACTGTAAAATAGGAGCCGTGACCGTGAGGCGCACGTGTAAACCAAAGGTCTGGTCCAACAGAGATGATGGGATTTTGATGGAGAATTATAGTAGCAGGGCCAAGACAGTGTTTATACAGAGCGCTCCAAGAACGAGCTGAGGTGAAGAAAAGTCACTGGCCCAGATTGAGTCTGTCTATCAAGAAGGCGAGGCCCAAAGGGAGCACTTGTAATTGCCCCCACATTCAGTAATTTGATTTCTGTGTTAAGGGTTTTTGCTTATCTCCATCTCGTAGCTTTCCCTTGGTGCTGGGCTCCCACAAGCATGCTAGAAGTTTGGGTGTAGGGGGAGGGTGGAAAGATGGAGCTAAAAAAAAGAGGAAAAGTGAGAGCGAGAGAGAGCAAAAGAGAAAAAAGCGACAAGAGAAAGAGAGAGGAAAACCCACACAGACAGAGAGTGGCGAGCCAGTCCCGCCCGGGCTCAGTTCTACCAAGGCTTTGAAAATTGGTGTTTCAACACAGCTCTCAAAGAGAGACAAACGAGGCGAGTTAGCCTCCGCGCAGTCATGTCAGATTTAACATTCAAAGAGCGTGGCAGACAAAAAAGAAGAGGATGAAAAAAAAAAGGCAGAACAGTCCACCCAGTGGCAGGAGTTAATTTTCTCCATTAATTTTCCTAAGTGAACGCATGAGGCAGCATGGATCATCAATCCGATGCCACCCATATCAAATGAACCATGCAGGGAGAGGAAAAAAAAGAAAGAAGCCCTAGAAAGCGAGGACTGGTGGTAAATCTAACCCTAAAATATATATAATTTAAAAAGACTAGGCAAGACAACACAATATTGGAGTGTTCTAAAGGAGAATGTTTGGATTGCCGAGTGCCTGAATGTTTGTCCTCTAGCATCTGTTGCTAATCAGGCAAGTTCCAAAAAACAGACTGTTCCCCAAAAGCCTCCTGGTGCGGAATACTTGTGGCTGCTGAATCCCAGGCTCGCAGCATTATGTGTTGAAAAGAGGGGTTTTGGAGCTGGCATGAGAGAGGAGAGGCTTCCGCTATGACTTCCTCATGCCCCTGGCTTTGTCAGGCTAACAGAAAGCCCATGGGGGGGCAGGTCTCGGCTCATGTTCACTCACTATTCTCCAGGCAGGAGCACAGGAGAGCTACTCCAGATGTTTACAGGAAACGACAGAATGGGGCTCACTTTTAGAGTGGCATCATCCATGAGATGAGTCTGTCTTTCACGGACCCTCGACCCATTACTCTACCCTTGGACCGTGCAACTAGATGCACCCAGATTAAACCTTTTAATAAAATCAAATAAAGAGGCAGATACAATCAAATCTAGCTTTTATCTGCCTCAAATGTCCTACAGCAGGGCAAATGTGTTTCTCATTTCAGATTGGTATAACAAAAGGACAACATAGATGGAGATTTGTAATGGAGAATGTGGTAAGACACCATGCCAGGCTGTCATTGACCACAGTTGCTGGGCCAAGAAGTGAAAAACAGTGGACTTGCAAAGCTGGGTGCTGGGTAGAGGCAGAAAACAACACTCCCCCACGTTTAAACAGAGCAATGCCTGACTATAAAACCTAATTAGAAAGTCTCTTTCACCTACCTAAACACCACTTGGACATAAACGTAACGAAGACGTGAGTGTGTTGGCAAGCGTGAGCTCGTGAGCACATGCGCATGTGTGGGTGTGTGTGCACACATGTGCCTTTGTGGATAGCACATATGTGTTCTGCTTCATATGCTTTAAAGCACAGACCATATTTATATGTCTTTTCATGTTTGCAGAGACAGATTACAGGGCATTTCTGCCGACGATTTTCAAATATGGTTATATGTGAGGCATACTGCTCTGAATAAGAATCAGAATCACTTCACTGGCCAAACCTGCCTTCTCTTAAATGAGCAAGGAATTTGTCAGTGAAAAACAGAATATAAACACTACACAAATATTCACTAAACTAGGTCTTCTCAACATGAATTACTATCCGTCAATCAATGATTTTCAGATCATTGTTACAGTATAAGCCACGTTAGAGTAAACAAATCAGAGACCGCTTCATGTTCTAGTCAACAGTCATTAAGTCCAAGTGACCACATATTAGACACTTATACCATATACCACTGTATATTTCTTTGAAAACTAAAATGAAGCTAAAATAAAATAAAGGCAAAACATAGCTCTAACAACTGAAAACTTCATAGTCTATAAACCTTTAATCAGTTCAGGGTTGCGGTGGGTCCGGAGTCTATTCGGAATCACTGGGAGCAAGGCAGGAACACACCCTGGAGGGGGCGCCAGTCCTTCACAGGGCAACACACACACTCACAAACCTCTGGAAACTTTTGAGTTGCCAATCCACCTATCACCGTGTGTTTTTAGACCGTGGGAGAAAGCCAGAGCTCCTGGAGGAAACCCACGCAGACACAGGGAGAACACACCAAACTCCTCACAGATAGTCACCCGGAGCGGGACTCAAACCCACAACCTCCAGGTCCCTGGAGCTGAGTGAGTGCAATACTGTGTGCCACTGTGCCGCCCCTTTGTATATTAAATACAATATATTTAGTTTCCTGCAGGCTTCTGTGCATTTTTTAATACTTTGATGTTTTTCTCATGTTGAAAACTTAAAAACTTGTTCTTTTTGGTTGTTATGACAGGTCATTAAATAATGGAAGAGTGATCTCTAATGCAAAATACAGTAACAGAAGCTGCCGTGATTTTTTTGTTCTTTTTTCGCTGAGAAATTACACTTTTTATATACAGTGTCAAATGCCATTGCATCATATTTAAGGCAACTGCATAATTATAAATATGTGTAGGATAATTCAGGCACGGTTTGTACGATGCTGGGTGATGGAATATAAGCTTTAATGACCATTTTTGCTATGTACCTCAAGTCCAATCAAGCAGCTAAGAACTGTGTTTGGTGCCTCAACCAAGCAGTGACCTAATCCACAGCCTGCCTCATTCTGTTGCAGTGGAAAGAAAGCTATGATTGATTGGGGCCTGCTCAAGTAATTGCGGTCAGGCGATTATGTAATAATTCCAGTGGGCTTGCCTAATCCCAGTAGACTGTATTGTCAGATATGGGATGTGATATGACTGCAAATTGTATAATATGAGATCTTTTTAGAAGCAGATTAATAAAGGCTGCTGCATGTTACATCGCACCAAACACAATGTGTGCACAATGAGACATGGCAGGGATAATAAAACGGGGATAAAAGGATCGATGTGTCGTGTACACTGGGGCACAAAATATACCAAAATAGCAGTCACACATTTCCCAGGATCCTGCTCCGTAGGGATAACTGGGAGCTACTGAATGTGGGAGGAAGCTGTTTGAGTGACGTGCTGATTTGGTTTCAGCTGGACAGAGGCACTTACCAGAGGAAGACTCTGAAATAGATGATGGCCACAGGAAAAATGGTGTGAAATAATCTTCCTTCCCTGCTTCTTTACACTGGACTCATACATGTCTTGGATGGGTGGCTGGCTGTCTATTGAGTAACTGTTAAGATCCAGAAATGGCAGAAGGGTGCATTTATATATCTTACAGGTTCAGCAAAGCAGTGACGCAGTGATGCCTAGTGGTCTGAGCATGTGCCATTTCCCTTCAGAGATCTATATTCCTCTTCTACAAGCTAAATTTGCTCCCCATTCAGGGATATGTGGAGCGCTCCCATATTCCCACAGCCATTTATTCAACTCCGCGCCTGTCAGGAATTACTGTGGGTCAGAACCGTTGCCAAGGAAACCATCTACACCAATTAGATAAGTATGCATATGGAAGAGGATCGAGAAATATAGTTTGTGTCAGAGCCCCGGAAACACCATCTGAATAAAACGTGCCCCACCAGCCGCCTGTGTGTACTTTTCAAAAGAGACGGAGAAAACACCACAGCGCTCGCTGCACAACTTGGCTTTTTACTTGTTTGTTTTTGTTTCTCGGGTTTCTTTCACTTAATCCAGAAACCTTTCTCTCCCGCGCCAAGCTGCTGCTCTCACTTTGATCCAGAAAAGGAGCTGAGTCTGTTTATTTAGCTAATTTATTTCAAAGGGCTATACATACTTCATACATACATTAGGGGGCCGGAGCCAAACGTGTAGATGTTAAACAGTTTATCCGTTTAGAAGCTATAAATGGTGAGGTGTTGGAGCACATACATGAAAAGGGCACATACAGATGAGAAACCTGGGGTTTCTGTTTTGTCTCTGATCTGTAGCTTCTTTTATATTCTCTAACTCCAGCAGTAAAGGCAAAGGCGGCAGAATTTCGGCTGCATAAATCCAACAAAAACAAATGCTAACACAGAGGGAAGCTAAGCAAGCAGGCCTACGATATGACTTAACTGCCCTAGTCACGAAAATGGGCTGCATTCTCCACTGCTGCTGTTGCTTACTAATGTCCAACCCCTGGCAGCGTTAGAACAGAACAGGCTAAACTATTACATCAAAAAGACCAGCTGCTGGTTGCATTTACAGTCTCCGGTACATTGTTGTTCATAACAGATAGTCTTATTCTTAACAGCAAAGTCATTTAGATGTCACCTGCCTCTTTATCTGTGCTCAGATCAGAAGCTAAATCATCCAGGCCTGTGCGACTGAAAAAATACAGCTTTTCCTAGCAGTTGGGAGGATAGTATCTGATTCTGCTAAAGCAGGTGCTGTGTCTGTCTCACAGGGAGACAGTTTGTCTATTCACATCTGCTACCTGCTACTGAATATTCTAAAAGCCTGTTCAGCTTTCATGTTTTATAATTATACACCCATGATTAGAATACAGAATCTGCCCTGGCTGCCAGGCCACACACCCCAACACCTTTAAAATCTGCTTCTGCTCAATATTGATTCCAGCCGCAGTGGAAATCAGTCTCAGCTAGGATTACTAAAACAGGAATCGCACTTAACGTCGTGGAGTAAGCAATACAGCGAAGGGGGCAAACAGTGATAACAGAGATACTGAACTAATGAACTTAAACCACTGGCCCTTGTGTTTGATATGTAAAGAATTAGGTAAGATTTGGGGTTTTTATTCCTGGGCTCCCCCTACTGTTGGAGTAGCAACAACATGGGGCTTTATTCTCCCTACCACAGGTCAGTCAAGCATTACAATGAAGCTGTGATTTTAAGGTTAAAATATGACTTAATGTTTCTTTAAAGTGTATTAATTAGCACCTAGAGCCCGCAGTCACACAGAGTCACACAGGTTGTGGGTTTGAGTTCTGCTCCCGGTGACTGTCTGTGAGGAGTTTGGTGTGTTTTCCCAGTGTCTGCGTAGGCTTCCTCCGGGTGCTCTGGTTTCCTCCCATGGTCCAAAAACACACGTTGGTAAGTGAACTGGCGACTCAAAAGTGTTTGTAGGTGTGAGTGAATGTGTGCATGTGTGTTGCCCTGTGAAGGACTAGCGCCCCCTCCAGGATGTGTTCCTGCTTTGCGCCCAGTGATTCCAGGTAGGCTGCGGACACACCGCGACCCTGAACTGGATAAGCGGTTACAGACAATGAATGAATTAGCACATGCTTTGAATAAGAGATGGCCAATGTGTTGTTTGTTGTGAATATCGTCAGTAAAGTGTTAAGATGCAGAATGGACAGGACTATGCAAATAGCCTTCATTCTTACATCGACACAGAGCCTGTTCTGAAGATTGCCTCATCTCCACACAGGCTGGTCTGGGACACCTTACATGGCCTGTGAAGCACTAAGAAGATTATCCTGGCACATCACACACACAAACACACACAAGCCACAGACCACAGGCCAGCCTGGTCTAACGGCCTGTCAATCAATGTCTCATGACAAGTTCCAGAGCAGTACTCAGGGCACATGGGCGTGTGTGTGTCACAAGCAGAACGTCTACTTTCTCTTCCAATTTATGGCTCAACCACAGCAGGAAGCCAGTAGATAGAGGCGGTTTCATTTCTATCGCAGGGTCCTATTCAGATCCTCACATTCAGTGATGTTGAGGTTTGGGCTCTGGGGTGTCTGGTCCACTTTCTGTAGAACACCAGCAAGCTTTTGTCTGTTTTATATTTCACAGTAGCAGCAAGCTGACAGGTACAAATCCTTTTAGACCTATATCATGGAGTCGTGTTCTCACAGTAGATGATAGACATGTCTGAAGCGAGAGCTGAGTACAAACCGAATAGCATTGAAGACTTTAAAGGAATAAAGTGATGAAACTCATGCTGCTGAGGGACAGAGAGAGGACAGCTTTGGTCCAGGTGCAGCAGGTTATGTAGGAAAAGCCTCACACTCTTACTGATCACTGCTGCTGCTCCTGCACACCCTGCCCCTCCGCACCCACCCGCATGCTGCCATGGCAACCACTGCCTCCCTCCTCTTCTCACTCCCTCCTCCTTGCTAGTAATCCTACTATGAATAGGATGCGAGTGCACAGATTTGGGAAAAACAGCTTAACATGGCGGAGGGCGGAGGCAGGCAGCTGAGGGATGTCATATTCTCGTGAGGCTCCTATTACAATGTGCTGTGTTTCCCCTCTTCATCTCTCTCTCCTCCTCCTTTTCCTCCCAACTGTTTTAAACATTCACAATCCCCATCCCAACACAAGAGCTCAGAGCAAGGTAGGAGGAGAATAGCGGTTTTGTGGATGTGTGTTTACGCAAAAGCAAGGTTTTTATGAAAACACATTTTTCGTATGTGGTATGTTTCACAATTTCATCATATTACAATAGGCTTTTGAAGTCATGGGCCTGTGGAGTGACTAATTGCTACCAGAAGGGACAAAAATATACTATTCTGCCAAGCAGTTATTTAACAACATGGCTGAAATGAAAAAGGAACCACAAACGCCTGCAGGGGTCAAGTCCGGGTCAAGAGTTTCTATCTTACAAAAGCAAGTCAGCATGGCTGAAAAACGAGACTAAAACAAGACAAAATAAGTTGCTTCAGTAACACACTCCATATCAAGGTGCTAACTACGCAAGGATTTCCCACATCAACAGCTGCAGATACGCTCTTAAAAATAGAGGTGACAAAAAGGTTCTTTGAAGCATATGGCATGGAACGACTACTTCTGCTTCCCTTAAAAAAGCCCTAATGCTTCTGCAAAGGGCTACTTTTGTAATGAGATATGCAACTGTGGAGAGGATCCATTTAATCTAATTAAACAAATGGTTTGGTTAAAGCATTAACTTGACTGTTAGTTCAAGTAGACTGCATTTGCTTATTAATATTATCCTGCGAGGTAATACTTGTTTTAAAAAAGTTATTTAAACTCATACTTCAATATCCACATTTAAATAAAATACTATTCATAAAATATTTTTTCTATGACACTGTAATATTCCAATAAACGTACTGATTAAACATGGTATAGAGGCAAATATTTTAATTAATCAGTTATTTTACATTTTATATTTTACAATATTAACAAAGGGCGGCACGGTGGCACAGCGGTGACTGTCTGTGAGGAGTTGGTGTGTTCTCCCTGTGTCTGGGTGGGTTTCCTCCCACAGTCCAAAAACACACGTTGGTAGGTGGATTGGTGACTCAAAAGTGTTCGTAGAATGTGTGTGTGTCTGTGTTGCCCTGTGAAGGACTGGCGCCCCCTCCAAGGTGTATTCCCGCCTTGCGCCCAATGATTCCAGGTAGGCTCTGAGGGCCATGTAGGATATGTCCGTTGCGTTCTCCAAATCACTCGCTGCATTTCTAGGCTGTATACAAAGGATCCTTCTCATTGGAACTGCCTTCTATTACCTAGCAGCCGAGAAATGCAGCCTAGCCTAGGCTTTGAACATACAAATTGTGGACAATTTTCCAGGCACTCAAACAATCTCACAATGCATTGCAAATAACGTGTATAATCCATGTACACTAGTGGATAGCTGATCCCCATAATACACTGCGCATTTTGGTTAAAAACCAGCATGAGATAGTGTCTGAAAGCATAATAGTGTACTATATAGTGAGTCATTTCCAACACAGCAATATTCCTTCTTTATTTTAGCTAAGATCGCAGAAAATTTCAGTAAATACATTCTCAAATATTCCTCCCAAGTCTGCAGGACCTTAATGAAGACCTGAATGCAATTTGTGCAGGCTAACGGAATGTTTGGGAATGTATGTCATGATTATACATTTTTTGGTTAGCAACATTAGCTTCAAAGTAGTGCTGGACCATATGAGCACAAATCAATATCACGATTAATTGTACATTTTAATATGACTACGATTAATGAACAATTATTTTGTTTTTGTATTTTTGACCCTCATTGTACAGTAACGAGGCTTGTACTGTAAACATGTACCGATATTTTTTCTAATGTTGCTGCGAGCTTGTTCCTCTCTTGCTCTCTGAGCACTGTTAATATTTGGTGTGTGACTGTGCTTTTGTCGCTAAAACCGTTTTTCTCAGTGTATATATTTGACTTCTTTTTGTCCAGTGTTGTCTTAAATAAAGTTAAAGCAAAACACGTCCAAACCACAGACACTGTTTTCCTTTGCTATGAGCTACTTGAGTAGCTGCTTGATCGGCCTCAGCGTTTAGGTTGCTTCCATGTGGCAGATCACGTGACTACGTGGTCTTACGTGGTAGTGTGGTCTTAAAGGGGCAGTATAAAAATATGAATAAAAATGAATATTTTTAACAAAAATGAAATTTGTAAACTTTAGCTTGTCCAGTTATTTGATTCATGTGGATAATTGTTGAATTTTGATTTTCTTGGTGTTCTACTGCCAAAAATCATTATAATTCCTTATTATCACTGTGCAGTGCTCCTCTTGCTAACATGATTCAAAGAGTTCATAGTAACTGACTGGACGTAAGCTCTATTCTATGACATTTGCTTTCATGAATAATCCATGAGGTGGCTTTGAGACAGGAACACACTCAGTCTTGTTGGTGTCATCGTTCAATTAATAGCCGCTTCCAGCTGGAAGGCCAAATGAATGCCAAGATTAAGTGATGGCAGTCCAGAGAGGAGCGTCCAGTGTTTGAGGGGCCAATGAAGTGAAGACAATTTATCTGATTACTTTAGCTTCTGTCAAGCTTTCAGTCTGGTACTAAAACAGATTTTTGAAACGATGCCATGGAAGAACACCTTCCAAGTGGATGTATTTTAAAAAGTGATGTTCTCGACATGTCGAGTCCATGTAGGGGCAGAACAAAATATCTGGAGGACCACTGCAATGAAGATCCAAAATCAAATACATAAACAATATATAAACTTTTCTAAAGTTCTCTGCATACTGTACAGACTTTATGCCGATGTAAAAGTTTACTGGGACAATGCGTACAAGAACCTCTAAAGACATTTATTTTTAGAGTGTGGGTAGGGGTTCTTTGTCAACATTGGGCATGCCAGTGGAATACAAAATAAAAACAAGAGCTTGAGAGGAGGAGATATGCCTTTCATTGGACAAGCCATTCTCCTCATCTGACTTCACAACAAACACCTACTGCATTGCGAGCTGGAAACAAACGAGTGAGAGAGACTGGAATATCCCCCATGGGTGAAATGTGCCACTCGTTTGCTTTTGGATCTCACTGCTGTGGTTTTTTTTTTTTTTCTTTTTTGTACAGCTTTCCCTAAACTGTAGATAAAAGCAGGCAATGAAAAGACAGACAAAAAGAGCTAAACAAAGGGGAGATTAGAGTCAGGGCTGCTATGGCAAGCATTTGGGAGATGATAAAGAACAAAGCATGAACCGTATTTCTCTCTTCCTCTTCTTCTCCTGTCTTTCTTTCACGTGCAGTGAAATTAACTGAGTTCTTGCTGTGTTTTATTGTTCCTTTCTTTGTTCCATAACATCACCTGTTTACTGAGAAGGAGGAGGAAGGAAGGGCTGAGGAGTTATATGAAATATAAGAGCTGAAGTCAAGATGAGAGAAGAATTTGTGGCTATTTTATGGCCCGCTGTTAGCATTTGGCTCTTGCGAGCATGGACCAATTTAGGCGAAAGCAAGGAGCTGTTATTCACTTTATGTTATTTATGCATTCCTGACGTCGCTGGGCTGATGAATGCACCTGAATCTTTAATAGCGGAGTCACAGGGGACAGCACACTGTATTCCGCTGCATTAAGAAATCAGTAGCTTTTACTTGTTATGACAGAAAAAATAATTGTCTCCTCAGACGCTTTATTTACATAAGCATAAGAATCCAGCCCAACAACAGCCCGGCATTCATCATCAATGCTGCAGAAAGAGGGAAGGTTTACAGCCACCAAGAAATCAACATCCATCTCATAATCAGCCATGTGGAACCTCACTGGTTTGTCTGGTGTCCCTGGTGTGATCTACATGGATGTGGGCCGTGTCTAGCAGTGCTCATTAGAATAATTAAAGAAGGATGAATGGAAATGGAGGGGGGAATGCATTCTTACCTTTAACCAAGCAGAGGAGGAAGGAGCAGGAGAGGAGGCAGCCATAGCATCCATGGTAGAGAAAGGGAGAGAGAGAGAGAAATGATAATTAATATGTGATACCATGAGAGCTGCACAATAAATGCCTTTGATAAATGTAGAGAAATGAGATTGCGCACAACATAAAACAATAAGGGCCTCTCCAGTAAATCAATACCTGGAGCCAGCCAGAGGCGTAATGAACAGAATGATGTGTGATGCTGACATCACATGGCTAGCAGGGGCTCCAGAAGATTTCTGCACAAGGTCAGAGAACAGGGGCAGTGCGCCATGCTGTACCATGTGTCTGATGAAGAGCATGTCCTAGATAACCAAATCTTACATTCATAACCTGCAGCCAGCTCTCTCTGAGCCTGCGCGCCCTTAAACCTATCAAAACACAACTGTCAAAACTACACATCGGGTTCTTTCAAAGCAATACAACAAACAGGACTCTGTTACCTATCGCATATGTAAATCTCTCATTCTCCTCCTGCCTTAGGCTCTTACACAAGCTGTGTTCCTCTACATAGGCCAAGTCAATGTCTTTATAAATAAATAAATAAAGTTGGAATAAGAGAAGGGGGCAGGGGGTGGAAATAATAGCAAAAATAATAAAATAAAAAAATAAACAGACAAACAAACTCCATTCATAGCTTATAAGCAGATAAACTGAAAGATTTCCCAAGAAAGCCTGTTTTTCCCCCTCCAATTCCACCCATTTCATTTCAACATCTGGACTTTGGAGCAATATAAATTGTTGCTCTGATAAAGCAAAACTTGTTAGACGTAATAGAATAATTGTTCAGTCTTGTAGCAGGAATTCTAATCAGAGGAAGAAACAAATTCCCATGGCTCCCTGTAGTTCACCTAATTATTGTTACTAGCTTCCAATACTGGTTTGGTAGTTAATGTAGCATCAGCAGCAAAGAAACACACTTCAGCTGAATGCTAACTCTCCTTCCTGGCCCACCTGTACATTCATCTATTCATTCAAACATTGTCAAGATCTGCTTCATCCTGTTTAGGATTGCAGTGTTTCCAGAGACAAACTGGAACCTTTGGGCGCAAAGCAGAACACATGCTATAGACAGGGTGCCAGTCCATCATCACAAGCCAATCCACCTACCAGCATGTGTTTTTTACTGTGGAAAGAAACCGCAGCACCGTGCCACACCATACTCTTATTTAGGGGCTTACAATTTAAAGGCATTCATCAGGATTGGAATAAATTATGTCAGTAAGCATCAGCAGACGCTTACTGTGGGTACAGTCAGTACTTATCAGTATTTACTGACCACCAGCATGTTTCATTATAAAGAGGGTACAATTAATTTGCCCTCTTTTAATTGGATTTGGTGCAGTGCAGAAAACCACAGGGGTTGTAGTACTAGAGACTAGAATTGTTTTCCGTATTTAAAAATATATATATATATTTAATTGTTTTTAATAACATTTTGTCACTAATTTTACACTTTGTCCCAGTTTTGCAAACTTCAGAGAACCCTAATACACTTATTTAACCAAAAGTTTGCAGACATGCTCTCTCCCTGCACTATTTCTTCTGAAATTAAAAGACAGTATACTCTTGTACTATTCTGAGAAAACCTGGAAGAATACTGCGAGGATCTGATAGCATTCAGCCACAGACGCATTAAGATCAAGTTCTGATTGTGGCTAATTAGCTGTGGATTACTAATGCCATTCTAACTCATCCCAAAGGTATTGCATAGTGTTCCATCATGGTAGATAAGAGTTCTGCTGTTTCCCAGCATAGTGCTAGGGAGCTGTATAGCCCTCTAACCCACACTTGGCACTGAGGCTTATGTGAATCTATTCCAGAGCATCATACTTTAAATGCAATGTTTTTTCTATAAAAATCATACAAGGTGTGTGCATAGTTGAAGAGGTGAGTGTTTGTAGTGCCCTTAAAATATCTAGAGGTATCTCCAAATACTAGTAATCACATATCATTATAAATGTCAAATTTATTATAAGTGCCAAAATCCAGTTTAGCTGGAAGTAATCCAGTGCAAGAATGAACTGCAGGCAACTGAGAACTATCAACTTATCAGAATCGATGTGCTGTTTCTGCTGATTCCAACACATGCAAGCAGCAGCTTATTTGAAGGCATGTTTTTTTTTTCTTTGTGTAGGTAAAGCGAGAATTATGTAAAGTGTGAGAGAGAGTGAAGAGACGGTTCTGCTGGGGAAGTGAGAGAAGGATGAATGTTCTCTATTTGTTTGCACCTTTCTCTCGTGATATCACCTAATTTAACACAATACTGACTCAACCTCCATTTTGCTTTTCTCTTCATGGCCTCCTGACCTCCTGGCCAAACTACTCAGATATGTTTCCTGAACGTACCCACACAATTATTTCACTTTCTTGTGTTAAAAGGAACAGAAACCATGAACCCATTCACTTCTAAAAAATGAGTCGTAGCCATAGATGTGGCAAAAACAAACAAACTACACGCTTGTATCTAATGGATTACAAAACGCCCAGTGAAGATAGCTGTAGAGAAAGTGCCTGTGGCTCAGTCCAGGTTTACTCTGTATGTGTGCACCCCTTTGAATCGAACCGGGTTGCCTCGGACACATCACTCCCACTTCCCTCTCCAAGGCGCTGCGGGACTGCTAACAGTTTCGGCTCATAATTACAGAGGAGAGGCCGCTCCTACAGAGTCCTGCTGTTTGCAACAGCTTCCAAAGAGCCGTTTATCCTCCTTTTTCGGATCTATCTTGCTGGCCCTGATGGCATGCTGAAGACAGCAAATTGCCCTTCAACGATATGATTGCATGTTCATTTTATATGAATTGCATGACACAATGCGACAAGAAATCGCCATCTAAACGAATCCAAGTAGCAATCGTTAAGGCGTACATAAGCTCCGAAGTGCTGGTAGCAAGCTGTGTGCATTTCGCATGTGGGTGTAGGCCTATACGCATGGCAAGACAGCGAGAAAGATAGGGTTTTTAACACAGTGATGAAGAGGAGAATTCAGTCCTCACCATGGACTCTGTGGCCAGTGGTATGAAATGACCTTGGCTCTAGGAGGCCAGCGGGCGGGCAGGCCGATGTAGAGCGTGGGAAAGCGCTACATCACCGCTGTGCTCTCTCTACATGACAGATCACATATTCGCTCGGGGAGGAGTGAGCCATCGATTTCTTCCAGACATGAAAAAAATTCCATCAATTGGACTTATAATGTGTGCCTGGCCAACTGTAACCTTCATCCCTTTCACAGTTGCACCTGTAATATCCTCGAAATGATGCTGAATCAATACAGGCCCTTTTGTGTGTGTGTGTGTGTGTGTGTGCGAGCACTTTGATTTGTGTGATTATTTTGCCCGTCCTCTGCATACAAAACTTTCTCAGGAGGATTAAAGCAGAGTAGGTCTGATGAATCATAATTATGAAAAAACGTAGAGATCTGGTATCTGTACGCCTCATGCACAAGGCAATCAAGAATGCTCAACATTCCTGCAAAGTTAAAGAAAGTAACAAGGTCACTAACCCAAGATGTGCGAGAATAAAAAGCCAGCTATAGTGCTCCGCAGGCAAAGCAAAAGCAGTCATTCCTTTTTTGCCTTTACTTCACACAGACTGTGGTTTCAGCAACTATTTTTTGTAGACCAAGGACCTTACAGTATAGAGCCATGTTTCTCTAATGTGAGCTGACTGCACGGCAAACTAACTCCACGAAGACCCAAAGCTATTCCAGCAAATATAATTACCTAGCTATGCTAGCAGCGCATCAATCAGTAACCACAGGACAGCATATGCTCCGTATAATTATCATAGGATCAGATCATTCTGTCACAGAGCATTAAGCTAAGCTGGCCATTTTAACACACCCGTTGCATGCGGAAAAAACGAATTTCTGGTGGATTCCACACTTCCTTGTGTGATGGGAACTGAAATAAATTCAGTGCCACTTAGCCTGCTGTGAGCAGCGAGGACCTAGGTTGTACGACACAAAGACAGAGAGGGAAAAGAGGACAGTGTGCCTGCGCCATGTTGTAAATCAAGCACTGACTGAATCTCTATTAGTCCAGATGTTGAATTAATCATCTTTACCACTCGCATGGAGGAACTTGCAAGTCATAATATCCTGAATTATTCACTTCCCCTCTGCAGGAGTAATTTCTCTCTGAATTATTGAATTCAGCAATTCAAAGACTGACTGGCTGATTGGCCTTTTAATGTTGTTCGGCCTACTGTGAAGTTCCCTGCCTCTCTCGTTGACTGGCTTGGAGTCACCTTGACACTTAACAAGTATTTAAATCTATGTCTGAATAGTAGGGGAAAAAAGGCAAAGGGAGTGGTTTGAATGAAACCATAAGGAAGAGACAGATGCTTCAGTGGCTCAACACCACAGCTCCAACAATCACGGGGAAAGCATCCTGCTAATTTGAGCTAAGATGCTTGATGCATTAATCCCGCTATTTCATAGGAGAGTGCATAGGATCACACTGCTACGATTGTACGGGATTTAACTGCTTTCCATTTACATGTATGCATTTGGCAGATGTTCCTATCCAGAGTGATAATTTAATCATGTTATATATGTAGGTGAATGTAGTGTTAGGATTCACTGGTATAACTTGGTGTGCTTGCCAAAGCGGCAAATCAAACCCAAGTGTGCTGTGTGGAGGCCAAGTACTATGCCGACTGCCAACTACAACAATTGTCAATGAATACTGCAGAACTTTGTCATTAACTGTTGTAACTATATATTGCATGGCATACCAGGTGCCACACTACATGACTATAGCTATTGCATTACAGGTCAGTGCCTCTGGCCCCGCCCTGATGAGATGATGGGAAAGTCTATCGAAATGAACATGCAATTTATCACAAGCAGAGTTTAATAATTATATTTCAAACACATTGTCATTGAGTGCAATACGTTAATGGAAACTGGGAAAGATATTGATTTCAACAAATATATACAAAGCATTCAAATGTCTGTGCAAATCAAATATCAATAGAATTCTACCAAACCGCAAATGTACCTCGAATTGCTGAAATTAAAGGTCGAGCTGAAGTTACCACTTATCCAGTTCAGGGTCGTGGTGGGTCCAGAGCCTACCTGGAATCATTGGGCACAAGGTAGGAATACACCCTGGAGGGGGCAACACAGTCCTTCACAGGGCAACACAGACACACACACATTCACACCTACGGACAATTTTGAGTCGTCAATCCACCTACCAACGTGTGTTTTTGGACTGTGGGAGGAAACCGGAGCACCCGGAGGAAACCCACGCGGACACAGGGAGAACACACCAACTCCTCACAGACAGTCACCCGGAGCAGAAATCGAACCCACAACCTCCAGGTCCCTGGAGCTGTGTGACTGCGACACACTACCTGCTGCGCCACCATGCCGCCCTATATATATTACAACGTCACATTTTAATTTTAATTTTAATACTGATACATTTTCATTGCTTTGAGTGCCTGTGTGAGTCAGTGGTTCTCTGTGAAAGACCGGGGTTCCATCCGGGGTGTATTCTTGCCTTCCGCCCAGTGATTTTGGGCAGGCTCCAGACTCACCACAACCCTGAACAGGATGAATATTGCTCCAAATCGTTGACAAAAACAAGCTTACAATATTGAAGACTGATCCATTACTGTGAAATTCTCACTTCATAGAATCAAAGCACTGGATGAATTCTTGGGCTAATCTCTGTTCACCCCTTTACACCGTCCGCCGCTCGCCAGTGAGCCTCTGTCCTGCTCCAGTGGCTGCCTGGAGCCTCTGAGTCCTGACCAAATTCAGTCAATTTGCTCTGAAAAAGTCGCCAGCAGCCTTAGCCTGGATGTGTGGCTAATGCAGCGAGAAAAGACCAGACCTAGGCCAAACCTGGCTTTTTCCCTTCATACAAAAGCATGACCATGTGATTATAAAAACCCATTCCTGCTTTACACTATGCTGAATAAATAGGGGAACCTTCCTGGAGACATGTCTAAAAGAAAAAAGAAAAAAAAGCCACATTTGACTGGCGGATGATGGCAGATGTGCACAGTGTTAATTAGACTACATTTGTGCTTCATCTTTTTTTTTCCTCTTGGCGCTTCCTGGTACTCTATTCCTAAGTACACCTTTCAGGGCAATAATTAATTAATCAGTACGATTAGAAACAGCGGGCTCCCTTTCCATCCCGCCAATTAATTTTCTGTCTCCTGAATGTGTCTCATCAGCCACAGGTGAGAGAATGCATTAGTTATCCAACTTCTCCTCTCCAAGCCGCCACAATCTGCTTCCTGAACTAATGCGACACCTGATGTCCTTGACAATCCTATTCCAGCTGTAGCACGAGCCAACGTCCTTGGCCATGCCCGGCTGAGTTACACTGGCCCAGTCCAAAGGCTCAGGCTTCTCTGTGAGGTTTCAGTGGACTCCAGCTGCCTATGCCTCAGGTGTATAGAACTTTTTCTTCCCTCGAACCCCTCATGCTGTGCATTTTCTCCTGTGGCGTGCCTACCACATCTAACCAGTGTTTCATCTCTGCCTTTCAGCAGTCTGATGAAGTGCCCTAGCCTGGAGTTGCCGCAGGAAAGGGCTCCTGTAAAAGGCTTAGTTTCTGGTGCCACTGCTCATCTTTACCTGCAATCAGCTCCAAACAGTTGACTGTCAAACTTACCTGCTTCCTAACAGATTAATTCAAGTCATTGTCATTTTGAGAATTCCTGTTGAGCCAGATCTGCACCAGATGAAGGTAACAGTATCCACAACTACAACAACATCTGACAGCAACAGCATTAAAAAAAATGCAAAAGATTATTCTCTTTCCAAGTGCTGCTGAGGGATTTGTTCTCTCAGACACTAACAGCTTCTATTAATGATCCCTATGATCTTACATCAATAACATTTATTATGATTTAGGCATCAAAGGCATTATGCATGCAATGCTGCCTCTCTACAGGCTGAATATCCTTTTCCTTCCATATGATAATGATTAAAGTTAATCAGAGGAACCTCTCAAAGAATGTTTCAATTCAATTACTGACTGAGTTTTCATTTTTTTTTTCGTAGGATCTTAGATGGCCATGAATAAGCAAAGCAAAAAAATCCTTTTAAGAAACCATAACCTAGTTCAAAATACTTCTCTGTATAACACACTACAATGGCTTAGAAGACCATGCAACACAGAACTGTGAGGGGAAAAAAAGTTAGAGACCACACACACGTATGTAATTTCCAGTGGAAATGGCCATGAAGCACAAGTTATTTTAATGAGACATACGTGATTATATGAGAGATAAGAGAGGCTAATGCCATGCAGAATAGAAAAGTCAAAAGTGGGTTGTGGAGGGGCAAGAAAACAAAACCTATCTTTTCATTTCAGATCTCAAAACTATTTTCCATATGTACCCTTCCAATGTGAAAACAAACCTCTACGATAAAGATTTCATTCATTAATTATCTGTAAGCGCTTATCCAGTTCAGGGTCGCGGTGGGTCCAGAGCCTACCTGGAATCATTGGGCGCAAGGCGGGAATACACCCTGGAGGGGGCGCCAGTCCTTCACAGGGCAACACAGACACACACACATTCACTCACACCTACGGACAATTTTGAGTCGCCAATCCACCTACCAACGTGTGTTTTTGGACTGTGGGAGGAAACCGGAGCACCCGGAGGAAACCCACGCGAACACGGGGAGAACACACCAACTCCTCACAGACAGTCACCCGGAGCGGGAATCGAACCCAAAACCTCCAGGTCCCTGGAGCTGTGTGACTGTGACACTACCTGCTGCACCACCGTGCCGCCCTACGATAAAGATGCAAAATAATAAATAAAACATAAATAAATCAGGACCCCAGAGCCCAGACCTCAATATCACTGATAAGAACAAAAAGGCAACCAACTTCTAAGACTGAAGTTCATTCATTCATTCATTGTCTGTAATCCTTATCCAGTTCAGGGTTTCGTTGGGTCTGGAGCCCACCTGTAATCACTGGGCGCAAGGCAGGAACACAGCCTGAAGGGGGCCCCAGTCCTTCACAGGGCGACATACACTCACACATTCACACCCACAGACACTGTGGGAGTAAACCGGAGCACCTGGAAGAAACTCGGATCAGCTGATCTGAGTAGGTATTAAACAAATGAAGTGCAGATTCTGAAGTCTTCACCATAGTATAAGTTGTTTATCAATATAACTACATCAGTGTTCACAATAAAACTGAAAGCTCAGAACACTTTAATACTCAATATACCTTCTAGCAAGTGCTACACTGCAGTCTGAGAACACCCTAAAAAATCACATAAGCTGCCTGACTGTTTAGGTGATAATTTGGGAATATCATTCATATCACACTGTGCCATAAGTTAATGACTCTAAAATATATAGAGAAATACAAAATATGCAGCTGATTAGGCTAGTCCTAAAAAAGTTCAGGTCATGGCAAAACATGAATTGAATTTAGCTCACACATGTTTTCTAATTAATCTCAGCACTTCTGGTTTGTGTGTGTGTGTGTGTGTGTGTGTGTGAAAGAGAGAGAGAGAGAGAGAGAGAGAGAGAGAGAGAGAGAGAGAGAGAGAGAGAGAGAGAAAGAGAGAGAGAGAGAGAGAGAGAGAGAGAGAGAGAGAGAGAAAGAGAGAAAGAGAACGCCAGCTCTCTGGGGTTGAGTATGTTCTGTGAGATTGGGAGCACCATAGACCACTGCCACAAGCAGATCACGTTTGACAATGCCCACAGTCTGCTTGCTCTGGCACACACTCCTCTGACTAAATCCAACCGTTTTCTTGGCAATGGCTGATACTCCAAGGATCTTGTCTCCCTCGGTTGGACTGTGGAAGCAATATTCAGGGAGAGCAGAGGCGGGGGACTGGGGTGGGGGGCTGTAAGTAAAGCTTCAAACTTGACAAGGGAAGAAGGATCAATTGGAGAGTGAGGGAGAAAAACAATCCTGATACAGGGCGACACCTGTCTCTCAGTCTGCACGTCCAGCCTGAGCCATAATGGGGCAGAGCGTTGTTTTTTTCCTTCTCCAATGCCATTTCTCTTTTCCACTTATATTACTTCACTTGTCACGGACAGGGAACAAACCCCACAGCACTTTTCAATGACACAATCTAAGAGCATTTTTTGGAAAACATCATGAAAAATGAGTGACATAAATGTCAGGCTTCCGGCTAAACTGACGCTTTACCTGCACCACAGCCACACTCCTGCACTGGAAAAGGAAGAATTCTCTTTATATTATAAGCAGAAATATTATTTGCTCTAGCATTTATACACACAGTGATACACTTTATGTATTTCATATTCAGTAAATCCATCAACTTCAGTTGTATTTAGGTGCACACTTTGGACACAGATGTTCAATTGTGCACTTGTATATTCTTCCTAAGAAGCATGGAATGAAATGGGAAGCTCTGGAGCGGCTGCACATAAGCTTAAGATCAAAGGTAAAAACTCATATTAACAATATTTCTTTGGTGAAATGACAAATGAGTGAAATATATTTCAATTCCAAGAACATACTTTTGCAACAAAATTAGTTTCGTTTATTCAAGAGAAACAAATGACAATAAGTAAACGTTTGGTAAGCCACATTGTGATTTTGTATAAAATAAATTAAGTAAAAAATAATGCACCATACTTTAAACCAACCTTTTTTTGCTGAGTCTATATAACTCACATAATGAACGTATGCTATATTATGAGGAACTGCATTACGTAATATTTAAACAGGAAGGTCACTATCATCACAACATGTACTTTAATCAGGTAAAAAATATACCAATATCACTGAACGATACGATATGGCACAGTAGGGAGGGGAGGTATCCACATTTTCTGTACCGTCTCAAAATATTATCTCGGTATACGGTATTACAGAGCGGAGGAGGTGCTCTGTCAGGCTTCGCTGAGCACAACGTCGAGTGAATTTAGCTAATCACAGCCCAAAAGTCATGTTGATGATAAAAACCTATTTATGAGAGAGAGCACATTTCAGCAATTTGTGCTGAAGGAACAGAAAAGTTTGAAAACAAGCGAAATCAGACGGTTCGATACTGTTTAGAAGCACAGCTGGTGCTAACAGGCGGAAGAATACACAGTTATGCGGCTCGGGACCGAGGACGATAGGTGTTAGGATAGGATAAGTGCTTACAGTATGTTATTTACGAACAGTTTGTACGTATGTTCCGACTTGCACTGAAAATCGGTTTACGACACGACGTAGGAACCGATCAAAGTCGTAAGTCGAGGACCCCTGTATACCACCCTCATTTTGAGATACCATCCACATTTTTAAACACCACGGTATATTGTATTATCATTATACTGCCCAACCCTATGGCACAGCCTTATGTCTTACCCACACAACCCATTTATTTGTAAGTTTGTAGCTACCAAACTTTCACACAAGTTTATTCACTAAACAACAAGCCTTTACCCATTTGGGATTAAAATCCCTTAACCCATTAAAATCCCAGTGTAACTATTTAAATAGTGATGCAAAATGGCTAATTTCTTCTTAAGTTATAGAAGTGTGTGATACAAGTTTAGACCCACTGTCAGATCCTGGCCAATTTCTGAGTTCAATGGGTTAAGCCTATAAAACTGAGTTAATGAAAATCTAACAAGCTCCATGATCATGAGGCTTACTCTAAGCCTTAAATGTTATGATGCTGCTTACAGAGGGTGTTCAGAGGTCTTCCATCAACATGAGTTTATATTTTTAAAGATTGTGCATCCACAAAATCCTGTAAGTAAAATACATAAATTACAAAGACAGGAAAAAGTCTGGTTAAACCAAGGTCATTTATTACATTTGCCTGCAAACTATTTTATTCTCAAGGGCAGCATCGGCATTCAGATAGCATAAACATTTCTTTTGTTTGAATTATGAGGCTGGAGCTCTGAGGCACATTAATGACTACTGGGGATAGCGTACACCATAAGGATATATCTCCAGTCAGTTTGTTTCTTCATTCACAGCGCACTGAGATGGAGCCACTAGAGTTAAACTCTGCAGGCTCTCTCTAACCTCATGCTTCTGGAGACGAGATTTCCACACACCACAAACATGAAATTGAAATGCCTGAGTGCACCCTACCCCACTTGCCTGTTTTCCTGCTTTAACAGGATACAGATCGGATCCCCCAGCTAGCCTCCAGCCCCAGCTCCGCCCTCACCACACAGACACAGACACACATTACATTCACTCAACACACTACCAGAATAAAACATATCCAAATACACCCGCAGACAGATAACATGTTGACATGTGCCAGTGACACAGTCATCAAGCCTCCTCAGCTCTCACATCTGCTATCTACAAGCTCCTCTGGGACACTGAGCCAAGATTCAGCGCCAGCTCAGCAGACCCCAGCCACCCCCCCGCAAAAGCACACACCTAGTCTGCTCAGCCCAGGCCCAGACAGTGATTTACATCCCTTTGTCTCAGCCGCTACATCACACCCCCCTCACCACACACACACGTACACTCACACTCACACCAAACCTTTCCCATTGTGTTGTGGGCAGAAAGAAAAAGCCCCATCTCTGAGTGGCTCCAAAACAGGTGCAGTGTAGTAGGAGCTAAAATTACTCTATCCACCATTGGTGTATAAATATATCTGAAGATGGCAATTCAATTCATAATTCATG
Organism: Hoplias malabaricus; assembly: GCF_029633855.1. Taxonomy (NCBI): domain Eukaryota; kingdom Metazoa; phylum Chordata; class Actinopteri; order Characiformes; family Erythrinidae; genus Hoplias; species Hoplias malabaricus. Next base: position 20,595,649 of record NC_089814.1, on the reverse strand, counting down.
GAATCAGACCGAAAAATAAAAGCTAAAACTTAAAAGTGATGTTCAAGATTTTAATCAAAATACATTTTGAGGTAAATTCAGAGGATGTTTCCTCTTCATTTGCTGTGCTCTTTAAAAAGGTCCAGTGTTTTAGTAAAGCCCTTCTTCAGTAAATGGTGGAAAAAACAAACAAAATAAAAACCCTAACCGTGCCAGCCCGGTATGTCTCAGGCTCTCTCTCTGCTTCACTGCCTGAGCCAAAGCAGAGAAACGGGATTTGTTTGTCTTTAGATGGTGAAGAGACCTCAGAACTTCGAAAAGTATGAGAAATATGAGGATTTTGTGCTATTCCTGTTACAAAGTTTGTTTAATACTGACTTATTTTTGGCTGTTTCAGATTACTTCAGGTGCAACTGACTCCAAATTCGTTTGAAGCTAACTGCATGAAAGATAGCACACACTGAAAGTGCCACAAAACTTACAAATGAGTTTCTGTGGTAACTCAAACAGTGAATAAAACTTAGAGACAAGTTAAACTTCATCCACATAGTCCTTCCAAACAGTCCTTATTTTCCCCTTGAACACACCATCCTACCCTAAAAATTGTGCCGTTTCTGAAAAAGAGTGGGAGCACTTCCTCAGAATCTTTAATGTTGCCTTTAATGCGTTTTTAAAAAAAATAAAAATAAAAAATGTGGGTGAAACTTCAACTGAGGTGAAATATGAGATTTTATATTACTTTGAAAGGGGGGGGGGGGTGGGGGGTGGTATGTGACACTGAGCTGGAACTTGTTTCTTTATCAAATCCCTGACAAACTAAATATCATGGCATTTAAAGAGCAGGTTTCCCGGACAGAGATTAAACTTAGTAATGCACTACATTTTCCTTTCAATTTACAATACTGTGGAATCCAAGGCTAAGCATAATCTGGGAAGGCAGCCCCTCATGTCTTATGTCACCCACGATTATTGCATTCTATACTTTTCTAAAGAATGATAACCACATGGAATTGTAGGAATATCTGCAAAATCATTATGCGTTAAATTGTTTTATAAAAAAATTATAATCAACTCCTTTTTGTGAGGTCAGATACTTGCAGCATTTTCTCAGCTGGACTCTCAGATCTCTCTCCTTGTCTGCAGTGAGCAGCCTTTTCAAATGCAAAAGGCCTCGCATGCGACTGTAGGGAATGCAGCAAGTCTAAAAATATCCGCCTTATTACAGGGGTGATTTATCAACGAGAGAAGGTATGACATATGCATTAAGCAGCAAATCACATCAGCGTCACTCCAAGCTATTTATACATAGCAACACAGCATTGTACAGCCTCAAACACAAGCGTACACGACAAAGCATATGCTCACACGTGCTGGCACAGCCAAAAGACAAGGAAAGGAAAGCTGCTTGGTATCACCGCGTAGACACACACACACACACGCACAAAATCGGGATTAAACACAGGTGGATGTGACGGTTAGGAGGATAAAGAAACTACAAGGGTTTTTTACCTTATTCTGATGAGTCATAGGCAATTTGCAGAGCCCTTGAGGGACCTGGAGTGTCACCCACCACTCTAATGAACACGGGGAAAACAAAGGCCTTTCATTGGGCCCCCCGCTCCCCCAGGAAAGGGGAGGCTGATGTCATTGTGCTTATGCGGTCAGGCTCCTTCGCTGCACCATGGCAACCGAGGTAATTATTTTGGTGAAATCGGGGAAGGCTGCTTAAACAAATGCCTGGGCCCCTTTTTAGTGCATCATCTGTCGATAGCCGATACTTGGCCCGTGCACTGAGCTCGCAGATTTGACCCGGCCATATGCAGGCAAGTCCTTCAACATAATGCTATTACGTACAATGAGCCTCATCTACAAATGTTTTGCTTATCTGGGCATTACCACGAGAGCTCAAAGGGGGTGGGGATTGTGCAGAGAGGGCAAAATAAGACTGATGAAAAGCAGTTGAGGGAGGTTAAGGGTTGTGTTAGACAGAGAGAAGTCGAAGTTTCTATGGAGTTACTGTACCTAGCTACCGACACACCCGCTGCTTTTGACCTTTACCTCTGATTAGCTTCGGTAGAGAGTCACTCCTGTATCTGATGAGCTGCTCACTCATCTGTGCTTTACCAAACACTCTTTAACATTCATTATTCTCACCACAGTCTCATGGGACAAAGCAGGGCAATAGAGCTTCCTGCTCCAATGTTATAAACATAGACTCCACAAAAGTTATTTCCAACAAAGTCAAATGTCTGCTGAGACCACAACTGGTGCTGCTGGAACAATATAAAAAAGACCACGAATGCCAAAAAATGCACTCGTTTGCTCACTGCTACCTTTATTGTGGGATATCCCATGCATGGCAATTCAGCTTCAAAAAGACAGCTTTGTTGATTCTGCTGGGGCACTGTTTACCCCATCCACGTTCACGAGCTCCTCTAGTTCAAGTTAACAGCAGAGTTTCAAGCTTGGTGTCCACACCCTGTTGGTTTTTAAAACAAATTTAGCACATGGTATCTTTAGGCAGGCATGTTATTAATGCAGTCTCTACAATGTTTGTGTTTTGGCTTGTCACTCTTTCTTTTCCAGTCCTTCGTTAATGTTCTCCTTGCTTTTAAAAAAGTCATGACATTCAGGCCATAACGTGACTAAATATACAGTATTACATTTTCTGTTCCTGATACAATCCCTCGTCCTGTATTTGGAGTGTTTACAGAGCTGTACAAATTGTACGCACCAAAATAAGTAACTACTATAATACATACAGTACATTAAAATAAAAAACCCTTAGGCTGAAAATATATTTGTAAAACGGAGATTTGGAAACTATTTTACTAAACTCCTGTCGACTTGTACCCAGGCTAAGAGGAACTGACTGTTCAGTGAAGGGTGAAGTCATATATCTTGATTCTTTCTGCTGAGTAGGTTATATGCCTCCCTTTTAAAAACAGCATTGTTTCTGAGCATTGACTAAATATCACTCCCATCTGCACTGCAACTGCAGCTAGCACAGGTGTTTCCCTTCATCTCTTTGGCCGTTAAACTGGATATATTTGGCAATAAGGCAAGGAGCTTTCAAAGTCATGCTGGAACACCAGTTCTTGGTTGTGCTTCAAGTTCATTTAAATTGCAAAGAGGTTTATAAATACATTAATGCAAAAACTAATTAAAAAACAACTCACAATGTGCATCTTGACTACCCTCAAGTGCTGTCAGGGAAGAGTAAATATCCCCAAACATCATCAGATCCCACCGCAGTGTTTCTAAAGGCCTGCATCATCAGAACAGAAGCTGAAACTGATTTACAGCATACAATACAAAGCACCCAGAACCTTCTAGAGTGTGGGTTGAGGGAGAAATGTGGTTGTACTCAGGTGATTGGATCTGTTCTTTGTAGGCCATGATATGACAAAGGCAGTAGCAGTGAACTTGGCCCGGGTCCTAGGTGCCCTCTCCAATGGCTCGGGTAATGTCCGCCCAGAGAAATGTGAATAAGGACACTCAGCTTTCAATCCTAACATAAAATGGGAGTATGCCAAGGTCCAGTGAGGAACGTCAAGCCCCATTCAGCTTGCGTCTAACATTTAGCTGATGAAACAACTCCTCACAGAGGAAACCCATGACAGCCACGGTTTCTAGGGCTCCACGTATCTGGAGGATGAGCGCATTGCTTTTCAGCCGAGCATAAACTGGGCATTTGCCCAGTAGTGCTTCCAGCTTTGCCATCTCACATTACAAAAATTCTCCATCTTGCTTTGTAGAATGAGCACAGCAATGCCTACTGTGGGCTCCAGTGGGTTGCAGACCACCAGCCCGAGCAGATGACACATTTCTTCACTATTTACAGGGTCAGGAAAGAAACGAGGGCAGAGAAAGCTGGGTGAATACACCACCATATTCTTCACAGACACAAACAACAGGGATGGAGCAATGCCCTTCAGCATCAAAACTAAAATATCACATAAAAACCTTTTTTTTTCTGCTGGGTCTCCAAACTACAGCTTTTCAATCAATGCCTTTTTTTTGCTGGCTCCCAAGTTTTTGCTTCTTCTTAATGAAAAACTACTCAGGGGTCTTGCTACCGAGGTCATGTTTCTATCCAGTATTCACCCTCCAGCGACAGCAGGTTCACTCTCCTTTCCAAAGGCTTTGGTCTGTGAAATAACAACTAAAGCACACTGTGGGTCAAAAAAGATTTGCTTTCATTGGGTGGTTTAGTGATTTTGACAGCGCTGCATCTTGCATCAGTGCGCCCACATTCACCTATCATTTTGCACAAAGGAAAGGAGGATAAGGCCTTAGAAATGTGTGAACGCTAATGAAAGCAATTGAAGGATATTACAAAAACAGACAAAAACATAATTCACTAAAGAAAGTGTGATTCAATAGGAGATGATCTACTGAATATGAATATGGTTTCGCTTGATTAGGCTGATCTGAAACAGCAGTTTTCCCAGAAAGTGTCTCCTCACAGATGTAATTAGAATCAGAATAATCCGATGCTACTCTGAACAGTTTGGTCCAACAGACTATTAACAAGCTACTTAAGTAATTATCAGCACTAAAAGGGTCATTTAAAACAAATCAATCTAATAAGAATTAAATTAGTTGTAGTGATTTGACTTGTCTATTAACCAGAGCAAAAAAAAATACGATTTTGTGTGTGTGTGTGTGTTCCTGCAAGAGACTTCATCATCACTGATTAAGAAAACACTGAAACATAGGGTTTGGAGCCTTGTTTATAAGACTTAAAATGCACTTAATAAACATTCGGAAAGCAGAAGCAGTTGGACTGGGGAAGTGAAAAACAGGGAACAACTGGTGGGTGATAAATGACAACGGCAGCCCAGTAGCAGGGCGAGTGTGTGAAGACTGTGCGTCTGCAGATGCTCTGAATATAGCTTGTGCTCTGCATTGGCTCACTGTGGATCTGCTGCAGAAAACAAAGTCAATTCTGCTCAGTATGAAAAATAAATGGACCAGAGGAGCCCCAGAAGAAGGACCCCCTTTCTCTGCCGCCCAGCAGCACACATAAACAAACACGAGCCGTTATCCCTTGCTTATCCTCGGTGATAAAAGGCTTTCTTTGTTTCAGGATTATTTTTTTCCTCTCTTTCTCTCTCTCAGTCTCCTGGATTACCATTCTATACCTCACCAAATTCACCAGATTTGTTTTTAATTAAACCCAGCTGCTTTCTATATATAGGAATTATGACAACAAAGGAGAAATAAAGAAAAACAAAAGAGTCAGGGAACAGTATTTTAACAGATGGAGGTATTAAACGGGTGGCGGCTCACCCAAGCGGATCGGTGCTAAAGCATGAGACAAACAGGAAAGGAGGCAGTGCTTTCAAAGCCACTGACTGTACATGACAATAAGTAGACAAATGTGTCTTATGCAGTGTCTGCAAATGTGCTGAAATTTCTCAACTGTAAATTGCAAATTTTAGGTGATGGCCGGGAGATGAGTGAGCGGAAAACAATGTGTTATTCAATGGAGGGGCTGCAGTTTCGCTCGCTTTGCTGAGACCAATTTGCACGCTTTTCCCAGGACGTTCCATTTGGCCAACATTAGGAGGCGATTTTTCCATTGTCAGCAAATGCCATCCTTCATTTCAATCAACAGAGTGCTTCTGAAAGGGGCCCCAGTATTCATTCACTCAGGCCACTCTGGGACTTCAAAGATGGGCCAGTGGATTCCCCCTCTCTCTGTGGATTTTGTGGATTTACCCAGAGGGTGATGCCCAGTCAGAGGACATCATATTCCAGCAAAATTCCATATAATATCTTATTTCTGGGTTGTTCAGGAATATTGATAGTAAGTAAACAGTTGGGATGTAATCATACGTATCAAATCAAATTCTGAGGTTACTATACAAATCAGTTTGAAATATTTCATATGTTAGCAATTCCATTATTCAATGACCTCAAAATACAAAAAATGATATGGTGTAAAACTACATTTTAAAGCTTTTTGTCCCCCACTCTTGTGTCACGTTATGCCAGCTGTTGCCAACAGTATTAAAAGTGATGATAGTCATTATAATGACTAATGAAGCAAAAGAGAAGAATGTATTCATCAATGTATTCATTACACGTTTCTTTAAGGAAATGGAGCTGCAAAAGCATCTGCATTAATTTGTTCTGTTCTTAGGTATATTCTATGCAAAAGTATGTACGAGCTTTGGATTAGACCGGTGGTTCTCTAACTTTTTAGACCAAGCACCAACCTTTAACAAAACAAAACATCCAAGTACCACCTATGAGTCTTACTACAGGAACAGGAACATGTGGCCCCTGTTTCTTCCTCTGTTCTGGGGACATTAGGCACATTTTTGCATGTTTTTGTTGCTTAAAATTTGCATGCTTTATACAAAATAATTAAAAAATTATAACGAAAGGTTATACAGAGAATTCAAATAACTTTAATAATTTAAACACAATTATACATTTATTAGAACATATAAAATGTATGGGAAATCTGTGTTTCGAAAGGGAAAAAAACCCATCAGAAGTCAATTTTATATCTGTTATGCGCTTTAATAGGTTTAGGATGAAAATAGCACAGCGCTTGGGGCAGGTGCTCACAGCGGCTCGCTGCATTTGTATCAGCAGGTGAAGAAGGTGCGGTGCTGTGTTAAACATTGTTTTAGGACTCTAATGATGCGAAGGGTGGCCACGTTGTTTTCCTTCAGCTGAGCGTTTTATTCCCTTTTGTCTTCACTTGTACAGACTCCTCACATTGTTTCTGTATTTTTGCCTCTGGAATTAGTCCCTTTGGGCTCCAGAGTATTTCTCAAGCTTGGTCTCAGCTGTTATTCAAGTTTCTGCTTTGCCCTTTATGTAATAAAGTCCAAACTGCACATGTCTGTCTCTAGCCTTTGTTTATGTCCAGGAAACAACTAAACCTGGGAAATCTTTGGGATACCTGCAAAAAAGAAGGGGAACACTTTCACCCCTGTTATTTTGTCTTTTAAACACACATTTCATTGGGGCATAATAATGAAAACTGTGAAACATTATGTAATTTACACATGAAAATGTAGGTACTGGGCGGCACGGTGGCGCAGCAGGTAGTGTGTCGCAGTCACACAGCTCCAGGGACCTGGAGATTGTGGGTTCGATTCCCGCTCCGGGTGACTGTTTGTGAGGAGTTGGTGTGTTCTCCCTGTGTCCGCTTGGGTTTCCTCCGGGTGCTCCGGTTTCCTCCCACAGTCCAAAAACACACGTTGGCAACTCAAAAGTGTCCGTAGGTGTGAGTGTGTGAATGAATGTGTGTTGCCCTGTGAAGGACTGGCGCCGCCTCCAGGGTGTATTCCCGCATTGCGCCCAATGATTCCAGGTAGGCTCTGGACCCACCGCGACCCTGAACTGGATAAGTGCTTACAAATAATGAATGAATGAATGAAATGTAGGTACTGATTTGAATATTAACGACTGTGAAAGTAGAGTATTAATACTGATTTTTTAAATAAAATGACTACTGTAATTTTTTATCATACACATCAGTTGAAATAAAATGACAAAATAATATATTTGAATATTGAATTACAATGTTACACAAAAGCACTTTAAAACTTACAGTCTTACAGACTTACAACCTTATCTAGTTAACGAAACGTAGTGTAGACACAGAGGAGAATGAATAAGTTGCAGCTTTTTTCCCCATTTTTTTAAAACTAAGTGAAAAGTAAATGCAGAGGCCTGAAGAGAAATGAAAGAGTGAATCAGAAATGAAGTGCGAATGAGCGCAGAAAGGTGTAAGCCAAAGAACTGCCTGAAAAAGTCTTGGCAGAAAGGAACTGATTGACTGTGCAGGGGGAGCTTGTTCCACCTCTGAGGGGCCAGGCACTAAAGCAGTGAGATTTACCCTATGGGCAACTTAATGATTCTTGTATTTACAGAATTAGTTTTTACAAATAACAGAGTTTATAAAAGTGACTTCAGAGAATGTAAGGTCATATAAGCATTCGTGGGTACAGAACATTCCACACCTCCTCTACTCCCTGTACAGCATGCCACAAAGGCACCAGAACCATACAACTTGTGGTCAGTGGTTTGCTTATGGATTTCTAGCTTTGAACATTTTTCCAGTCTTCTACATTCGAATAAAATCATTACAACTATCAACTACAGCAAACAGCCTAAAGGCTGCATACAGTGTGGATGAACGTGTCCAGATGTTTTGCTGGTTAGAAGGAGGAAGACTTTCTTTCTTTCTAATAAATGAACTATGCCTAATTAGTACCCAATTATGACAAGAATGTTCTTTGATTGATGCAGGAATTTTGAAGCATGTTAGGACCACACATAGAAATGGGTCTCTAGCTGTGATTAAAACACTCTGACACAGCCACAGGACACTTTGCCAAACATGTCTGATCTTTGTGGGCTTTGTGATTGGCCAGAACACCCACTTATCTGACACCGGTCAGAGCCTCTAGCTACCACATTCATATATACATCCATCCATCCATACATACACACGCAAACAACAAAGTATTTCTGGAATCTATTTTATCATCTCTTAGAGAACTACTAGAACTGGTGCCATTTGCTAGTTTCTGTGGCCTCCGCTGAGCTGGTAAAGATCACGGCAGGTGATGAACCAGAAGATGATGAAAGGTCAGCCTTTACCAGCGGTCACATCCATGTTGGAAGCGTATGAATACATAGATCTGAAAAGAGAACCTTTGCTTTCCAGCAATTGTTCCAACCCTTGCCTTGACACCCCTTCTGTGTAAGTCACAGTATAATGACTCTCTGTATGTTGGTGTTTGATGAAGTATTGATGTCTGCTGGTGGGTTTTAGTTTTTATAGTTTAAGGCCAGCCGCTAGCACGCAGGCACAAAGCTACAAATATCCAATCAAACTTTTCTTGACCTCTGCTCTGAAAGCCTTGGGCTTAATTTATCTTCACCACTCATGCATTGTGCAAAGTTCTCCATTATCCCCCTAATTCAAATGAGTGGTGGTGGGGGGGCTAAAAAAAATATATATATAACTTAAGTCTATTTATTGCTCTCATTAACACGGACAATTGCTCTTAAGAAAAATGCTCTGCTCTTAGCTGGCTGTAAATCCATTGTGATATTACGAGAGGATTCGCTGATTGCACGTTTGCCTGTTCATTTGCTGTTCAGCAATTTTGTAACCCAAGGCTAGTGTTGTTTAATTAAGAGCGGTATACTCTTTGTAGTGCGCTTTTAGAGTTTTACGTGCCGATTTTGCATTAGCAAGGTAAAATGGGCATGACTGTACCGTAAATTAGAAAAAGCTCAGGATTCATAGAGCACAGCAGGACAGAAGCTTTCTCTCAGCGCAGTCTCTGAAGCACAGTAAGGCGCAGTGTTTGCTGCCACATGCTGCATAGCCAATCTCTTCCATGGTAAAAAGGCTGCTTATCTGACCTCAGATGAGTCCCTAGAGTCTTTAGAGTCCACAAAACAGAGTTTTTTTTATTATAGAAAAAAAATGGCCATTGACTGTAGTATATACATAAAGAGAGCCCAGTTTGTTTCTTTTTCTCTGTCTGAGCTGAAAACGTATTGATCCACTGGGAAGGACAGTGGGTGAGCACACCACATCAATGTGCAACAGAGCTTAGGCTTGTTTGGTTGAAGCGCCAGTGTGTTTCGTAATTAATAAAGTGGCTAAAGCTGTTCGGAGTGTGCGAGTGACCTACACAAGCCACACAATCACTGTGTTGTTTCTAATGGAAAATATTGATCTTGCTGAGGCCACGTCTGAACCGTGAAAAACACAGGCGGAGAGAGGAAGCATTTTTACTTTAGGTCCTTTAGTGTGGTTCTGTTAGTTACCATCACACCAACCTTCAGTTCACAAGCAGAAACCTTCCATTGATATTTTAGCACCCACTTGAGAAATGCTGAGCAATTCTAACTATTATCTGGATGACAGGCGCTGGAGAAGTAGGAAAAAGAGAATAGGTGAAAAATATAAAAGAGCAAACGTTTCCCACAAAATAAAGAAAAACCCACAGATGTGTGGAGATAAAAGATGAGGAGATAAGGTGAAGGGTAAAGGAAAGTTGAAGCAGAAGGTACAGTGTATAGCACCGGTGTTTGTATTCAGCACAGATACAGGACTGCACCGCAACCTCCATCTTATTGTCCTTCCCAACTTCAAACAAGCAGGGAGTGTGTCACTTAACATCTCTCCTCAGGCTTGTGCAAAAATCTCCTCTACTCTTCATTACTGAATGGAGCTTATTCCATTTGGTTCCCATCTGCAATCAAATCTTTAGCTTTCCCCGAGAGCCTTTGCAAAGTTAAAAAAGGGATCAGGGAATCAGAAAGAAGACAAAAGTCATTAAAGCAGACGCTAATAAATATCACAACCCCACTGTAAGCCAACGGCCAAGCTAATCTCTCAATTTCAGATGGGAAATAATGGAGATGGCTTTTTAATTTGGGCCTACCTTTTACATTCAGCAATGTCTCTGATCACCGGTGACGTGACAGACATTCTCAAGATAAGAATGAAATTAAAATTTCATCTCAAAGCCTGAAGAGTTTTCAGTGGTGATTAGGTGACCTTCACAAAAAATGAGTCATTCTCCCACTGCAGATAGGATCTCTCACACTTTCGCCACATTGCATTATGCGTCGCAGTGTGAGAAAGGCGCAGAGGCAGATGTGCGCATGAGCGGCTGCCTTCATTATTCTGTACCGTATAAACTTGGACGGACCTATCAGCGAGCTGTGAGGAACTCCTCTTGCTGACAACACGAAAGAGTGGAATAAATTCTTTCCTGGTCCCTTTTTCTTCCAGCCGAAGAGGGTGTGTTTGTCATAGCTGAGTAACCTTTTGAAATTGCTGGGAAAGTGAGCAGATCGATAAAGGGGCAAACTCTCGACAGGAAAGACATAATATGCCTTCCACAGAGGCGTGAACCTGCTAGTCTGGAAAGAGCTCGAAAAGTCGAACAGAGTGACTGCTTTATGAGACAGAAATGGTGGTACTCCGAGCTCAGTCGCAGGATGGCCTACCATCATTGCTTCCCCCAGACGTTTCATTGGATCCAACACACTGGGCAACACGACTATTATCCTCAATTCAGTTCACAGTCTGACCCGTGGCCTCGCTTCAATGGGATAGGCCGGATTCACGGGTCGAACATGGCTCTCGTCGGCGTGTTAAGTAGTCAGACTTTGTTATTTGTGCTTCTGGTATTTCCTGTTGCTGTCCCCACCCCCCTCCCTTTGCCTCCATGACACTCCTGCCCTGTCCTACTCCAGAAGAGCTAGAGACCTGCAGGGCAGCTGTATCCATTATGGAATAACATGAAGGTCCTCACATAGAGGAGACACACATTCCATTAGTAATCCTTAACACAGCCCTAAGCCAGGACCTGCAGAGAATGCACATTCACAGTGGAATGAATGTGTGCCGCTGAAAAAATAACATCTTCCAGCCAGGTCCTTGATTGCAAACATTTGCAAACTTTGAGTAAATAAAGTTAGCATTTTGTCTGTTAGCTGTTACGTTCACAAGAACAGTGTGCAAACAGAGGCAAACACATTTTGCATTCTGTTTCCTTCAAACATGAGCCAAGTTTTATATGATAAGTGAGATTTTAAAGTGAGTAATATATGTGTATCTTCTCTACAGGGGTATGTTTCTGAAATTAGCTTGCAAGCTTAAACGAAATCATCCCAAACTGATATGGAACAAAACAGTTCTTCACTAATATTGTTTGCTGATAAGCAAATCAGAGCATATCTCAGCTTCCAATGCCTCGCAGCTGAGAGCAGCTGCTTGAGGATGATGTTTACATGCACTTTGAGAGAAGTCGTGCCTCATCATAGGCGTTGGTGAGAGAAGGTTTTGATCTTTTGGCACTCCACAGCTGTAAATGAGCAGCTAGGCAGGGAGTTGTGAGATAATATGCTCTCGGGCCGGCCATGGAATCAGTGCTTATTGATTGCTCCAACAGAATGGAAAAAAAATAAAAAAAATACATTTTAAAAAAATCTGGAGCACCAGAGATGCAAGTAGAAAAGCCAGTCACTCGTGATCCATTAGTGGCCTGTGCTTGTCTTTGAATATTGATCTCCCCCTGCAGCCCCCAAACAGCTACATCCGGCTCTCATTTATCATGGGCATAAAAATCTACATATACATCAATGTGCCTGACACTTTCAATCTGACATCTTAATTATGGCATCGTTATTTTTAGCCTTGCTCAACTTTACGGTAAACATTGCATGCGTTCTGTGGCAGCGTGGATGTAGAAAAAGCTGATGGCACATGTGTGCGTCCGCTCACACCATCTACGTTAAATCCTGTGAGCGGTGGTGTGGAGGATTAATTGGCTACACTGGAGAAGAAAGACATATGTTTAGACATGAAAATGAAAACATCTGTCCTTGATTAGCTTTGGATTATTTGAACATATCACTGCTTGGGCCCACCACTCCAGGCCAGGAAGTAGCAGCTGCAGTTCGTACAATGTCTCTAGTTTGCATTAAGGGGGAAATACGGGATTAATTAATAGCAGCTAGCTCACAGCATACCGAGCTGTTCTCTCACTAACCCTACACAAAACACTCAGGTTGCTCTGATGTCTGACAGCATAAATCAGCACTATTCGGTCTTCCTATCCAAAGCATGTCGATTTGTCATTGCTAATGGGCAAAGACACAACAAATTAATTCTGCAAATGTTGTGTCTATTTGACAATTCTGCTCTGAGTTTTGCTGGTGTGCAAGGCTTAGAGAGAGAGAGAGAGTGTTTTTTTTTTTATCTGCATAAATAATAATAACCCAAACAATGACACAAGTCAGAAAGGCGAACAGGGCACTACAAACTTAGATGAACTCGGAAGGTGAAATAAGTCCTCCTGGTTCATTTACTGCCAAAATCCCTGGACCAAAATCATGTGGAAATGAATTGGATCACATTTTGTATTCATTTTAACTATACACCTTCTCTACACATGCAAAACAATGTGGAATATGTCAACTATTCAAGCTTTACTGCATGCCATATTGTGCACATCATTTCTGTTTACTACTATTGGGTGAGGGCCTCGTGCCAAGCTTCACTGCCTCATCACATTCAGTTCAATGGACTATTCACCACAGTCACAACACACGCTACAACTTTGTGCATGGGTACACTTTGCTGTTTTTGTTGCTCAGCAACTAGGGAGCATGAATGTTAAACCAAACATATGCTAAATTAAAGCCAGTCTATTTCTGGTCATTCTGATAAGTACTGTGCGTTTTCAGTACTATCCACCATAATAGACAATGAATGTTTAGCCTTGTTACCTGTAACAGTGGCATTTTACTGACATTTCTTAATGCTTATATTTATTGATATAGTTACTGTTTATTCTCTTAAAAAGCAGAATATTTAAGTGATTCTTTGCTAGAAGGCTACAATATCACATACAATTCACATTTTAGTCATTTTTCTGCAGTAGGAACTGGTATGTGTACTTGATAAATTTTTAATTGGTATGTACTTGTGAAAAATAAAGAATGTTGGCACAAGTCTCACGTTGGTTCATCCCTAGTCACAATGTCACAAAACCTGTAATCACGCCGTGTTACTCTTGCCTGACTCCTCATATGTCAATTATAAAAAGATCTAATTACTCAAATGATTTAGATTGTTACCAGGCCCAAATATATGTGCATTTCTTATTCTTGGCACACTCAGCAAAGATCTTCTAAATGAGCAAAGGCAAATATGTGAATTGTTCAGTCATTAGAAATGACCTACTTTCAGGGTAAGTCTTGAGACCCAGATATGACAGGTTTCAAATGTTGCCCCTGTATTTTTAAAGCTTATGACCACTTCCTTGTTTTATTAATGACAGTGATCATTTGTCCTGAATTTTTAATAGTATAGGGACATTGGCTTGTGGAAGTTTGCAGTTGTATAACCTTGAAAATGAGTTAAAAGTATTTCAAGGGCATTCAAATGGGTCAAACTCTTCAGGAAACCTAAGGCAGCATCCTTGTTTAATCTGGAAAAGATCAACGAAAAAATGTTTTTTGTCAACAAGGCTCCCTCACAGATCATTGATTAGTGGTAACTATTTTTAAACTGGGCAAGGGGCTTTTAACGGTTGCTTAAGTTCAGACCTGAATGAATACAGCACATTTCACAAGGGCTGGAGAAAACAACTTGGGAAGAGTCTGCAATTGTGGATATTACATATTAGAGAGAAGTTTAATTTTCCTGACTAGAGGAGGCTGTACTGCACTTTTCTAGTAAATAATTCTTCTGTTCTTAGTTATTCGCCTTTTTTAAGTGGAGGAAATCCGTGGCCAGATGGATGGACAGACGGAAAGACAATGCTCAATACTGAGCACCTGGATTTCATGCAGTGCTTTAATAGAGTATAAAAGGTGAGCAAATTATAATGACTAAAATGAACTGGGCATGAATTTCAATAAGCAGACATTTGTTTTGTGTGTGTGTGGACAAGGAGCTGCTGGAGGTTAAGGTTAAATAAAAGAGAATATATTTTTCCTCCACTGTTCCTCAAGGCTGCGCCCTCTTGGAGTGTTAATGACCGACTGGCTCCAGAGCTTTCCTTTGTTTTACAGGAACTAATCTGACGTTATTGAAGATATCAGTCGTAGGAGATCATTGGTAGGACATGAACTGGAGGGCCCTCCCACTGGCTGTGTCGAGCTCAAGAGCTGTAAAACCTTCACCTCTCACATATACACACACGCATGCACACTTACACACTCGCACGCACAGATAGGTCTTGATCAACATCAGCAACAGGAGGCCAACCGGTTGTCATGACAACATATTCTGCTACCGAGAGAGCCAGGAACACGCTTGTTGAATAACAATGGCGTCGGCGCCGACTTCAGAAAAAGAAGAAAAAAAAAAACAGATGACCATTATTAAATAATCACTGGGGATTTTCTCTTATTTTCTCACTTTAAAATAAAACAACTTGGGCTTTGAAAGCTAGTTTATACAGATCACTCTTAGACTTTGACATGTTTATGATACACTCTGAGAAAGAGCTCGTAGGTGCGACTTTCAGAGTTCTCTCTCCTCCCCTGGTGAGCATCTATTAGATTTCTTATTTGCACAAGTTATTTTGTACGTGATTAAAAAGAGATGAAAAGGTAATCAACATGCTCTTTGACTCTACTACTACAGGAGGCCTGCAAAGGCTGAAATAATTATCTACGAAGGACTTGTGCTGCGGCAGAGCTTAGGAAGTCCCCTCATGAATGCATAAAACAGAGAGAAATGAGGAGATCCCTATCTTGTTTAAGCTATTGTTATTCCATCAAATAGTTCTTCACCTCCTGGTGTGCTTGAGCCTTAAGCTCCTGCGGCACCCGAGCAAGAGCTCAGACTGTCTTTTGTTGAACTTAGCTGCTATGCGAGGTATAAAAGTGGGCGATGTTGTAATGAATCTTCTGAGAGGACGAATGGAGAGGTGCTGAGCTGTAGCATGTAGAGCCCCCTGTCAGGAGAAGTGTGAGCTTCTTAACTTTAAACTTCACACCTGTGCTCGGGCAGCCGTGGCAGCAGAGGCAGGGGTCAGGTAGCACTTCGGTTAATATGATTTCTTACTTTTTCTTCTCTCCCTGCGAAGGCTGAGGATCTGCCTTGGCGATTTGCTGCTCCGACACGTCGACGCAGTGCGTTTTGTTTGAACAAGTGGGCATATTAACCTTAATAAAGCAGGGAGCACTTCCAGCACCCTTTAAACAAATTCCACCTGCCTTCATCTTCCTCATTAAAATTAATGATGCTAATTTCCTCCTTTCTTCCTCTTTTCATCTTCTTACAACATTTCAGCCGAGGCCAAAATTCCCCCAGACCTTTTTTCAGAGGTGGGAGAGGAAAGAAAAATCCAAAAGAATGAAGGAGGAGTGTTCATAAGAACCTCCCTTAGAGGGGTACTGGAACTTTCAAAACAAAGTAGAGAAAATAATTATTGGACTTCCTCCAGGGACGGGGCTAGCGCCGAACGTGAACCTGTGAACTTGTCATGGGGAGGCAAATCGGTGTGGAAAAGATAATTTACCCTCTCACGCTGACACTGAGAGCAGTGTGGGCTTAGTCTGTCTGCCAAGTGGAAAGAAGGCCAAGAACCAGCAGAGGAGCTTGAGCTAGAGCCCAACTCCAGCTCCCACTCCTCCTTCCATCCCTCCAGCCTAGCATTAATCGTCTGAAGATTTCCGCCGTGCATCCATTACCAGCTCTCAGCACCTTCTCTGCACTACACCTGGGGGGGAAATGGGGTGAGCTCTTGTGGAAGCTACTTTTAAAAACCTGATGAAAACTTGAGTGCTCTTGATTAAAGTACATTAAACAGTTACAGGTGGATAAACTACTACTACTACATCTACTGCAATAGTTATACTAAACTGTATTCAGAGGGGACTGGGACGGGGGGTTGGGGGGGGGGGTAATGTTGGCAAGCGGCAGGAAGATAATTTAGGATATTTCTATTCATGTTGTGACCAGACCTCCATTTATTTGTTTCATATATTAATACAATTCACTCAAATGTATGCAGTTGAGGAAAAGCAAGATGTTTATCCTTAGATTGAAGTAAAAATGATCCAACCATCTTCTATCAGATTCTGAGCTTTTGAGCATTTTTTCAAAATGTACAACCGTCTAATGCCGCCTTCTTTCAGCCACAAGGAAAATATACGCTCAGAGTTGCTCAGTGCTACTCTCTAGTTGCTGCTAGATAATTTAATGGTGCTTGCTGACATCTTGGTTCTGTACCCAGCGTATAATTCCCCCCTAATGAGACTTTCTACAGTAGTTGCCGATGACAGCATGTAGAATATTAGGTGTGATATCATCGTAGCATTAATAACACTACTGGCAGCAAAAGGGACTAAACACATGAAGCCAGTCGGTCTGATAACACAATTCTACGGTACATAAAAACTGCACACGCTGGGCTCTTCATACATTCAAGGCAACCCGGTACACAAATCTCACATGGAATGGAAATATCAATAACTGACACTGCATTAATCTAAAGGCGGTGGAAAGAGATGAGATGGCTGTCTCACAAGGAGGCTGGTTTTTGTCACTGTCCTCTGCAGCCTAATTCCACCTCACATCGAGCCCTGATTGTAAACCACACTGTCAAAGCAAAATATACAGCAACTAAAAGATTACAGAGCAAAATAACAACAAAACACCTCTACATGTTCAGAAATTCCAAATTATAATTCAGAGAATGGATCCTCATTATTTGCTAGCTTTCTGGTCTGTTTGCTCGCTGGAAAATAGTATGGTGTTTGTACATAGCCTTGGCTCAGTAACTGGGGAAACAAACTTAGGAAGTCCCCTCTGGATGTGTTTAGAGTGGAGAGATCTCCAAACATCAAAAAGCATGACAGGAGTTGAGGATGTTACTCTATTCCTGCTCTGTAGGTGGGTTAGAGTTTCATTACTTATGGAGGAACTGACTATATCCTGAAGACTGCATGAAAGTAAACGCAGACAGAAAGTTACTAAACTATGGTAATTCAAATGGTGACTAAAAACATACAGACAAGTTAAACTTCAACTACAAATAAGCTACAGTCTGCTCCTGAATCACTGTTCCAGCATAAAAGATTTTTTTTTTCTGTTCAAATTTATTTTGTGTAGAGCTTTTAACAACGGACCTTGTCACAAAGCAGTTTTACAATGACATGACAGATAAAGGTCTAACCCTCAAACCATCGCAAGAGCTTTCTGCAAGATTTTCTCTTTTTTTTCCCTTCTCAAACCTTCAGCATGTCAGGCCAAGGAAGGACACGACAGTACTAGTGGGAACAAATCAACTTCACCCAGTTTTCCTCTGCTGGAGCCTTTGGTGATGAGTGAGGGACTGCACCAGTGTGTGCGCGTCCAACAGCCTCTTCCAGAAGGCTCCAGAGGAAGAGAGAGGAAGAGAGAAGACGCGACATGTCAGCCCATCTCTCTCTGGGCCTCCACTGCACCCATCAAAGCTGCTGGGAGACTTTTACAAATAGCCCCTCTCTCTCTCTCCATGGTCACGGGCCGCGGGGAAGGGATAGTGAGAGGAAAGAGACCAAGAGACTTTGGCTCAGATGCTGGAAATCAATCCAGTGCACTGGGGCTTTCATTTATGACCTGACAAACGAACTTCCCTTCCCCTCTGAGACGGCGCTAGAGGAAAGATTAGGCCGTCAGCCTATTAGGGGGCTATGGTGGCCCGCTCGAATCGGAGATTCAGCTCAGCTTACATTTTAATCTGTTGCTTGGAGAGCGATACCAAATATCCAAGTGTTGGCATTTGGAACATGCAAAGAATCTAGATTCCATGACCCAGTCGGAATTGCATTGGGAGGGAAAAGCGCAGCAGGCGGCTTACCTGGGCCAGCTCGTAACCTTTCCCATTTGTTCCCTGCTAAAGTTAGCTGGCCATTAATCTTTGCTGGCTTTCAGGCTGGAGTTTACTGAGCTATCAATCACAGCTGGCTGATGACTGTTGAGACAGTCAGCCATGCTCCAGAGCGCTCCTATTGTCTGCAGCACAAGTCTTTTTATATGTGACAGTGAGACATGAATGGAAGCTAAAAGCTAGAACAGTCTCTTGGGAGTTGTCCTGGATACAATATATTCTGTACTGTGCTGTCAAATAAAATGACAATACAATATATGACAAACAAATATTTTCAGAAACCTTTTCATGGACATTATTCCATCGAGACAACCTAAAGAAAACAGTATTAGTATCAGTGTATTAGTTCTATGACATAACACATATTAACTATAAATAGTACAACAATTCAATTTAAATCGGTCTCTAACCTGTGCAACATGGAAGAACACAGTTTGTCAGAAAGGTTTCCAGATACCTCTTCTAATTAGTGGACTTAGCTCTCGTGGGCCTAAGGTCACCATGCCCGAAGCTAAGCACCGAAGTGTATCATTCCACCATGCCCAGCACTGAGCTGTGGAGTAGTGATTGCTCATGATAACAAACCTCTGAGATGACATAGAGTGGTATTTGTGGTACAGAATTTATGGCCCCCCTCTGAGGCTATTTGTGGCTAAATGCAATCAGATTCTCACAGCAAAGTTCCAACATTTATAAATCTTAGATTCAGGTTCCAGACCGGGATTTTACACTTGTCGGCTGCTATGACATCACAGCCACAAATACTACTGCACCTGAATAGTCAGGTATCATGTCTACCAACTGTCTAGCATAAAATCACGATCTGGAACTCAGATCAAAGGTCCAGATTTGAAGACTGCTGCTCCATATGTTGGAAATTTGCTCTGAGATCTGATTCCAGGGCACTTAGCCACAAATAGCCTTAGCGGGGTCACCCGGATTATTAATTCTGTACTAAAAATGCCACTCCAACTCATCTCACGTTTCCAACTTCTAGAGGTGCAGAGGTCTTCAAATCCAGATCTTTGATCCAGGTTCTAGACCAGGATTTTACAGTGGCCGGCCGGTATGACACTAGAGATGGCTATTCGGGTGAGTTAGCAGTCATAGATGTGTCATACCAGCCAGCCATTTTGAAATTCCTGTTTAAGCTTCCTGTCAGGAAGACCCCTGAGTACAAATCCTTCCCAGAATAGCTGAGGTTAAGCAAAGGTAAACAAATTCCCTATTACTACCTCTTGATTTTGGAAGAAATATTGGATATAAAGTGTATTGTACTGTGATTATAGCTACACATTGCTCTTGTGACAAGATTAGGAATTATAAACAAAACAACTTTGAGCCATCATCGACATATTGATAGAAGTATAACTTGCACTATTCTGATCTTTGTAGAATGACATGCTTCACACAAACACACTGTCATATCATCAAAAACCTCATTTGAGACTGGTCACTGCATATTATGACCCCCTCCAATATCAGTTTGCAAAGGCTAATATTGCCATAATGATCAACAACTACACATTGCATAGCCCTGGAATACAATGATGAAACAGTCATTGTTTATCCACAAGACTGTATCTGATATAATTCACCTTCCGCTGTGGCCCGACTTCCATTTTATCTCTCCTGCTTTCACCACTGAGTATTAGATCCATTCTCTAATGGGACAGATTTTTCCATTTCACTTCCATCACACAGATTTCCAGTCTGTTACAGACCACATTAGCATGTGGCCTCAAACTTAGGTTGATTTCAAATCTCCACAGCATCTACTATGTTCTACTAACATCTATTAGATGTTAATTAATCCTATTAGCCTCGAATTAGCAAAACGAATACTCGTATTCGAAAACCCAATAAAAACATTCATATAAACGCACACACATTAGCTCAGTGTTTTTCCATCTTTGCTGTTTAAGTAAAGTATATCATAGACCTATGAAAAAGTGCCTGGAATAGTTTCCCCTTGAAGTTATCTAATCATTCGATGTGCATCTTCAAATGCTATATCGCTAGTTTAGATGATCACAGACAATTGGCCACTTGGGACTGGTTGAGGGGGGGGCAGTAAAAACTATATATTTCTCTGCATGTGAAGCAGCCCAATTCTACATATCATAGCTGAGCTGGGCGTGTCATTGGACCATGTTGGGACACCAGCAGCAGCTGAGGAGCACTTGTGTTTGAGGGGCGCAGCACCATCATTAAGCTGTAAGTGCCACTACGAAAACAGGCTGAGTCTGGCCGCAAGCCCACTCCACATGTTATTTACAGCAAACAAATCCTGTCCTTGTGCAAGGCAGCTGTAGCTATAGCAAATAAAGAACAATCCACAAGCCCTCTATTGGGCCTATCGGCAGCTCAGAAGCAAAGAAGCTTCCTTCTATGGAGCTTTCACTTGTTGTTATTGCTTTGCTGATGTCTTTGTTCTAGCCCTTCTCATTGTAGTGCCTAATGGATTTTTCCATGCTAGCACCCCAGGAGTGCTGTGATGCCATAAGGGGTTTTGGGGAGTGTTATTCATGTGTCTCACACAGGCGTGTGTGCGTGCCCTAGGGTCAGTGCTGGGATGAGGTAATGCCTTCTCCATAATCTCAGCAAGCTGAGGATCAGCGCCCCCTCCACCACGCCCCCAGCCCCCCCCGAACACACACACATACACCAACCGTCCCGTCTGGCTGGTGCTGGCCTCCAGCTCTCACTCTTCGGCTGGACACTACATCACCGGCAACAATAGACTGCTAACATCTGCGCTGAGAGCCCTTCATGTACTACGACCACAGCATGAGGAGCTATTCTTCTAGATGGACAAAGCCTGGTCATGTCGTGCCCTGAGTTGGCCCATTGTCTTCCATAGACTGGAGTGTAGGGGGTGGTGGGGAGGGTTGTGTCTGGGAGGGGACACCAAGGCATTGAGAAATGTGCATTCAAAAACGTGCCTGCCCTCTATAGCTCTGAGAACTGTTCTGCTTTCTGATAAAAAACACCTCTGGTAGGTCAGGCAAAAAAAGATGGAGGATGGAGGAATAAATCATATGGTATGTTAAGGAAGACTGTGCTGTGCATTGTTCCATTAAAGACTGTCAGGATGACCTTGTAGTCATGTCTTCTTTCTTTTGCATTATAGTCTTCTCAGGTGCTGCCTCTTCATTCCGAAGCATGTACACGCTTAAAGAACATATCGACCTCATTCTGACAGCACCACTATCCTGACCGGCTCGAGATTAAACTTGCCAGTTGTGGTGAATTCCACAATGCAAAAGACGTGAAGTCCCCGCCTCCTTCAGACAGCCCTCGGAGACAGTGTCTGTGGGCGGCCGCCTCCTCAGGGACCCTCCTATACTCCCTTAGACTACCCCCCCCACAACATAATGAGGAAATTCGGGCCCTTTTCATTGCTAACATCATCTCCTCTACCCCTGCCCTGTATAAACAGCCTCCCTAATGTCGCAAATGTCCTGTCATAAATCTTAAAGAGTAAAAAGCGGCAGAAAACTCAATAAATAACTTCCATCGTGTATGTGCTCTATCAGTGCCCAGGACGTGCCTAGCGCTGTTAATGACAGAAGGCCTTAGCCTAGTAAAGGCTGTGTCTGAAATGCAATCCATCTGCATCCAATCATATGCGCACACACACACACAGTGAGTGGGAACAAGTATTCAAACAGTCTTGCATTTGGTATTTAATATACTTCCAGAGCAAATATTCTCTTTAAATAATGCAGTGTTGTTTGGGGACGACGACGACTCACTAGCATTAAACAAAGATTAGTGTGACATCCAAACTGATGGAATTTAACTTCACAGATTAATAAAACTAGTACTTTATTGTAAAGTCATTTTTGGCAATTACATTAGCTATTCTCAGCACTGCAGTTCAATCCTGGCTCATTACTCTTTAAAGGCAAAGTAGACCATTCTGGAGAACTACTGTCCTCACAGCAAAATAAACCCACTCCCTCCCATTTGCATTCACTCAGGAGCTCTTCATCTTTAAAGGTGAAATGGTATTTTGAGTAATGACCTGACTGTAGCTTGTTTGTGGTAATGCATCTGAAACAGCAGAAATGAGTCAATATCATCCACCTAAACCACCAGGAATAGAGCAACATCCACAACTTCACTTCATGCTTTTCAACATTCACAGGTCTCTCCACCGGCCAACAGCGTCGGCTGTGGTTGAGCTGGCGGAGCAATAAGAACCTGAGCCAATTCAAACTGAGACACTCAGTTTCCTGTTTACTGAGCTGCATAAAAACACCAGACCTTCCAGCTCACAAAAAGATGAAGAAGTTAGCAAATGGTGAGGAAATCGTATCGGAATTTATAAAGAAACCGCGACCCTGAACTGGATAAGCGGTTACAGATAATGAATGAATGAATGAATGAATGAATGAATGAATTTATAAAGAAGTTTATTCGATAAAAATTATGAACATCTCAATATCAAAATTGTTTTATCAAAAAGTCATTCATGATTCCTTTGATGATGTGCTCTGTCCCAGTGTTGTTTGGAGAAAAGCAGCCACATATCATTGTGCACTCATATATCTATATAGCTTCACTGTAATCTCTGTGTCCTTGAAATCATTTGTGCTGATCAAAATGCATTATATACGGTTTATTTGTGATTACATACTTTCAGCCCATACTAATAATTCAATTCAAAGATAAGCAAGAGTCAAAATACATTAGGTGTGCAAATTTGCACTGGAATTAAATAATGGACTCTGCTGTATACAACAAAAACAAATCTGTCAGGATACACCTTTTCCCTCACTGAATGTAAAGCACACAAACACATGAACACCCACATACACACACTTCCCCCAGTGTTACCCAGAACAGCGACTTTTCAAGGCCCAAATAACCACTGCAATCTCCTTTAGACATTCATTACACTGTACCCCACTGATCACAATCCATGACATTAGCTTTAGTTCGAACCTAACCAGGCCCTCTTCTTGTAAAAGCTTCACTCTTTATGGAATAATTGCACTTGCCCTGGCATCAGAAAACTGGCCATAAAAAAGGAAAGGCTTTCTTATACTGCTCCAGTCCAAAAATAAACTACTCAACACAAGGATGCACTAACTTAATCCAGCAAGAAAATCCACAATCCATTGTACTTTATTGACAGACTGAGAGACAACAATACATGGCGGGGAGGTGAGAATGGAGGAAAAGACCATTAAAGAAGTCTAAGTATGCTTTGATGGATGCTATGCACATCAAACGCTTTAGCAGCTTCTACCCTTATGACCTCTGAGGAAGCTTGGGAAGATTAATCCCACTCTCCAACACTCCTATGTCATTAACTGACAGCTCGACGGGACAGAAAAGAGAAACCAACAACCAAGTTTTCTGTGCCTTCACCACCTACCTGCTCCTCACTTCCATATTTCCCTTTGGATTTTCTGGATTTCTGATTCGTGGAAGAATCATCCTGATATGATCAAATGAGCTTTAGTCCTCGGCAGACTGCTGTTCCCTCTAAAGCTCACTCTTTCCAGTGATATATCTACAGTGCGTTGAGCCCTGTGTGCTAACCCTGACGTCATTGTTTTGTTTTAGGATAATAAAACTATGAAACAGAGCATCTTACCTAAGTGTGATCCAGGTGGAGGGAGATGGATAACAGCGCAGGCAGCAGAGGAGAGAAGAAAGGAGAATGTTAGTTACAGCACATAATGCACGGTCAGTGCTCATGCTACAGTTGTTAGACGGATATGTCTGAAAGTATATCATATATAGACAAAAGTTTGGGAACAATATTTCTTCTGAAAGCATGGACACTTGCTGGGAGTTTGCTTCTGAGAAGGGTTCAGAGTTTTTTTTTTATGAGGTTTTCATGACACCAGAGTATTATTGAGGTCAGGTACTGATGCTAGGTGATTAGTTCTGGATCACAAACCCCTGTCTAACTCATCCCAGAGGTACTGGATGGTGCTCCACTGCTCCAAAACATACAGTTCCACTGCTCTACAGGTACACTTATAAACAAAGTTCTTTGAGCAATGCCATAGAAGACCCAATTTTGGCTTCATAAATAACTATTTCTTTTGCTAATACATTTTAAATTAGTAAAGAACCTTCACATTAATTGAAGTATATTTAAAATTTTAGAATGTTCTTAATACTCTCACATCTCTTTGACGATAATGGTACTTTATGGAACCAATAATGGTTCTTCTATGATGTTGCTCAAAGAACCCTTTTGGAGTAGTGGAGCACCATCCGGTACCTGTGGGATGAGTTAGAGCAGGTATTTGTGATCCAGACATCGTCTAGTGTTGGTACCTGACTTCAATAATACCTCCTGTGTCATGAAAACTCAAACCCGTATTTTTAAGAGTCGGGAGCTTTATATTTCCTTTAGCCAAGTATAAGACATGGTGATTTAAGCTCATGTGCAGGTGCTCTAGTGTTTCAATCATAGTCAAGCTCTGCATGCACCAGTGAATGTCCACAATGTGTGCCCCTTAAAGTACCAAAAGGGGTCTCTACAAACCTTTGAACAGTGTATAAGGTCTATATGAAGATATTTGTCTTTGTTATCAGGCACTGGTATTGAAGATCACTCATGCTTTCAGAAGGACGTGATGTCTATGGCATAATAATGGCACACTCTTCAGTGTAACAAAGAACGCCTCTGAAAAGGTAGCGGTCACAGATGCCCAGGGTAGAAGTCCAGGGATTAGGCCACATGTTCCTACAATGGGCAACCAAGTGTGAAATTAATAGAGCCAAAGGGGAGGGAGTTAAGCCATATTCAGCTTCTCTCCAATACCTGCCACGGGCTTTCTTTTTGTCTTGGCAGTCACCTGCAATCACTCTGCACCACTACACTCTAATATGATGCACATAGCTACAAGCGATACGCTAAAGCCAGCCACCTCTATACCTAGACACAAAAAAAAAACAAAAAACAATCTGCTAAAGTGAAATGTTGCTATCGATCATTGTTTACCTTCATACAGCTTACAGCTGCTAAAGGTAGCTTTCAGCCATCGGAACCACTTCCAGACAGCCCAAAACCTCACTTCGCCATAACCCAGTGGGCCAGAAGAAATGTGAACAAGCTATCTGTGCTAGTGATATGGTATCAGATTAATGTGGGGAACTAGACCCTT
Source organism: Hoplias malabaricus (assembly GCF_029633855.1). Classification (NCBI taxonomy): domain Eukaryota; kingdom Metazoa; phylum Chordata; class Actinopteri; order Characiformes; family Erythrinidae; genus Hoplias; species Hoplias malabaricus. The sequence continues at coordinate 20,570,133 of NC_089814.1, read as the reverse complement.
GCTTCTATGCTACAGAGACCAGACCTTTGCTTCTAGTCTGCAGAGACCAGACCTTTGCTTCTATGCTACCCATTACTTGACTCAGGTCACTGCTTGGCCTAAAGGTTAAGCAGGGCTACGATTCTTAAAATAACAAACAAGACAGCCATCTGCTTTCCTGTTTTCTGCACTAGGGTGCCCAATGTGGATAAAATGCCATATTGAGATTATATTGCAGCATGCCTTGCATTATATTAAAACCTCAGTAAAGGACCAATACTAATTTGGTGGGATTTAAAAGCTCCTATTTCCAATCACTTTTAAAATATAGTTTAAGGTAATAAATATGTAAACACTGTTCAGGTTTTAGACATTATTCCTAGGGTTAGAGTTAGCTATAGAGGTAACAAAAATGAAGCCCCACCAATTTGCAAAGAAGTTATAAGGTGTATTTAAACCTAGACTAGTATTTTGAATGAACCACAACATACGGCAAGTAAGTGGAACACATAATTAACAAATGCAAGTCTTAGAGTTGTAGCATTAAAAGAAAAAGAAAAGCCTGATTCATTTTAAGTGACAAAGAGAGCTTGGAAAATGGTGATGAATGATGAATCATGACTCTTTTTGGTACATAAACGCAGTCAGATGTCACAAATGGCTGTCTGGGGAGAAATGCATTACAAGTAAAACGGAAGCTTGGCTGGTTTTATTTAGACTAAATTTATTTCTGCTTATTGAAAGACGTGAAGGTTTTGATTCATCCAAACACAAATGGATCTAGGTTGCTCTCAAAGGTTAGTGTGAGGATGAGTTGACATATTTACAATCAGGCCATATAACAATTAGGATAATGACTAACAAACAATACATTGCAATCTGGCTTACACAAACACAGCACGGGTCAGTACACAACGTTTATGAATGTCCAGAGAATGTGAGATGGCCCACGGATGTCTATAGTCCATCCTCACCTGTCTGCTTTGACCTTTGCCTACTACAGTACTCAAAGACTTGTGAGAAAACTTGGATTAGGTTTAAAAATAAGTACAGTCATACTGTGAAGGATGCTGAAAGCACAGGAGATGGGATGTTATCTGAAACACTTTCATCCAGTTGGCTTACTATCACACGGCATGCATCATGAAATGCGGTCGTACGGGACTAGATGAAATACCGCAGTGTCATTGTAGCTGATCAGATATTCTGATTCAGCCGATATGCAGAGGTGGGCGCGTTTTCAGGGAGAGGGCCATATTAATCAGTAGCCTGAGCTAACTCAGCTGTTTCATCTGCTGTTTCTCATTACCTGTTGCTCACCACCTCCTTTAATGTTATAATGAAGAGCGTACGGCTCCCTAAAAAACTGCATATTCATGTCTCTTTTCATGTGTATATCACAGATGCAGTGTACCTACTCTGATCCTGCTGCAGCTTCAGCAAGCAAACACTTATCCCTATTCAGCATGTCTCCAGCTCCCTGCTTTATTAGCGCTGGCACGTGTGGATTTATGGCGCTACAGCTTCTCTGTCTGCTCCGAATTAATCGGAACCATTGCTCTCAATTATACACGCCCAACAGAGTGCTATATGACTGCCTTGCAAGAACTAAACCGAGATCTGCCTCCTGAACCAGGCCTGAATAGGTTCTGCCTGTCTGGCCATGGAGGGCTTAATAAATATTGCAGGTAAACACACAGTCAGCCAAGGCTGACATATATAGCCAATTCAATTTATGATGAGGTTACGATATAATACGATGGTTAAAAATTTAAGGGCTGGGCAAGTTTTTAATTGCTGTAAAGTTGCTGTTTGTAAGGAGGGTGAAAATGCTTTCGTTCAGTTTAGCAATGGAGAAGGAAGGAGAGAGACGGAGTGAAAGACTCTCACCTGTCAAAAATAATTAGGCACTGATACCAAGGCACTCGCTTTGACTGGGCAATCCGCTATGAATCCAAATTAATCAGGCTTCACTGAAAGCAGTTTAGGTGGCTTTGTACCTTTTTGCCACTTTCTGTAAGTGCTAGACAGTATCTAACAGCGTATGAACACAAGCAAATGAAGACACCTTCAGACGGCATCTTTCTCTTTAGTTTATTCTTGTGACAATCCAATTAAAAGTATTTACTACATCAGTGCAGCACAAAGTAGTCTGGGGCAGGGCTGTTTTCAGGAGAAAAACAGCACGCCACACTGTGCACCCCTTTTCCAGTCTAATTCTTGAACAAAAGCCAAAAAAGAGTTCAACTCATTTAGGAATATTATTTGTAATTCAGTGAGCTAGATCTGAGACACAGATAATTACAGATCCACCTCATTAGTAGCTTAGATGAGGACGGTTATGAAGTAGTTGGAGCAAATATCATAAATTCCTGCAGTGGGATACTTTAAAAATAAACAAAGTTTCTCTTTGGACAGAGTTTTACATCAAGCCTGTGTGGCTTAAAAGGTTGCCCAAGGGTTACATGGCGTGATTAAAATCACATAATTTCTTCTGCTTTGCTTCTCTGAGCCAGGGAGTGCTCCTACAGACAGATTTATTATCTTCAGAAAATAAAGCAGCAAAGGGGTTCCTTGAACTCTGCAAAGATCATGTTTAGCATTTGAAAGAGAAATGTTGATTTTACCTAATATCCATGAGGCTGAAAGTGGGGGCATTTTGATGTATGTACACACGGGTGAGGTTTAAATGTAACGGGGGAATACAAAAATATTATGAGTAGAAGCAGATAGTGAAAGAACACGAAGGGGTTTTTTAGATACGCGTCCCTGTGGTCTTTTAACATGCTATGTGCGGTAGCAGGGTTCATCGGTTCAGCCTCTGCCTGAGATGTACAACACGGGTGTCATGACACTCAGTCTGGTCAGCCAAAGCTGAAACAGTAGGAGAAAGACGAGGATTATACACCAGAGCTCGCCTTGGAACATGCACACGTCTGGAGTAAATTGTTTCACGCCGTGGAGAAAGACTGTGCATGTGTATGCAGTCGTTATAGTGCTTGCCCCCCGGTGATCATACAGCCACTCGTGTCTAAGAGCCCTGAAGAGCTGGTGCAGCCACACTGGCCAGAGAGACAGTCTTTACACCCCTGTCATAGCATAACGCTGTGAATCTGTCAGTTCATGAAAGCCAGTGAGTGCTCTCCTACAAGCGTGTTGAAGTGTATGAAAACACTGCTTTAGCAGCAGGTTGGAAACATGTACAGCACTGTTTATATTTATAAATAATGATATTTTCTATGCAAATGTGTTGGTTTAACCCTTTCCAAATCTCTAATAGTTACAGTCCAATATAATTTGAGGTTATCACATACTGCATGTTAAATCGAGTATGCTTTGACTGAACAAATCCATACAATCAAGGAGAATATATGGGAAAAAATACAGTTTACAGTACAGCTAATTTTTAGTAATTTTAGTATTAATTGTAATTATATCTAATTGTATAAAAGCATCATGTTAAAGAAGAAGATTTTTTAAATAATATAAGACTATTGCACAGTACTGCAGTTGCTGGCTGGAGGAATATCCTTTTAATGATATATGTAGTTCAGTCCAGAAGTACCAACAACCTCTGAAAAGTGCACTGTGACACAGGTTATTGCAATAATGATAACATATCTTTATACAGCACATTTAAGTGTGGAATTGCTAGTGTTGTTTGCATCCTTGCAACCTTCCACTCGGTGTCACAGAGTAATCATTAAAATTCTGGGAAAAAACACAAAACAAAACAAAGGTATACATTCCTTTGTTTCTAATCAGTCCTTGTCCAATTCTAAAACACAAAGCTAGAGCCACACACGGGGACGATCAATAGCCATCATCAAGTGCAATTTGATACCGTGTGGATGGAATCGTTGGCAAATAGCATGGCGATGGGAGGAAAATGAAAGGGGGAAATAAAGGCAAATAAAAACAAAGGCAAACGCACAGCTAAGCGTCGCACAGAGCCTTTATGTTTTCTCCTGAGCAGTGGCTACGGATCTATCTATGCTCGCAGGCACTCGTTGAATGTAAATACTAACTAGCCGGAGACTCATGGAGTGGAGCCAGACCCGAATCCTCTGTGAGCTTAAGCTCAAGGCCTTCATCACGGCTCCCCCATCCAGAACGGCCCTGTCATTGCTGATGGATCTGTCCTCAAGTCCAGCCTACATGTCACCGCTGGGGCGTAATAAACTGCTACTTTTCAACGTGCAGCAAAAATACAGCATCCGTGTCAAACACAGCACATTATTCCTTGAACTAACGTCTCAAATTATAAACCGGAGTGGGGGATAAGCCGGTGCCTGGGAGAAATGCAGAGTCTGCAAAGCTTTGGGTTTTTCTCCACTGCAGGCTAAGAGGAAGAGCCAAAAGTGTTGAACTGTTCTGCTCGTGGTGCTGTGGGTGCAGAGTAAAAGTAGGATCCTTGTGGCAGGCAATTAGGGCTCCTGCACAAAAAGAGGGAACGGCAACACACCTCAGTGATAAAAAGGTCACAGTATATCCAATTACGAGTGACATTTTCCATTAGAATTCTCTAAGATGGGTGACGGGAGCTTCTCTGGGACTGGGGTATTGCTTAATCCGAGCACGCTTAAGGAGCGTTAAGGGCCACGTCGCGTGTCAAATGTACCCGTCCATCACCAGACACCCAGGCTCCTGTATTTTTACAGGTAATTAAACCACAGGGCTGGTCTTCTGTTCTGTTCTTCAGGCCATCGCTAACCCAGAATCTGCAACAGGCCCTTGTTTACTGCTTAGTGAACCATCAGGACATGAGGAATAACAAAAACAAGACATACTTCTGGATAGGTCTGAAATCAAAGTGCATAGGAAAGGTTTTTATCCAATCACGGTCTACTGCTGTATAAGCTTTACCTGGTGCAGAGGCGAACAGATGCACTCATGTGCATTCTGAGCTGAGCTGGGCTGGACTGTGGCCAAAGGCTAGGAAAGGTGTTCCATACAAATCATTTGTTTTGATTATACTTCCCTTCATTCTTCCACCTGATGGATGGGTCTAGGTCTTCCAAACAGCAGTTCTTTCAGCCTACCTTGACAATTTCTACGGAAGCCTAAGGCGCAGGTGCTGACGGCAGTTAAGCCATTCTTTCATCCGAGCAAATTAACACACACGTGCAGGCTACAAACACACCGCGAGCAGATGGGGCGCGAAAGGCTCCTTTTCTGGTGCTGCAAATGTGGAGCAGCCTCACAGGCTCTAAACCCATAAAGCACATGAAATGGACAGCGGGCAAAGCAGCCAGGTTTTTAGACAGGCTTCTCCGCAGAGGATTGTGAGCTGGAGAGGAACTTCAGCTCACTTCACTTCGCCCCGTCGGCTCTCTGGGCTAGAAATGCTGTCCACATTCGAGTGGGCCCTTAATTACATGCTGTACTGAATTCCGCATTCACTTTTGGCCATCCGCAGGCAGACAGCCCCTGTGTGCAATTGCAAGGATTCCCTGGGTTTAATTGCCACGCAGACCATGTAGCCAGGCCTACAGAACAGCCGCTGAAGGATAATATCGATTCTATGGCTATATCCGAAGCCAGACATGCAGCAAATGGATCAAGCATGGCACGAGGCTGTTAGCTAGTCGCTTTCTTCCTAGTGTTCAAGTACAATTCTTCAAGTATATGACAAAGCAGACCGTGAGCAAAGCAAGAGAGCAGTGTGGTCACTGTGTGCGCTCAGTGATGCAGCAAAAAGAAGCGTAGAGTCTCTACTAACAATTCATGAGGCTTTTTATTCAGCTAGCATCGTGGGCCATATACCACATCTAAGCACGACATGCTTCAAAGGCATTTTTTTTATTTTGCCGGAAAATGGCCACGATTTGTTCTTGCAGTTTCCAAATCAGAGACAACCCTGCTGACAAGTTGCCCATTCAGAAAAAAATATGGACATGGTGCCTCCAGAGAAAAAGAAAGTGAGGGAAAAAACAAACAAAACAAATTAAATTCTCTCCCACTCTGGGAAACAACCAAATTCATATCAACAAGCAAAACAGCCAAGAAAATCAAAAAGCAAAAATAAAGCTGATGCTTCCTTAGGTCAGAGCTCAAATATCAACAGTGCACTTATCAACCATATCCAGTCATACAGGTCCCCCTTAAAAAATAATAAAATAATAATAATAATAATAATAATAATAAATAATAAAAAAATATAGGACCACAACTGTTCTATTCAACCGGGCTACAACTTTAGAATACATCACGGTGCCAGTGTCAAAAGCTGATGTTTGGTTACCAGAGGGTATACTTTGATGGTACAGTTTTGACCACAGCTGGAATAAATGTGATGCGGAAAGAACTGGCAGATACATTCAATAATAGACAAGCGTATGGCTTTCTATTCAACTTAAATGTGACAAATGGATCACAGGAGATGAGATGTGGAAGCGTTTGTGTAAATGGTGGTGAACAAGCCCACAAACATACACTTATAAATTGAGAGACTCAATGAATAACAAACCGACACTGCATCCGAACTCTGCCGTATTCACTTTACCGTGCAATATTTTGGGGTTCTGCCTTTTTGTAATAAACAATTTCACATTACACCACAAAAGTAGTGTACAACTCATGTACACTAGTGGATAGCAGACACTCAAAATACACTGCTTTTTTTTGGTAAAGAGCCACGTGAGAATCTGGGATCTGCAATCATTTGCTACCCTGCTGTATTCAGTTTCTATAATAATGCCATGTGACCCATTTCTGACACAGCAGAAGACTGCAAACACAGAGCTTTAATAACCAGACATTATGAAATACCTGTGAGCTCAGTCATGTGACTGAACTGTGACAAATCCTGACAGATCCTGATACTAAATTGTAGACTAGGTACTAAAAGAACATGGATAAGTGAAAGTTGGTGTGTGTTTTGAAGAGGGAATAGTAAACCTGGAAGATGCATCAAAAATTTCATGATACTTAATGACATTATGCGTTATGCAGTAGTAGTAGTGCTACATTTAAAGCTGCCAAAAAACATGGGTTACAAAGATATTTAGTCAATAATTTTCATACAGCACTGCTATAAACAGTAATGAACCATAATTAATAATTCTTTCCTTATGGATGAAACTTGCTTTTGGTCTGTGCTTTTTAAATATAGGCCTAAAAATGTATACTGTTTATCCTAATAATTTATCATCATAACTATAAAATATAGTGAGTTTGCACACCTCTACACCTTTAATAGCAGAATATGTTTAGCATCAGATGTTTAGCTGGCGGTCCTCAGATCTATATTTTCATTATGAGCTCACGTCTTGCTCTTTGAGGCTAGTGATTTTACTGGTTGTAAACAAGCTAGATTTGGACCAGCTTTAGTGAGATGACCCTCAAATGACCCTAACTCCCTGTTTCACTGAACACTTTAGACACAAAGGAGGGGAAGCTAAGAGAAAGGGATGGTTTTACACACACACACACACACACACACACACAACCTGATAAATTGATGGGGGAAAGGTTAAGCATGACACAGTTAATGCTCCTGGGAACCGGTTCACCTCTCTGCTGTCTTTATTTGTTATCATAAAATAATGTGTTTTAGGAGAAGAAGCCTTGGCCAGAGAGAGAACCATTTAACATACCACAGAGTGCAGACTCTGGAGATGAAAAGCACTCTTCCTATTGCTGTTTCTTGTTTCTGCTTGGTAAATCTGTTTCGTGGTTACATATTGGTGATCACGCTCTACAGGAGCCGAGAGAAGATGTGTGTCTTTAATATGGCAGATGATTATGTGGGTGATTATACCAGCTACAGTGTGGAAAGGCTTCTGTGCAAGGAGCTGTGTTCGCCAAAAGATCCAAACGCACACTGACTAAACATAATGCGAACAGAAGAATGGACTGCCCATAAATCACAGCAGTCTATTTAAATCCAGCAGAGATTCCTTTAGAGCCCCTTTAGCTGCATCTAAAGATGTAAAAAGTAGGCTTTAAAATGCAATTAGATGGGAGCACACAGCCTGCATATTTCAAACGACTCCCTCATATCAAACTGGCTTCCTGGAATGTTAAAACTGTCTAGACAGAGGTTGGAAAATGCTGGTTTTTAGAACGTCTGAAGATAGCCCATAGCATCCATAGCTCCTAACCTCCAGCCCTAAGTATCTGGTTCTGGCTTTGAGCGTCTCTTTAGTAGAACAGCCTGCAAGATATGAACAAAATGTTATATTTTGATTATATCGCTACCTACAACTACTGTACCTTAGAATATATTAGAAGCAAACTGTGTAGTGATAAACCATTGAGTTTTGAAAAATGCTTGCAGCACACAAAAATGTAGATATACTCATATCTAGCCCTACTGCCCACACTCTTCCAGGTCTCCACACCATGTGGTCACACAGCCGCAGCACTGGAGAAATGATCAGGGTAGTCTCGTTTGAAGTTCCCAGGCCACTGGAGCAGACGCATATTTTATTTCTCCAAGTCATCTGCTAAAGTCTTCACACCATGGCCGTCCTGACGCATTTATTCCAGCTAGATTTTTCCATGATATAAAGTGAGCCTGCCAGGGTGTCTGGGTCACACTGAAACTGGGTAAAAGCTAAGAGCGCACAGCTGTGTAAGACCGGTGGAAATGCGAAAGGAAAAATAAAGAAATAAAGAAATAAAGAAAAAAAAAAACACCCTTCTCTTAACAGTACCCTCAAAGTAAAAGATCAAACAGTCTTTTGTCTGCTGCTGGCAGATTGTTACAATCTAATCCACCCCCACCCAAGCAGTGATGATAGACCCTACTACAAAGTCCAGCAGTCCAGGAAAATTAAATTACAAAAACTAAAGTTGAGGGAAAAAAAGAGAGACAAGAGTTTTGCAATTTGCAATTACCTCAGACAATTCTCACAGGGCATCAGAAGCTTCTGTCTGGGCTCTATTCCATACAAAACCATTCAGAAGAGTCTCCTCCCCCACCCTAGGCTCAAATGCGTACATAAATGCTGATAGGATTTGAAAATCTCTCCAATAAACAGAATAAAAGGGTTGATGGGATTCCTGTCAAAATATTCTTGGCATTGTAAGAGGTATGACACGGGTGTTTAATAAGCGTCAGAATAAACAGTGCTTTAGGATTCCTGTGTGCACCTCCAGAGAACTATGCCAGCAGGGTTACCAATTCATTAGTGCAGAACTAAAACATCAATAGGGCTCTCCATAGCATCATGATAGGAGCATGAAAGTATAATATTACCCCACAGCAGGCTCAAAGAACAGGTACTCTAATAATACCAACCACATCCACATTCAACCTAGGAGATTTCTGATTTGTGACTATGGATTATATTAATGGATTCTGAAGGAATTCTACCATGCCAATCATGTTTTGTCTAATAACTGTAGCAGTGGCACTTGTGAACATGTGTACACCACAGCAGACAATCACCATTTTGCGAGGATCGCGTCCAACGGTTTGGGATTCCAGCGTGTTGCCAAGGAAACTCTAAAATAAGGGGTCATGGTTGTCAAGGACAATAGGAGGCATTATCATGATAATTCACTCAAACAATAATGGGCTTAAAGGAATGGGTCACTAAAAAAAATCCCATTTATCCCAGTCTAACATAGTCAAGCACCATAAGGACAATGTCATAAAAGACCATCATCCTCCAAAATATTTTTTGGGGGCTTGAGTGCATGTAGGGTAGGGGGGTTGCTTACAGGATTACATATGGTTCTCCCATGTTAGCTTTAAGCTACAAGAGCCCAAAAGCTCGAGGACACAGTTCCACAGACAGTGTCCTGGCCGAGCAGTTGGTTTGGGGTAATGGGAACAAGCATTACATCTTTCTTTAAACTTTAGCTTTAAGTGTAATATTTAACTCTGCATACAACTGCATACAGCCAAACTAGCTGCCCCCCCCCACCCCCCCGCCATTTTTCAGTAGAGCTTCATCTGGTGCAGCCTATCCGAAGACCAGCGGTGAAGCCATGAAATATGAACAGGGACAGCTTATAATCAGCCATCGTCTAGGGCGTAAATGAATAGCAGGGAACTGTGCAAATTAAAGAGTGCCGAGAACCGAGCCATTCTGCCTGGACTGCGGGCAAACTCTCACTCACTCTCTCAAAACGGCCAGAAGAAAAGCATAGACCCGTAGGGAGAGAGCCAACGTCATACTTAACTCCCTACTCCAACCTTCCAGGGCTTGTTAAAATGGTCCACCAGGACTCATAAATTAAGACAGGTCTTTTTATTTCTTTAGTGGGAGAAATGTAAAGCGGGAAGGTGGCACACTGTGCACTTTACAAAGAAAAAAGCTTTGAGAAGGGCCATTTTTAACCACATTTGTCTCAATAAATGGAACCTTTTAGAGTTAGAGGCGGAACTGTGGTTTGGAAAAGGAACTTCAAGAAAGATTTGACCCCGGTGCTGTGTTCTCTCTGTATCAGTAAGTCAGTGCTAGTACAGGCTAATATAATATACACAGTGGAAATGATTCACTAAAAGAGGTGCTGACTATAGGCATTGTTGGCCATTTTAGAATTTTTCCTTCAAATGAACATAGCCACAACCTTACAATTAACATCTGATCAGCTCATTATACATCTCGTCTTTGTCACATGCTATTTACATAGAAAATATCCAGAAGATTGGAGCTCTGATTCTGGTTGAGGTCACAAAAGAGTTTCTCCTTCATCAGGAACAAGCGTGATGACAAACAATGGCAGCCTTGTTATTGTAAAGAAGGCAAGGTTTTTCCCAAGGTTTAATAACACAGTCAGTAAATCCCATCCATGATGGTAAACGAAAATAGGTATACTTCATTATAATAACCTTTTCCCACTCTGACAGGGAAACCTCTATGTGATGCATATGCAATGAGGTAAAGGGCAAAGAGTGACCACAACTCTGGTCTTATTATAGACACCAAGGGGCCATTGGGCTTGTTTAGTAAATCATGATCACCATTACTTTTAATACCACAAAAGGACATTGTGAATCCTGCCTTTTCCAAAGGTTCAAAAATATGTATTCATCTCACATTCCTTTAGAACTGAATGGCTGGTTACTTTTTGATGTTAAAAATACAGAACATTGTAACTTCACAGCTACAGACACTGAGGATTAAATCCCAGAGAAGCCCTAAAGCTTACTTCCATTGTGTTATTTATTAGGGTTGCACAGATAAGGGATATTACACATGTACGTACCTGCTGATGTCAATGTAGACATGCATTTTTATAATATACAGAAAGATACGTTTCCCTGGATTAACAATTAAGACAAATGTAACATATTTCCCTAACGTTTCAACTTTCAACCAACTGCATGCAAACAATAAAATGAAAGGTGTATCCTGAAAAGATTATAGATGTATTGCCCTTACATAGAATATCCACAGCTTTCTTAGCTCTCTTATTTAAATTGCAAATTAAATAAAGTGCATAATGCAGACATTTTGGCTGTATTGCTTTAGCATGCACAGCATCACCCTGTCTTTTTATTTTTTTTATTATCGGTGTGAAATATTGACAAATACACATCACCGGCCCGATGCTTATGATCTTTAAAAAAGTAATTATCTTCTTATACAAGTATAATTCCAATATCATTTAGTATCAATATTACTCATCAGTATTGGGAACTTCCTGCTTAAGATAATGCTCGACACTGCAGTGTCCTTAGGCTTATGTGTGGCTGCTCTAGAGCTTTACTCTTTTAGCAATGCGTTTTTATGCTCATAAGTGTAAAACTGGACACCTCTATCAGCAGTGAGTGTAATATACAGTAGCTGTATTCAGCAATTGCAAGAGGACTGTGAACAACTGTACACAATGTAGCTGAAGAAAACAGGTATTTCAATAGACTATGTCCTCTGCAAAGAAAAACGATCCAGAGAAGGAGCATTAATATCTTATTCTTTAAGCAGGTGGCAATCATTGAAAGCTTGCTTTTGACATTAGAGCTGCAGTTTGGTAAAACACTTTAAAAATACAGTTGATTCTGGCAACACGTTCTCTGTACACCCCAAGGAACGCAAGGCCAAATGAGTACTAGTCTGGTCTTCTGTTAATCCAATATTATAATAACCTCCAGATACAGTCAAAGTGATCATATATCAGCAGATTGCTTTTAAACGTTAAAATTTCCCACTAAGCACATAATCGTAATCAAATTTAAATCTATTTATCACTCAAAAATGTGGATAGGTTTCAACGTCAGATGGACTGCAGCTTAACTTCAGGGTTCAGGGTTGCTAATAGTGTTGAGGTTACTTTCCCTCCTAATGCTATTATTTCCTGGCACATTTTCTCCAAAAGCTAAAGCACAGAGTCTGGCAGCTGGGGGTCATCTGCCCTAGCTCTTTTACTTGCCACTAATGTATGGGGTTCGGCACAGAGTCTAATGAAGCCAGCTGCACATAGCTGTCTAGACAAAAGAAAAAGATGGAATATAATGAAACAGGACATATGATGTAAAACTAGACACTGCTCATGTAATTGCAGCTTTGAGACTAGTAAAAAAAAAAAAGAAAGAAAAACACATTGTAAAATGGAGAATTTTATGAAGCATAACTATGTCGTGCTTAACCTTGCATATTTTAACACTGGGCTAAATATTAAGTGCTTGGTTTAACTAATAAGCTTCTACTTCCCAAAACATGAAATAGATTTTTAAGTGGATGGTAATGCCGAGCAAGTAAGGACACCCGAATTGTCTGGCACGGCACTTAATTACTACATGCTACAAAGAAAGAAGAACGTGCCCGCGACAGCAGAATATCATGTTCTAGGTCAAAATAACAATTTCAAATCTCCGGACACTCAGAGGAAGCCATTTCATTTCAGCGTTCATAATGTTCATCCTGGTGAGAGCACAGTAATATTGTATCACTTTTACTGTGACTTCACCAAAGATGTCTGCTGATTCACTGGTAGCTGGATCTGTTTTCTATCTGAACAGAAATAATTATACAGTCCAGCACTGTGTTAGGATCTAAACAAGGAAACTGAACTAAATTGTCCAACTAAATATTATTTTTGCAATCAATTAAGCATGCATTTATTGAGCTTAACAGTATGAACATAATGTCGTAGTAGGTGAATATGATGTGATAGGTTTAGAATAAATTTATTAACTAAATCAGTCAGTTATTCTCTGTCTGGGTGCAGTAGTAGAACATCTCGTATGAGGTTTCTAGAAAGCACAGATGTAATAGTGGTAATCTATACCTCTGATCACATTAAGAGGGCAATCCTTATATGTGAGTCCATTATGCTTCCTCCATAATTAGATTGGCTGTGTTCCTGTGGCCAGAGACAATGGAAAAGGCTAAAATGCATTGGGATCAATAATAAGCTAACAAAATACGTTATTCAATTATTCCCACACTAAAGCCCACCAATCTGATTTCGACCAATGGGGACTTCCGTAAATAATCCAGCTCCAGTAATCTCTCATTAGCGTGGAATTAGTGTGGCACGGCTTGAGTGGCTACAAGTTTTCCATTCACACTGTGCACTGAAAATAGTGCTGGAGTAAATCGATCAAATTCATTATCATGATGCTGAATTTTCAAAAATAAACACATAAATAAATCATTTTTTATGTATTTTATAACATTTAAATGATTATGAATGCAGTTAAACTCAACCAAATAGAGCTTCATATAAACTGAGTAATATTAAGAGGACAAAACATCACATTCCAGGAGCTACACCACGTTTCCAAAATAACACTATCCATTTATCCACATGAACTCCTCTTTCAAAACTGTCTGCACACAGCAGATTAATCCCTTTGGGGAGAAAAAAATCTGACACCAACATTTCATGGATTAGTATTTGGTTGCATTTAAAATGTTTCACCATTCAAGTAATCCTCGTATAAAGTAGGTTATGTTGTATTTATTATCGTTAGAAATACTTGCTTTAACCATTTCAGATGCACATCTGAAGGAAATTTGTAAGCCAGTTGAGGTGTGTTCGGGTCATTACTTGTGTGAATGTTATTGTGCCTTTGAAAGGGAAAATAACGCCTGTGACTCCTTTGGGAATAGGTTTTGTTGGAGGACACAGCTGTAACTCATTTGTTTTAAAATTGGAAGGATGGAGGTTAAGTGACAGTAAGGTGTGCAGATGTCAAGCATGGACAAATTAAATACAATAAAGATAAAGATAAGATATTTAAAGTTTTTTTTATGTATTTATTTATATGTAACATTTCTTACCTGATTTTGTTTCTGACACCAAAAAAGAATAACTGGTACATAACTGAGGTTAGTTTGGAATTCATTAATTAATTCATTCATTTTCCATAAACCCTTCAACCTGATCAGGGTCACAACACCTACCCTGATTCACCGGACAGTGTGCCAGGTCCATCAAAGGGCATTGGTTGTAAAGGCATGTTCCCTGACGTTTGTACAGTACATGGTACTCTAAATCAGAGGTCTTCAATTCAAGACCTTTAATCTGGGTTCCAGGCCAGGAGTTTTAGAATAGCCAGCTGGTATTATATTATAGTTGTTATAGCTATAGTGTCAATGATAAATCCTGGCCTGGAACCTGGATTCAAGGACTTCTGAAGCTGAAAACGCAATGAGATTTGTAGAGTGATCAGTACCAGTGCACCAGCAGTGAAAACATATTGCTCTGCATTAACTGAATATGGGGCTAGTACATAAAATATTGGCATTGCACATTAATGTACCTTACTTTGTGGGTCAGTGCCCTTGCAGTGCCCCTATTACTGAAATGGATACCAGCCCATGCCATTTAAATGTATCCATGCCGAAAATCCGTGTCTCTTTTTTTTGTGCACTTTCATTACACCAGAGTAGAAAATGTGAGAGAGCCACTTGAGCTAGTGAAGTGCATATCAGATTCACACATTTGGAGCCTGAACTCCTGGGCTACTTCAAGGTCCTTAATCTAAGGTTTCCGTGCTTTGTGCATTGTTCCTAGTGCTAAAGGTTGGAGGATGAGAATGACTTTAATGAGGCACATAAGATGTAGAATCGACAGGTTTCTGAGGCCAATACCACAGCTGGAAAAAACATACTTTTACACAAGCGAGCAGGAGCAAGCACACACACACACACACACACACACAACCAGTCCAGATGACCACAGGCGGAGATACGTCAGCACTAAAATAAGTTTGAATGTATTTTTTCAGCAGCGTCCAGGAAAATGATCCTTGTGTCTGCAGAGGAGAGCGGGGTGAATCAGAACGGAGGAATGCGCTATTGTTTTAGTGTGTTTTCAATTATGCGCATGCTTGATATGCGTAATATCTGCGCAGCGTTACTGTAGCTGTGCCCAAGGTAGACTTGGGTTTTTGATTCATGAGTGTTGCGCCATCTTTAAAAAGTCATTTTATTGCTTGCTTTGTGCATTTCTGTGGACTGATTCATGCCTGGATGAGGCAATACCCTATTCTTATGTTATTCTTTTTTCTCCCTCCAGTTCAATACGCAGGGCTTGAGAGGAGCTGTATTTCGCACCTTACAGCTTCTTTCCATCGGCGCTGAAACCTGATAGTATAATTACATGTTTGTATGCGGCTCATTGTGAGAAGCCCTATTCCATATTCTCTCTTAGTGAAGCTTTTTTCTTTTGGTGCACGTAGGTTTGATTTGCAATCTCGCCAGTGCTAAGGAGCGAGCGTGACTCTATGCTAATGAAATCCCATTCAGTGGTCGATGAGCAGACTTACTTTATGCAGAACAGTTCCAAGGCTCAACCCAATCCCGGTGTGTGAGGAACCCAACCCACCTGCTGTCCCGTGACATCTGCCGCGCAGCCAGTAAATATATTGCAGAATTTAAAAAGGCATTTGCTCTTGGTGGGAATTAACAGTACTTTATAACAGTCAACAGGGCTGCGATGCTTGTGTGAATGTTCCTCTTGAATAAGCAGGTTTGGTAAGTGCTGACAGCCTGTGCTAGATTGCCTTTCAAGGATCAAAGAGATTAATTGAGCCCATTAGATTGGGATGACTCGATGTGGGGACAAAATTAAAGTGAGAATGATTTCCTGCTTGTGGGGAATTTCTCATGGAGGCCCCCCACTCATTTCCCAAACAACCCAGATTTTCATAATTTATTTATTTATTTTTTTTGTGTGGCTAAAATCAAGCACAGAAATTCTCCACTGATGTTCTACATACCACCACATGGTCTGACATCACTGAAGCAGATCTTCCCTAACCACGGGTAACCCGACGAGAGCATGCCCACGCACAGCTTATTCTTGCAGCCTGTCTAGATAAGGCACATTATTCCAAGTATCCTATTACATGTAGCCTGAATCTCTTGACTCTACTTATTACTGTAATAATGGTGATTGGTTGGTCGGGGGGAGAGGGGGGGGGCTACAATGCTCTCCTACCTTCATCACTCTGCATACTCAATGAACTCAATTCACTCTAGCCCAGTGTGCTCTGTTGATGAGACACAAAAGCCTCTTTCAACAGTATGGGGCTGAATGGTTTTAAGCATGAGGAGAAACTACTACAATAGCATTTCCACCTGGATTCATCATCGATG
Source organism: Hoplias malabaricus (assembly GCF_029633855.1). Lineage (NCBI taxonomy): Eukaryota > Metazoa > Chordata > Actinopteri > Characiformes > Erythrinidae > Hoplias > Hoplias malabaricus. The sequence goes on along the minus strand of NC_089814.1, from coordinate 20,553,646 downwards.
AAGCATATTTTGATGATGGAAATGTGGCATATTTACATATAACATCTTTGTAGGTGAGTGAGCAACTCATCATTTGTAAATGTGTTTAAAAAAAAAACGTAAAAGCGTTGGAGCTGTACACAATGTAGCGCTCGAATTGTTTCTCAGCCCTGCATGTTCGTTTCTCACTAGGAGCTCAACATTATCATATTATTCATAATTTCCCCCCACACAGTGATCTCCGTATCCTACGACCAAGGTTTTTTTTATCACATGCCCCCACTTTTTTGTGACCCTCGAACAAAAATAATTGGGAAGTCTCCTAACGTGTTTGTGGATTCCTCTGCTGAAATTCAACCAAATATTTCACAAATTGTGAGCCAATCTTAATCTGAGCTGGATAACAGGGTAGTTACGCTGAGGTCAGGATGACCAGTGGGAGGGATCAGTGTACTAGATTTTCATTGTCATTTACGTTCTATTACCCATTATATACCATTTTATACTGCATCCACTCGTCTTAATGGTTCTTCTGAAAGAAGGCAGTAACCACACGTCTATTGGCCAGAGTCCAGTGGGTGAAAAATCTATGGCTTTCAGGACAGGGACGTCACCATGTTATATTTATTTGTTGAGAATTTTAAGTTTAAATTTCATAACCCCACAGATTGAAAACCCCTGTCCTAGACAATTTGACAACAATAACTTGGGGAGTTATCGTTATTAAATAAAAAAAAATATCTACATGTATTATATAACAGTTGTCATGTCTCTTGTTTTCCCTTTGCTTCTACTTTCTATTGTTTCTGGAGCAAAATCCAGACCACAATGTACCCGCTGTAATCATTTGGACTTGCAGTGAATAAAAAATGACCAAAAAAAATTAAAAGAAAAAGTTCAGAGTTTTTAAAATGTCTACATTTCTACAAGTAGCCGTGCTATGGCTACTAAGGTCACTCTGACAATCAGTGACCACAACTGGCTGTCTCTTTGTCTGCTAAAACAATGCCTCCCCTGTGGGTTTACGCCCACAGAAAACAAAAGAATTATTTTAACTGTTTATCGTGGAGCACAGAGAATATCATTCAATAGTTCACAGCCACAACATGGTCATGAACTCAGTGGATTTATGGTCCAACCCTAGCCACATCACTTCACTCTACATAGGAGAACCCATTGTCTTTCTCTGGGTGCTAATGCATGGGGCAAACTTGTTTAGAGGGAGGGGATCTTCTCAAGGAGGGGTGTGTCCCTAAGCTATAGGTCTAATGGATGGTAATGGCTGCAATAAACACATAAATAAACATTATGGGAAAGGATAGCGTACCGGGGGCAGACAGTGAGCAGTACGGATAAGTGCCAGAGAACCAGTAAAAGCCCCTGTCAGAGCTTTAATCGAGTTTGGGCAGCACTTGGAGAGGGGGGATATGATTAGATGCAGGGGGGGTGTGCTGTGATGGATGAGGTAGGCTTTCGTACTCCTTTTGAGCAGTGCACACAAAATGGCAGCACAAAGTCTGCATGGACCATATGGCTGCAGCCCCTCACCACATGCGTACGATGCCATGGCTATTCACCTGCCTTAACCACCGGAGGCTGCTTTATTCCTCGCTGTGTGTGTCCTTTCTTCAGTCGCTTACAGTGGTGATCTATTTTTCGAGTCGCACTTTCACTAAAAAGCAAGAATGTAAGCCTCTTCAAGTCAAGCTGTTGTCAACTGGAAGGGTTCAAAAGCAATGTAAAGTCACCTGTTTGTTCAATACATCTAGCTGTTTGCATTAATTACTGCAGAACAACAGCCACTCACAGGAGACTAAACACTGGAAACCTTTCATATTGCTGCTGAAGTAATTACTAAGGCTGTCTTACACACTTTGCAGAATTTCGCAGTGTTAAGAAAACAGGCCTCTCCAGAAGAGCTGTATTCCAGTGCTTTTGAGTCCAGCTTTCTTTGGCTGCAGCTCTGAGAGTCCTTCCAGAGAAGTGGTCACTGTCTCAGTGGTGAAAAAACAAAAAACAAACAAAAAAAAAAAACGCACTAGCCACTGGTAGCCTTGGTCTTCCACACTAGGCAAACGAGCAGTTAACGTCAAACAGTTTTCCGTCTGACAAGCCTTCAGGCAGCTGCTTTCTATTAGTCTGATAAAAGCCTTGATGCAATTAGACCTAGTTCCACTTCGCAGTGCAGTGCCACATATGTCTATAAACCACTCGGCCAGACTCGCTCTATTTAAAAATACATTAACTCTCAGAAGTTGCACTTATCGCCAGCGATAACTAAAGCATGGTGAAAAATATGAAGAAAACTCAATGGTCCATCATTAAAAAAAAAAAAGCAGAAATACTGCCAAAAGCACTGATTCTAATTTAGACCTCAGTTCCATTATAAGACATGTTTAATATATTTTGCATTTGAAGAATTACGTTTATATAGTGGTTTTGCACATATAAAAACAATTGCGCAACACTGAATCATTGACTGACATTAAAGGAAATTGTAGAAAGTTGGTAGTGAGCAGTTAAGTATAACTATATAGTTATGTCAAACATCTGTACAAAACGCGAACATTAAAGCTAAATCATAGTAATACCATTTAACGTAAAACGCCTACGTATTTAAGAATATAACAGGAGTTTTCTCTCTGTGCTTCAAGTGTCTGGGTCTCTGTTAGAGACAAAACCCATTAGAATAGATAAATATGCATAGATGCTATTTTTAAGGAGGTGGCAAATTTATTTTGCCTCTGTGAGACAAGTACGTTTGGATTGATGTGGACAGGGAATGTTTCTCAGACTGATGGAAGATAAGAAAAGAACAAACAAACACATTCAAGCTGTGAAAAGTGGTTGTTTCACAAAGAAGAATTCAAATTTCACCATTAAGATGTAAAGGCTGGAGGAGCAGATCTAGCTACAACCTAAAACACTATTTCAGTCACACTGGGAGCAGTCTGAACCACAGTTGCCATCTATTTAGAGGAGCAGACACAATTCGGTTTTGTTTGTCAAGGCGTAAATAGCTCTGCGACCCAGACCACGAGGCCGGTCAGTACTAGCGCGCCGCGGGCTGTGTGCTGTCCATGGCCAGAGAGGAAGCCGCTATGGGCTCGGAAGTATCTCAGCGGATGTATCGGCTTATATTCACTGCAGTTTATTACAAGGCCAGGAAGATTAAAATGCTCGCATGAGCTAAAGCCGAGATATTAATGCTCCGTGTGTAAAACAATTAACTCCCAACCCCCACACTTAATCAGGCACTGTACTTGTGAATCCGGTTACACACTGAAATGGATTCAGCAACATCAAACGTAGTAATAAATCACATCTTTATCAGAATTAATTAGATTTTTTTCTGCGATATTAGTGGTGGTGTGCAGAAAAGTGTTGACAGATTCTTAATCTGCTCAGGGTTGCAAAGACAACAAAGCCAAAAAAAAAGTGACTATTAGTTTAGATTTGCTAAACTAAGCTCTTTCCTACTGCAACTTAAGCACTGTATGGGTAATAATACGTTCTAAAAATAGTTAAGGGGAGATGAAAGCCAAAACAACGCTAGTCAAATCCCTGACTCACCCAGATTTTCACTTGACCTCTTTTTTGAGAGAGCACGTAGCTCCACCACTTGGTATGGAGTGGAGCTTCAAGGTTGTAATTGTGGCTGGCCGGGGGTAATTTTGAGGCCAGTGGCCTATGGTCGGCTCTTTTTTTCACCAATACAAGACTCTTGCAGGGCTTTGAACCTGAGCTGTAGCACTGGAGCTGTGCTGGAGCTTGGTGGATTCGACAAAAGTCTCATGTGTTTGACCTCCATTTTCAGAGCTATGAGAGGTGGAAAGTGGTGAGAGCTAGGCCGGGCTGGGTGAGAGCTCTCACTGGGGTGGGGATTGAGGGGCTTGTGGGGGGGGTGGGTATCTGAAATTGTCATGTCTTCTGGGAGGAGAGTCATTAGTGAGAAGCTCGGTAAAAGGGGACGTCCTGCTTTCACTGCTCCACAATGGCTTCTAGAAGAGCGTGTGCCAAAATTCGCAGATAGCAAGGCCCCAGTGGCCAATCCGAGGTGGTCCTGTAAAAATAGATGTCCACCACAACACTGGGGTGTTCTCTCTGTACATGAGGAACACACTGTCTTGCATCCTACTCTACATTCCACAAGCCCTTCTGACACTGGCGAATTATAGCCCAGAAGCTCCTCAGCCCTGCAGCATGCTGAGACCCTGCTCTATTTGTATTCAATGAAAGTCCCACGGCAGCATGAAATAGCAGTCATCAAAAGAAATGAGCATATGGAAGACAACAACAGCCCAGGGGACTTCTCTCATTCCATGATCCAAGCTCCAACAAGCCTGGTGATTAAGTTAAAGGGCCCATATCATGAAAGAACTCATTTTCTAGATTTATTTTTTAAATAAAACAGGATGACAACCTGAACAAGAACTGTTACCTAGTATTGTCACATTTATGGGTTTGGACTACAACACAAAAACAGCAACCTCAGTTCGTAGGAATTAATACACTCCTCCCATTGTTATTTATGAATATGATAAATACACTCCTGGACTGGACTGCTTTTGCTGCTCTTTTGTACTTCTGAAAAGTTGCATGTTTTACTACTAACAGCCAATTTGAACTATAATCTGAGCTGAACACAGATTATATATTCATTGTATTTTATTACTGTATTTCCATATTGGCACGGTGGCGAAGCGGGTAGTGTCGCAGTCACACAGCTCCAGGGACCTGGAGGTTGTGGGTATGATTCCCGCTCCAGGTGACTGTCTGTGAGGAGTTGGTGTGTTCTCCCAGTGTCCGCGTGGGTCTCCTCCGGGTGCTCCGGTTTCCTTCCACAGTCCAAAAACACACATTGGTAGGTGGATTGGCGACTCAAAAGTGTCCGTAAGTGTGAGTGAATGTGTGTGTGTTGCCCTGTGAAGGACTGGCTCCCCCTCCAGGGTGTATTCCTGCCTTGCGCCCAATGATTCCAGGTAGGCTCTGAACCCACCGCGACCCTGAACTGGATAAGCAGTTACAGATAATGAATGAATGAATATTTTCATATTATTTCTTACTTTTAATATTGCACCTAATAAGGAAGCTGCAAACTTAATCTTGTACTTGTGCAATGTCATTAAAGATATTCTGCTCTATGTATAACACAAACATGGCTACATTTTGAAAGAACGTCATAGAATCCACCATGCTGTTAACGACTTAAAAGGTATGGACCACCACTGTCACAAAATGTTTATAGACTTTTTTGTATTCTAAGAATAATTTAATGCCTACAAAAGCAGCCTCCAATTTAGGACGTATGTTTAATGAGAAATAAGGCTTTGTATGTGATATGCCTAGGAGTGTAAGGGGTTAACAGTGTGTCACAAAAACTTCTTCAAACCAATCTGCATCCACCATAGTTAGCTTACAGAGCCTTGGCTGGCAATTTAATCAAAATAGGGGTTATTTACACTTCTCAGCTTGTTTATTTTAGGGATTAAATAGAAGGGTGGAAAATGGTCATGGGAAAAATACATTACAGTTGTGTCTGGTCCATGGAAACGCTCCAGGAAAAATTAATAATAATAAAAATAAATAAATAAATGCAGAAAAAGCCAGAGAGCAGGCTAGGTGCTCTGTAAACTGAGAATGTATTCTTTCTTAATAGTTTGCCAATCTTGAAATGCATCAGGATTCATCTGAAAGGCACTCAGCCTAGTAAACCTGTGAACAGATGTGCTGGCTGACAGTCCATTCCTTTCAAATGCATACAGAAAGCACACAAACACACACAAAAAAGAAAGAACCAAAGACCCAACACTCTTCTCCTACACTGTGGTCAGGCAAAGTACACTCGCTATTTGCTGTTTACTTTCTCTGATTTGTACGGGCTCTCATCGTTTTCGATTTGTTTACAAGCCGCATCAGTCTCCCGGCAAAAAATAGCTACAATTACAATCTTTTGCGAGTTGTCCATCATCTTCCCCTTGGGCATGGGGATATTTTATGATGTGTGAGTCTTCATCTCTGTAAGTACATCACTGGCAGAGATGGCTGGAAGGACAGGGACGAGCCTGAAAGCCATGCCACAGCCCTCGTATTCTGCTATGAGTCTAATTAAAATGTCTATAGCAATTAAAGTGCTTTCAGTGCAGACAGTCTGGAGGAATATGGCTGCCAAACACCCACAGGCAACTGCTATGGAGAAAATGATTTTTATGGGCCCTCTGGAAACGTCTAATCAATATGGAATGTGTCAGTCATATCTGTCCGAGTGGCTGAGCTTTGGTAAAATGGATTTATATACTGGACCAGTACATGTACTCCTAGTCGTTCTGAAAGGCCGTTTTTCTTTACATCTTTGGAGCAGACACAGCGAGTGAGTTCATATAAAAGTACATAAATCTAAGTTCCCAGGTCCCTCATATGAAAGGAGTCTTAATGCAGCTGGACTGGAAACAATGCAAAAAAAAAGGTTCTAATGGTTGGAGATTAGAATGGTATTTGTCATTTTTCAGGTATCATTCAATGAATATACAGCTTAAATAGTTCTTTGTCTGGTTCACTGCAAATTATAGGGCTTTTTTGTTGTTTTTGTGAGTGAATTCCAAGCCATTTCCAGTTGGCTTGTGTCACAAAGTGAGAACTTTATTCTTCAGTGAGTAAAAACAAAGCTCAGCATCCATCATAGTATCTTCTGTCAACTGATGGGAGCTGGTTCAAAGGCATGGGACTTAAAACACATTCTTATTTTTATCTGCTGTGACATGTAGCGTAGGTGGCTTGGGCAGGAACGGCTTGTGGACAGCTGTGTGATCAGAGCTGGATGCAATGTAGTTTGTAATGAGTGATGCCAGGGGGCACTTGGCTGCTGGATTTGGGTAACCCCAAACACTGAGGGCAAATGCTGGATAAGAACAGTGTAATAAAGCAGTATTATAGAGTCTTGTCACACAACAAGGGGCACAGTGGTTTTGGATTAAACCCAAAAGGCCAACAGTCCTGTGACCACTCAGATTCTCCATCACTGGCTTGAGTTGACTGGGGTAAAGGGACTGGAGGGGGACTAGCTCATGAGGAAAAGGATATGATTAATTAAGAGGCAGTAGGAGAGACAGACAGACGGTGTGTGGGGGAGGATTGAGGAATTAAGCCTCTTTTCTAATGTCCGCTATCATCACAACACAACCGCACACTCCTCGTGGACCTGTAAGCAGTCCTGCAGGAAACACCGCAAGTCTCCACTGGCACACAGAGTTAATTACTGCCAACAGAAACCATAACTGAGCTCTATCCTCCAGCAGTGGACACTTTTCCTCCCCTCAGGTCAAAGCACTTACAGTTACACACACTTCTCACTGCTGAAGGAAAGCAGCTGTTGGGGACTACTATGGGTGGGCAATGTGACCAAATTAGAATATCGCAATACTCAGCAATTTCACAATACACAATGGCATTTAGCAGTAATATTTAGTACATCTTTTCCCATAATTCAATATTCATAGCAAAACCTAAGACATTAAGATTGTGACCTGTCATCTACTAGACACATCAGTTAATATACATGGAAAGTGTGGACACTTGGCCAAGTGACAGATTGTCAGAGAAGTAGTAAACACAAAAACTAGATTTTTTCTACATTTTGTAACTGTGCAAATGCAGTTAGTGTTTTTATAACATAACAAATGTATCTATATTCATTCATTCATTGTCTGAAACCGCGGATCAGGATCGCGGTGGGTCCGGAGCCTACCTGAAATCACTGGGCACAAGGTGCAAACACACCCTGAAGGTGACACATATTCATACATTCACTCACACACTTACACCTAGGGACAACTTTGAGTCGCCAATCCACCTACCAACGTGTGTTTTTGGACCGTGCGAGGAAACCGGAGCACCCGGAGGAAACCCACACGGACACAGGGAGAACACACCAAACAGACAAAAACCAAACCAAAAAACAAATGTTTTTGTTAATGTCAGTAATGTTGATACACAAAAATCAGGTCTAAAACATCTCACCAGATGTCAATAGGAATGAGCTGCTGATTTCAGTTTCCAAGCTTTATACATTCTCTAACTCTTCAATACATGTGCTATCACTCAGCAACAATGGGCTCCTCTCAGCTACTGTCTAAAAAATTGTCTGAAAATAAAAGAAATTGATGCCCACAAAGCGGGGGACAGTTATGAGAAGACAGTCAAGCCTTTTCAACTTGCGGTTTCCACTGTGCCGAATGTCATTAAGAAACTGTAGTTTAGGGAATTGTAGAAGTCATGAGGAGACCTGGAAAACCAAGGAAGCTTTCAGAGAGAAATGCTCATGTGAGTCAGGAGGTGGTGCACCGTTCTAGTGAGCATCTTTATTTACACAAACAGTCTTTATAAAAGAGTCATAGGAAGAGAATTTTAACTGCAAATGCATGAAATGTGGAAACACATGCTTATAAACAGTGGAGTGATGAATTCAATAATGCACACTCAACTATAGAGTGTAGTGATCAGAGGTTTCCATGGAAATCAGCATAATAAGATATTATTCCAAGTAATTTCTGAGCATTTCTATTGATCCATTCATCATGAAATCATGAATGACAGCTACTGTGTTCAAATGACAAAATACAGATACATGTTGTTGTTTGGACAGCGATGATATGTCCTATGTGCATACTGCACTGACAAATAAAATACTTTACACTTACAGGCAAACAGAAATATAAAGCTTCTAAATCTAAACCCTTAATATAATCAAATGTGCTATGTGACTTAATTTATCACAATAACAATACCACATCATATCACCCACCCCAACTCTGCGCTGAGAGAAGCCAGCTATCAGGGATTACTGAGAGGATTTCATGCATTTTTCTGCTTTGCCCTGAGTCATCCTTAACTTACAGCATTTGAATCCACACCAAGAAAAACAACATTTCAAAGGCAAAAATCTCCATTCCACTTTAAGGATGCAATCAATTTGGGAAAGTGACGGCCGTCTCCTCCCTGAAAAAAAGCCCAGAGAGTAATGGCAGTGCATTAGAGGTCATGCCACTGCTCTCGTTAGTGCTGCCACACAGCCGGGCCTGCTGCACTACAATGCATGAGCTCCTAGCTAATGTGACATGTCAGAGCAATGACAGGTAGCTGCCACTGTTCTGCCAGCCTGGCCTTGACCCCGGCCTGTAGACAGCACAGAGGAAGAGGAGGAAGAGAAGGAAGAGAAGGAAGAGAAGGAGGAAGAGGAGGCAGAAGGGTAGAAGGGGGCCACTGAGCACAGAGCACACAGATGCTAGAGTTTAGAAAGACAGGCAGCCAATGGATGGCGTCCAGAGAGACTCAGTGAGCTGGTTAATCACAACCAGATTTGGAGAATTAAGATGGAAACAAAACTCCGAGAGCTTGTAAAGTTTATGGCTCCAGGATCTTGGTGTGTGTGTGTGTATGTGTGTGTGTGTGTGCCGTTTGAGTGTGTTCATGCGTGTATGTATGTGTGCATTTTAGACATTGAAAGTTTTACATTGACCATGCATTCAAAGACTTAATGTGGTAACACTGTGAGAAGTCTTTAACCCCTTAAACTTCAAAGGCCCACACTGAAGTAGTTCACTCTAAAGAGAAGTAACTGATATATATATTTTTCCAATTGGCTATCATATAGCACTTCTACACATGAGCATTCCAGGCTGAAGCACGTTTTATATCCCCGCCATGAATGGGCAGCTAAATGATGCATGCAAAACAGATGAATGTAAACATAGTTGAGTGGAATGAATGAATTCAAAATGACTTTTTCGTGGGCTAGATTCAATATATGGACTGTATGCTCAGTAAACAATATTTACTTACTATAAAGTGAATGGACACAAATTGTGTGACACCTACACATTACATCAACAGGAAAACTTACAGGAAGCAGGACTTGTGTCCTTCAGCACTTTGTATATATGTATATTTATGGGCTCTGCTATATTGTAGCTGAGTTTCTGTGGTTCCTAAACTTTTCAATAACACTACTCAGTTTATCATGGAATATCTAGGAGAGAAGAAATTTCCACAAAATGACTTACTGACATCCTACAACAGAAAAAAAGGCAGAGTAGAGGTACATTATTGGTCACTAAAAGTACAAAGAGTGTAAATGTACCTTTAAAGGTACAACAGTGTTTAAAAGTCCAGTTGTGTTCCCTAAAGGTACATTAAATTCTCTTCTCCAGGATATTTGAATATTTGTAAGTTTTCATTATAGAACTGGGTCAAATAAAATAACACAATACAAGTCCTGGAGATGAAATGGTGTGTATGAAAAGAACATAATTTAAAAATCTAGCTAGTTAGCTAGTTAAAGGTACAAACATGAGATACAAACTACCACAGAGACAAATATTCTGACAGTGTACCATGCTCAAATGCAGTGAAATTCTGAAGTCTTTGGAATGTCTCATTCATTAGGTGCTTGGTTTTATACACCTGTAGCAATGGGAATGAATGAAACACCTTAATTCAGTGAATAGAGGTGTGTCCCAATACTAGTGTCCATATATTGTATCTAAAGAAAACTAAAGAAAAACACTTTCCATGACATATGTCCTTACTGAAAAGTAAGTCTTCAGTTTAATGGGATATTTTTTTTCAATGTATAAGGAGAAAAATACTCTTACCTTTAGGGGTAAATTGGTGTCAAATGGCAAATGGAAAACAGCACCAACCCAGGGCAGCGGCACAGGGAGGGAAAAAGACAGAAAGAGAGCAAAAGAGGTAAATCAATCTACTCGTACAAAAAAGGTCACAAAGAGAACAGCACTGTGCAAAAGGTTTTCGCACCTAACAGCCTACGAAGTACAGCACCCATAACCCTGGTCTACAGGAAATGAAAAAGTCTGTTCTGTTTTACTATTTGAGCCATCTCAAGGAGATGTCTTTCATGTGTGTGGCGTGGCCATAAATCATACAGGACAATAACGAGCTTGAAACAGGAGTAGGCAGCTCTCCACCAAAGTTAATCACATTTACTGCAGCGCTGATGAAAAGGACAGCTAGATCAACGGTGCCAGATGAAACAGGAAAAAAGTACACCCTAAAAAAAGTTTTGAAGGGTGCTGTCATGGCAAACCAGCGTTGTATGTCAGCAGTGAAATCCGGCTGGCTAAAGTATCAGACATGTTTGCCATCCGTAATTGAATTTGTGTTAGCTTAAAAGATTAGCACTATCTCAGGTTACATGGCATCCTGTCAGTGCCTGGGTCACACGATGTGTAGAGATTTGAGAGCGGAAATAAGCAGGGCAGATAGCTAACATGCAATGGCTTTACTCTATATTATTAAATAGTGGATAATATATTGAGCAAACCCACAGCATACTAGTGATCTGCCTGGCTTATTCCAGATCTCAAATCTCTGATCTCAAATCTAGATTACTCAGAGGAAACACAATGCATGTCTTGTATCTCTGATCACAAATCTGGGAAATATATAGAGTAAGCTCAGGGCATGTGTCAAATCCCAGTTCTGATCCAGTACAGTCACTGCTCTGCATTCTTTGGTATTTCCCTAGCTTTAGAAGACCTTGTTTTTTTTTTTTCTGCTGGTTGTAAAAACTCCATTGAAACCTGTGGGGCACTTCCCTGTATCGGTCAGGTCTCAATTAATCATCATTGATAATTGGAGGGTGGAAACTTTGTTTTAACTGTAGGAGAGACGAGTTGGCACTGTTAACTGGTTCAGAACCCAGGACTGACTGGCTATACCTGGCTGTGCCCTTGGGCGAGGCATTCAACCTCCCACAGCCCCAGGCAAAGTTGCTCTGCTCCCAGGGTATTGCTACATCCCTCCAGATCTCTTAGAAAAACTGAAGGCCTCCCAAACAGACTGGAAGATAAATAAAGACAAAGGGTGAACACACTGCTTTATTTCATTATATTTAGTTGTGAAATTCAGTTTTATACAGTTTCCTGGCATCTAAAATTGCAATGGAAAACAGTAAATAATTATGGGCCTGACTATGGCTCAATGCTACAATTCGTCAGCCTACCTGCACTAGCTGCACTATAGGGATACCCTGTACATTGTGGGAAACAAAGGAGTAGATTTAGTTGACAGGTTAGGCGTTTGATTATTTCTAAATTCGTCTCTTCTTAATTCTTTGAAAATCAGTGAGGTCTATAGTCTATGGTCTATATTCCACTAGTGTGTAAACAGCCCTAGTGAAATGTAAATACTGGATTTATCTGTTCAAACTGGAGGCACATTTTATTAAAAAGATCTGTACTGAATCCAGACATTAAACATATCTTAAAGCAAGGTGTAAACAAGCTCTTTGTATAGCCAGATTAACAGGCTCTAAAAGCCATGAAGATATCTGGCATGGTTTTCCATATGAGTAGCTTCAATAAACAGCACTACTGCTCACTGGTCATGTTCCTGTAGGCTATAACCTAATCCTCAAGAACTGTTCAATTCAAGCAGAGCAGAACATGAGAAGCTAGAGTGGCAGGATTGAAGGCCCTTAGTTTGCCCTCATCACGGGCCACACAGAATTCCAGTTGACATCACAAAAGAACACGCACTCATTCATCATCTAACGAAGTTAGAATGAATGTAGGGACAGGGGTCCTCTTCAGGCGGAAAAGCAAGTGCAAGGGAGAAGAAAGAACCCCAGCAGCCAATCAAGATACATGCTGGAGGCAAAGGGCCCTGATGAATGGGTTAGCTTGTCCATGTGAGAACACACTGCAAGTGACCCAGTGTGTGAGTCAGAATTAGTACAGCAATGCAGAATATGCATCAAAGCCAAAGGGCAGGCGAGGGAGTACTCTGCCTGTCCTAAATGCCTTGATTACATGTTGCCTGCTTAATGCTGAAGCCCTTACTGAGGAGGAGTGCTATCAAGGGGAAAGAATGATGTGGTTACTAGGTCAAATCGAGTCATATTTTGAAAAAAAAAATAAAATGTGAGAGATTACAAAATGCAATCTGACTCAAAGATGAGTCAAGCTGAGGTTGTACAAGGTGCTTGACAGTTCTGCTCTGTCAGAACAACCCAACCTTTCTCTCAGAACAGGGACACGAAGAGGAAATGATCACAATACACTGCCATTTTTCATCTCACTGAACAATGCTCTGGTATGTAGATAGAGAAAATCAGGTCTTATGAATCATTTCAGCTGAGCTGCAGAAAGAAGGCCCTATTTGCGCTTGCAGTAACTCTCCATTCACAACAAAAGCTTGGCAATAACCGTGAATGGAGATGAAACGGACCCTCGCTCCCACTTATTCTCTCTTCCTAGTCCTTACCCTCCTTTTGCTCAGGAAAAAGGCTACTGCACAAACCTCCTCAAACACCTCAAGGTCTCCAGTTGGCCTTGGCTCAACGGTCCTCAGGGTCATGGCTTCATGTATATAAACTTTATAGTCAGGAGACACGTTTCACTCTAATTCTCCTTTACAACAGCTGCAGAAGTGTGACTTGGAGCACAAACATGTCTCCTTGATGCCTGTTAGAGCTTCTCTGCTCTAAATAGGCCACCATATGTTGCGCCCCAACTGGGATGCAAGGCATTGGCATTCTTTACAATGCTGGATCATTGATTTTGTCTGAAGCATCCCAACCTCATCTCAGTGCAGTCGCTCCTTAAGCAAATTAGCAGGGGACATTTTTAACCTCTGAACAAACAGGAATCATGGTACAACTATTTAAAGTATACAAATAACTACATCTGTTTCCAGAGGAACTAGATGCACTAAAGACATGTGCATTATTTTCATTTCCAGTAGCCATCAAATGCAAGATATTAATTTTTCAATAAAGGGCAAAAAACTATTTACAGAAACACAGTAAACAAAAATACCATAGATGCCACAACAACTAAGTAACACTTCAGTTGTTTTGGTATTTAGTTTCTTTATTCATTCATTCATTATCTGTAAGCACTTATCCAGTTCAGGGTCGCAGGGGGTCCAGAACCTACCTAGAATCATTGGGCGCAAGGCGGGAATACACCCTGGAGGGGGCGCCAGTCCTTCACAGGGCAACACTCACACTCACACACACACACTTTTGAGTCGCCAATCCACCTACCAACGTGTGTTTTTGGACTGTGGGAGGAAACCAGAGCACCCAGAGGAAACCCACGCGGACACGGGGAGAACACACCAACTCCTCACAGACAGTCACCCGGAGCGGGAATCGGTCCCTGGAGCTGTGTGACTGCGACACTACCTGCTGCACCACCGTGCCGCCCTAGTTTCTTTATCCTTATATTTATTTGATTTTTCAAAGAAATATGAAGGGAGATTTTCCCCCTCCTTTTCTATTATTCTGAAAACACCACTCCAATATTTTTTGAGCATTTCTCCGAATGAGAGGATGGATATAAACACAAGGATTATTTCAGATCTGAAGCTTACCTTTCAAATATCAAATATTTAAGTATTGTTTATTGGTCAGTGACAGATTTGTTGGTGTATAGGTTCTTGTATGGTTGTTTGAAATCCGATTTTCTTAATATATATTAATATATATATTTACATCTCCCATGTTTTCACTCGTTTTCATTTGTATCTACTTCCTTAGGTTAGTGTAAGTATTTT